>NC_044575.1:7844158-8159044 GCF_901933205.1 Camarhynchus parvulus | reverse complement strand
TACATGCACATCATGAATTATAATTTTTCTATCAGACAAGCTATTGATCACAATCAGCTTCAAGTAATAGCATTGAAGATTTTGCTAGCTTCTGAATTCCAATCTTTAAGAAATCAGTTTATTTATGGAAGATTGTTTGGTTTTATTTGCCCAGTATTTAGTTTACATCATTCATCCCCAAAACATCCCTGCAGCATAAGAGATCATAGGTATTTAACTTGTAAGTGTTGATTGTGATCCAACTAGAAACAAAGCAAGCTTTCTGTCAGAAAAAAACAGCTGGGGCTGCCCTCTCTCACATATTTTAGACAGAAAAGAGTCTCCAGAGAGCTCTGAAAGAAAGGGGCAAAAGCTGCTTAAGGTCTTCCATGGAAGTGAATTTCAGAGAAGATGAAGCAAGCACTACAGACACCCTTAGGTGCCCTACAATGCAAACAGTGCTCTCAGGGCACACATGCAGAAGACACAAAGTGAATTTAGAACCTTACCAACAGTGGAGAAGCGGATGGCAAGCGGAGTCCTTTTCCCAATGTGCTCAAACACTTTTGCCTTACAGTACTGGGTGATATCATGAGTGACTTCAAAATAGCCAAAGGCTCCTGAAGAACAGCAAGTTCAAAATATCAGATCTAGGTACCTTCCTCCCACTCCCAACTTCTCTGTTGTTAACATATAACTTCAAGTCCAAGGGAAGTACACCAGTTTAAATAATGCTCTAAACACTCCATTTTCTTTCACAAAATTGATTTAACACAAGCTATTTGCTCATTCTCTCCTCCTTAACTGACTGTTAGCAGCTCCCAGCAGCGGCACAGAAGATGCTCTCCTGCCAAGATCTGTGTATTCATCTGGGAGCAAGGCAGGTATTTCTTTAATCCTTCTATGAGTTGCAGAATTTTTGGTGCATCTGTAAGCTGGGTGAAGCAACACAACCCCTTCCACCCCCACAGAGGAAATTTTCCCATGTACAGTCGTATTTTGAATACAGCCCCGTGTTTGCTTCTTCTAGGCAATGCATGACAAAACTCAGGGTACTAATTCTACCTTACTAAGATCAAGAATAATTTTTTAAAGGTTTAGGTTTTTTTTTTTTAAATTTAAATATTAGATTATCAGCTTGCTTTGGCAGACATACATTAGAAGACAAAGCCAAATTCTCTATTAAGTAACATGCAAACAATACTAGATAGAGATGGGGAGATGAGACAGAAGAAGCAGAGACTACAACAGATACAGTAAAAATTGAAGGGCTATAACCACATTTTCTCTCATTTTTGTAAATAATTTTTCAGTGCTTCAAGTTTTGAGTTCTTTTAAACTAGGCCTTACCACTGTTGTTTCTATACAACATATATTTATTATAGCTAGTAACACTAAATCATAAATAACAATGTAATTTATGCATCACAATCTACACATTTACTCAAAAGCTCTTTAATTCTACACAGAGGAAATGTGTGATTTTAAACATACCTGCCCCTTTTGCATGCACAACTCTCTCAGGAATCCTCTCTCTGTCAAAGTGAGCCATCTCATCAGTGAAAACAACATCTTGGACAAGAAGAGGCCCACGTGGCCCCACTGTCAGGATATTCAGCTTATCCCCAGTGGGGTTCCCAGCACCTGTGGTCAGGACATCTGGTTTCTGGAAGCAAGAGAAAGTCACTTTCAACACCAGAAATTAAAAACCCTCTGGATCTGAGCCACACAATGTGCATGACTGTTCAACCATTACATGTCACAGAACACATCAACAAGAAGTGGCAAAATGACTTCAGATTCTGGGGGAAGTTACAGAACATACAGATGTTTACCTAAATCACAGAGCTAAGTTTAAAGACAATTTAAGAAGGGGAGCTGAAGTCATGTAAAATCCAGTAATGTTTTCTGTGGTGTTGCTGCTCAAGACTACTGATCTCGCTTCAAGAAAAATATGGGGTGGGGAAAAAAAAAAACTAAAACAGGAGCAGCTGCTGGAAAATAAGGGAGAAAGGAGAGGAAGAAGGAGGTCATGTCAGTACAGGGGTAGAGACATAAGGAGAGAGCTACAGGCAGACTAAAATGAGGTTTCCTTAATTAGTGTTGGTCTGAAAGAGTTATGGAAAACAACAGAAGTAGGAACACCTGAGGAATCATCATTTTAGACTCCTGCACCATGGAAGGACTAAGATTAACACAAGCCCTAAGAAGCTCCACTGCCAGGAAATGTCCTACAACTTCAAGAAACACCTGCACTAGAACTGAGCGCACTCCTACTTTCTCATAAAAAGTTTCCAGTAGAAAAGACTTTATCTGCATCACATGTGAGGTTATATGCTCCTTTAAGGCAATATTCCCGGTTTACTGGGTGCTGTGGAAAATGTAGTGAGAAAAGCACATCAGCTCCAGAGACCTGCTGGTCGCAGTTTTCAGTTTTTTCTGAAGTACATCTATTGTCAGGAGCCTTGTAAAGGACTTAGAAGAACACAAAAACAAATAAGGACAAAGGAAAAAATAAAGGAAATAAACACAAAATTTTCAACAGGGCGAGCTTAAATAGAGTCACAGATTCCGACCAGCTAACAATAAATCCATCACAGTTTGCACTAAACTGACAATTCCATATGGGCTCTCTATCCACACTATCCAGAAGCATCCACACACCTGAACCTCGCCAGCACAAACTCCCTCAGCCCTTCCTGATGAGTTCTCCCTCTTTACAGTTCTATAAATGAAAAGGGATGGTGGAAAGAAGGAAGAAGCAACTCTTGATGAGAAAAGTATTCATTATTCTAACAGTGACTGCATGGGGTTCCAATTCTTACCCTACGTTCTGCTTTAAGGGGGTTAATTACTGCAAGCAGACAAAATTCCCATCTGATAGAAGATGGATTCCCCCCAAAATGCAGCTCACAAAGGCAAGGAAAGAACAATTATTCACATCCACACCCAGAGCTCTGGATGAGGCAGAGAACACAGGGAGTTCCAGACACCTTTGTTTCACTCAGGTCCATGAATAACCACATAAAAGACATTTGACAGGATAAGTGCACTTCCACTGTGTTCCTACTAACGTGCAGCATGTGCTACTGCAGCTGGCTTGGATTCCCAAAATATCCACCTTCTTTATTGCTCCTGCACCACTTCATTAGCATAAAGCTTTAAGCATATATCCAATTCCTTTGGGATGCCTGGAACCCTCACCTACACTGAAATCTGCACAAACATTATAAAAGACAATAAGTAACTGGTTACGAGCATAAACATGATGTTCAGAAAGTTACAGGGAAGTTAAATACAGCCAAATTGTATTTCAAGTCAAACAAACAAGCATCTCCTTAAATCAAAAGGTTATCTATAGCTTCTTATGGGAAATATGCAAGAGTAGAAATTGTTCTCAGTATATTTTCCACTGTTTATTTATTACAGACAAGACTATTCTATAAAGCCAATATTTAAGGCCACCAGAAGTAGCTGCTAAAACCACAACTTGTTGATATTAAGGCTATTAAAAAAATTAACAGCTTTGTGGCTGTACAGTCTCCTTTGTGTAGGCAGACTTTCTAGTGTTCACATTAGAAGTAAAGAATATTCATTTACTTAGTGGAAGGAGATAGTCACTTTAGTTTCAGGATAACGTTATGTGGGGCATAGAAAGTAAGTTCCAGAGAGGAAAAAAACCCACACCATAGTTTAAAGAAGAACTCTCATACTACTTTTGGACCTGAGTTTGTTTGATGCCTGTGTTTTCTTTCATCTGGTTGGGAGCTGCACACAGCCCAAACCTTGATAGGTAAGAGCTTTCAAATCGGTATTTCATTACAGCACTAACCTGCCACGACAAAAAGAAGGGAAGGAAAGCCAGGAGAATTTTAGTCGCTGCTGTAGCAAACAGCACACATCAAAGTGCACACTTCCAGGCATTACTGATACTTTGCACCTCATACAACTTACTTTAAAATTCTAATAAGTCCTCCCTACTTTCTATCTTAAAGTCTCATGACTCCTTATGCAACACAGACTTTGGGTTGCCTCCCAATCTCCAAATTAACCTTGGCCTCTTTTCAAACGCTGCTTTGCTAAAGAAAAGCTGACATCCCTACAAAAAGAATTACTCATGGATAAAAAAGGAACTATTATGACACATGCTAGGATACGATGGAGTCACAAGTCATCGGGTAGTCTTCACACTGTACCTTTGAGAACCGAGAGAAAAAATAAAATTAACACGACTTAACAGTTCCAGTGGGAACTGAGACTTCCACTTGCATCTTGCAAGATTGCCACTTAAAACCAGTACAAAGTGTATTTAGTAGCAAATATACATTTCTGTCAGAAACGACACGTGGAAACTGTCACAGCGACATGATGAAGAAGGGAAGTGAACTCTTGCAACATTTACACCTTAACCTAGATATCTGGAGTCTATTCTATATCTTCAGATGACCAAATGCCATGCTGTTGATTACATGTCCTTATGATTTCAGTCAGCCACCTGTCCCAGTCCACTTCATAGGACCAGAGAATGGTTTGGGTTGGTTGGAAGGGATCTTCAAGGTCATTGAATTCCACCCTCTGCCACGGGCAGGGACACAGGACACCTCCCACTATCCCAGGCTGCTCCAAACGCCGTCCAACCTCGCCTTGATCACTTCCAGTGATGGGGCAGCCACGGTTTCTCTGGGAAACCTGTGCCAGGGTCTCACCACTCTCACAAGAAAGAATTTCTTCCTAAAAAATTCACTTCAGTCCGGTCACGCAGAATACGCTGAGCTGGAAGGGAGCCACAAGGATCACCGAGTCCAACTCCTGGCCCTGCACACATTACTGAACATGCTTTATCCTTTCTATTATTCCCTAGTCACATTTCCACCGGGCTCTACCGCTGTGACAGCAAACCGAAACGCAAATTTCTGATTTAACACAGAAAAAAATCGCCCCCATCCCTGCCCGCGGGCCCGCAGCGCAGCCCCGGCGCTGCCGGGCAGGAGCGGCCGGGGCCAGGCAGCGCTGCCCGCCCGTGTCGCTCGGGGCCAGCTGGCAGCCTCCATCCCTCCGTGCCTCACTGCTCCCGGGCACAGCTCCAAGCCGTGGGGGCGAGGCCGGGACGGGCCGAGGGCGCCTCGCCCTCCGCCGCTGCGCCAGGGACGCCCGGGCACTCGGAGAGCCGCACCCCGCGGAACTCTGCGGGGCTCTGCGCCCTCCGGCGCCGCGGCTCCCGTGGGATGCGAGACATGGGGGTACCGGGGAGCGGCGGTGCCCGGCGGGTACCTGCGAGCCCCGCTGGTTCTTCCAGTGCTTCAGCTGGTTCGCGGCGTCGTCCCGCCCGTCGGCCATTTTGCGGTCTCCGGCGACCCCCGAGGCAGCAAGGGCGGCGCGGAGGGGAGCGGCGGGGCTGTGTTCGCTCCCGGCGAGAAGGCAGCAGCAGCGGGAAGGTCAGGCCGTGGCCCGGTCACGCTGTCACCCCGCGGGGACCCTGCACCGCCGCCGCGTCCCGCCCGCAGCAGCCGCGAGTAGCGGGAGGCACCGCCAAAACAGCTCCGCTCCCGCCTGCGCCTGCCCCCGCTACCTCCTCGGCCAATAGCACCGCGGCCAGCCGCCAGCGCGAGTTCTGATTGGTCTAAAGACACGTCAATCATGGGCTGGGAGGTCCCGCCCCTCCTCGCGCTGTGAGGTGGAGGCCGGCGGCGCTGTTGGGCTCCTTTGAAATTTAAAGGAAATTTACCAATACCCCAGCGAAATTTACCAAAATCCTTGCGAAAGGGATTTTTCGGCGGTAATCGCATTGTTGAGATGCCGGAGATTCCTAAAACTGCTGGTGGTGGAGGCGTTGTGCAGTGACAGAAGAAGTTACAGGTTCGCCATCGTGAAAGCTGCACCTACTTACGGAGTTTCTGAGGGAGGGTTTGCTTTAGCAGCGAAAAAAATATTTGTAAATTGCAAAATCAAAGCGACCGGTATATAACTACATAAATTATGTAACTATATAAATTACATCAGTGTATAACTATATACGGGTTTATTCTTGTATTGGTGCCTGAAATGGAGTAGAGATGGTTCACTTTGGTCATATGCATCCAAGAAAAGAGCATTTCTTTGGTGACTGGTATTTTTAACCTTTAAAACCCACCCAGTTCTGAATTATATGGTTATACTTACAAATTATGAGTAAATATGACGCAAGTAGTTTTGATAATACTGCAGAAGGTCCCTGGCTTGTGGCCAATGCATCTGCTGAGGGTGATAGGAGTGATAAAAAGCTGGTTATTTTTCCTATTTCTGAGGTTAAACCTTTGAAATATGCAAATAATCCATCTTAAACTCCTTATCTGCAAGATTATATCTACATTCTTTGTCTTAATAGATACAAAGAACAGTCAAACTTGTTATTTCAAGTCGACAATTGCTTTATCTGGTATGTGTTATTATGGATTAGAGAGTTACAGCTCCCAAATTCAGGTCTGCACTATACAGGGGATATCATTACTTCTACTTCTTTTCTGCAGAATTAAGAACAGCAAACTCCTTTTTTGTCTTCTTCATCCTTTATTAGGACTTTTTTTCATGTCTTGAAGCCTCATAATCTTTTCTGCTTCAGCATGATAACTAACATCATTAAGAAGGGCAAAAAAGATTGCTTATGTTTCTCATATTTTTATATAAAATATCCATCAGCAGACTACACCTAACACCTCCTAGATTTAATAATAGGATTGCTCACATATTTTTTTTTAAATCAATAATTGCTATTTCAGTTTGCTTAACCAGCAAATTGGGGGAAATGTGAACATTTTCTTGAACAGTCAATATTTGCTTTTCTTTTACACTTTAACACTTTAAATTTTAAGCAGGCCAACATGTTTAGATAAACTTGCTGGTCACAAATCTGTTTCAAAGTAAGAGTAACTTGTAAAAATATCTTTCCTTTCCTATGAACCCTTCTTATTATATGCTAGAGGAAAGGATATATGTGCATATACATATATATATATATATATATTTACCTGTGTATGCCTGCATAAAAAAACAAACAAGAGATTAAATATTGGCTAAGGAAATATGCAAACCCCAAACCAAAACCCAGGAGAGAGAAGGTGGCAACGCCAGTGGCACCTATTGCAAGCAGTGTTTGCACTTCAGCTTAACTAAAACCAAGTGACTGCATTTCATAAGAAAGGTCAAAGGCAAAGTTCAGTGTGACACAAATACTTTTGCCTCTCACCTTGCTCTAATTTTGTCTTAGAAAATGTCTTTTCAGGAAAAAAAAAAAACAGTGAATGCTGGTTTGAATTCCACAGGTATCTGGCTATGAGTGCCTTCATTTTTTTCCTTTTCCCCCCTCTCTATCTTGATGATATTTGTTTCCTGCAGCACTTTATTTGCCTCCTGTTATATATCTGCATTAAGTAAACAAACTTCAAACAATTCCAAATTAATCATCTTTATTTACCTGGGGAGACTGGTTCTCTGCTGCCACATGACTTTCTCAGGCATGATCCAAACCACACTTTGCCCTTAATTAAGATTTGGGGAGATTAAAAGACAGAGTGCTTAGCATTTGTGTATTGTTGTATTTAAAGTGAGTTTAAACACAAACTGCAAGGTCAGTGTCACACATGATTGTGCTGTAAATAGAGTTTGCACATAGCTCCGTGATTTACACCCAAGGGAAGGATCCAGAATTAGTTGAGGAGCAGGTCAATAGTTCCTCTTGCTTTGCTAAATAAGTTCCACAAGCACTCCAAGCTTTCATGCTACATCTAGCAGCCCTCTCTGGCTGCCTTGGTCCCTACTTGCTCCGTGATTAAATCAGAGTTGCAAATGTTCCCAAGCTCCCTACAACAATATCTGTACACTCTGAGTGCCTCTGCTGCAGAGCCAGAGCATTTAACTCCAGCACAGAGCATGGGGGACAAGATGACTTTTAAAATAAGAGATCAGGAAAGAGAAGCACAAGAGAGAGTGTGCTGACTCCATAATTTAACTGATTATTGATAAGAACACTTACCACAGGATTGGGAGGCTTATTGACCCTTCTGCTAAAGATGCTCAAACTTGTATCTTCCAGAGGATCCAAATTATCCATCTGGAGGTGAGGCTTGGATGTGTTTTCTACTCTGACCCTCAAGGAATAAGGTCAGAAAAACATCAAAGCTCTGGTTCAGGCTCGCATAATAAAATTATAATTGATATGACTGAGTGTATTTTCAGCCACAAAAAAAATTCAGCTCCTGCATGTGGACCAGTTATGAAATAATATAATGAATCTATTCTCAAGACCTGGAATCTTAATTGGCCTTTATCAATATCTAATATTTATAGATTTGCAGTACCTCAGAAACCTTTTCCACTCATCCTTCTGTTGTCATGCCTGGTGTAAACATCTCAGGCACAGAAAAAGAATGGAAAGAGCAACAAAGAATAATAACATGGAGAGGATTGAGGGATAGGTATGGCAGCCACAGGCAGAAGTAGGTTGCTATTCTATTTTAGACAAAAGCAGAGATTTATTAATAGAAACAACAGATTCATGCCAGTTTTAATGCAATAAACAAAACATTCTGTCTGTGCTGATCCCCAACACACACCCAGGGCAATTTTGTATCTCCAGCTGGCAATTACACAGCCATGAAGTTCACGCTGTGAAAGGTCAGTCAGCCCCTGGGTGACACGTGCTGAGGTGTCTGACACGGTCTGTGGTGAGCACCAGAGATAGAACAAGAGATGAGTAACGATAAACTGGGGATCTCTGTATCTGTAAGAGAGGTCTGAACACATTTTGCAGCTTTGATGATAAGTTTGTCACCCAGTAACTTGCATTGTGCATGGCCTGTTTAATTTTGTGTTTTCAGCCATCAGATCTAATGGAAAACATGGAAAGCACTAAAATACATCTTCAGAAGAGGTGAGCTTTAGGGGATCATTGAGGAGACAACAAGGTAAGCAGGCAGGAAGTCTGACTTTTATGGGAAATAGCACACTGGACCGTCATTGGTCAGAATGAGATACTGAGATGCACAGAAAATGGGAAAAAATCACCTAGAAGAAAATCAGGGAAAGGAAGATAGGAAACTTTGCTTTGTGTTTTGTCATTTTTCACCCTCCTCTGCTGTAGTTATTAGGGCAAGGTCTCAATTTAAATTACTAGGAAAAAAAATTAGCCTCAAATATAGAAAAGTGTGTTAGAATATTAATAATTTATATGTTTCAAACATGTTTTTCTTTGCTTCTCTCATTCTCCATAGATGAGAATGACTTAAGTGATTTTGGAACAGTCATCTTCAACCTTTGAAGTTTGTATGGGGTTAGTAAATGCCAGTGGTCCTATACCTAGTCCTTTTTTACCAAAAATAGAATTTCCTTAATCTATATTAATTGTTTCTAATAATGTATTGCTTTTCATAAACTACTCGTGATAATCATTATGAAGAATTTGTGTTTCATACTTAGTGCTGCAAAGACATCTGCAATCTACTTCTTGAGATCAGTGAAGGAACAAAAACAGGGTAAGAAACGCAGCACTTTTCAGGTAGTGGGGTTTTCAAATACCTGGATACCTCAGTTCTGTGTTTTTACTCCTCAAAACTACACCATTAAAATGATTTCACATCATAGTTTTCTTTTTGTTAATGCAGATTTGATTTCCTTTCAACTTGGAGTGCCCACATGAATGTTTTTCTCCATTTGTTCTCCGTGCTATTAGCAGCATTGTCTGAAGTATCCACCCAGTGGCAGTTCATAAAACCTCCATTTTGGAACCTGATTTTGCCAATTAAAGCTTCATTCTGCATAAGAAAATATTTAAAGCTAAAGACAGCCATATTTTGTCCTGTTGTTACAATCAGAAGCTCTTAAGCTTTTAAATGGGTCAACCCTTGGTATGACTTAGTCACATGTTCTTTAAATTAGTCAAGTGCTTAATTAGCATGCTGGATGTTTGCATGTATAAATATAGATGCTTGATCCAAGAGATACTTTGATACTGTAGGTGTCATTTCATGTGTTCCAAATCCACAGAAAGAGGGGAATCCTAAATGAACAGAGCTTGAACCTGCAGAAAATGAAAGGCAATTAAAAACGTTGTCTGCCCAGCAGGACTGGAAAATCAGGCTATTATTTCATGGCCAGGAAAAATCAGATACATGCCTTTGAAAAGTTTGGAGAGATGTGTGTAGCTAAATGCATCAGTAGGGCTCTAGGCTGACACATAGAGATTATTGATATAATTCATTAACACCAGTGATGATGGATTTCAGCATGGCCCATACCTCAAATTTCAGTTAGTTTGGTACTAAACAATGTTAAAATTTGTTTTTTACAGTGATGATTTCTGAATTTCCTTGGGAATATGGGATTGTGTTGTTGACTGGAAAATAAAATATCATCACAGGGAGCTTATGGAGAAAAACCAACAACAACAGACATGGCATCCAGTGGAATAGCAACAAACCAGATGAATTTGTGGAAACCACAGCAAACATGGATGCTGGAAAACAAGGAAAGGCAAACAAGTGGATTTGTGAGATACTGAGAGAGGAAATGTCATTGTCTTTGAAAGCAATAGGAGGTAGAAATTCTCCAGACTTGATCTATTCACCAAGGCAGAGCTGAGAGGTTGGAGTCAGGCAACCAGTGGTGTTTAGGGGTCCTCAGAAATGCTGGATTGATCCCTTTCTGTTTCAGTGAGTTGGGAAAGATGGGGCACCCTGCAAGCAGAGGGACATCAAAGGCTCTTACCAGGTGACAATGGTGGCAGGCACACGTGGCATTTGTGTGCCAGGGCATCAGCAAGCACTCCACATGGGTAGTAATCCACTCTGCTGACTGGTTGGGTCAGCTTCCCATGGAATTGCCGCAAATTCCAGTGTGGAGGCAGCCTGCAAGATCCCATTGAAATAGCATTTTCTAGGTGTTTATAATCCAAATATAGTTTAAAATGTTTTCTCTTTTGCTTTTTTTTGGCCCTGAAAATACACACACACTTGAATATATTTAGACTGATTAATTTTTGATGTCTCTAACTGATTAATAGATGCTAAACATAACTGATTTTTTAAAGATAATTTCAATGAATTGTGAAATGCAGTTTGAAAAATCTGCTTTATTCCAGAAGATGGATGTAGCTGTCTCTTGAGGTGCCCTGTTTAAGAGCAATAACAACCATTTAGGTTTGTCCCTTGAGATGGTAGCAGTAGAGCACAGGGAATAATTAATCCTAGGACACCAGCACACTAATTAGTATTGCTGGAATCGATAGGAGTTTCAGTACCTTTGAAAATCAGGGTTTTTTTTGATGTGAATATTTTAGCCTTTTTTTTTCCACTTGAAGTAGCTGCCATTCTCAGTCTGTTTTCCATCATAACAGGAGACATCTAAGGATTGAAGAGTGGCAAAAAGTAAACCACCAGCTTAAACATCTTCATTCTGACAACATGAAAGGCTACCAAAAAAAATCCTGGGGTTAGTGGGATATTAGATAAATATAAAATAACTCTTGCAGCCCAGTGCCTGCCATCTGGCCAGCAGTTTGCTGGTGCCCTTTGCCCCAGCTATCAGCATTTGAGTTGTTGCTCCTGTCATTTCCTAAAAGCAATTAGTTCTAGATCATTATGGGTTGCAGAGATGGCCATTGATTTGTTTAACATTTACAAACTGCCAGGGACCTGCTCCTGAATTAATGTCCTGGACAAGCCCTTCTTGGCTGTTTTGAGCACAGGTAGGTGCATGGAAAACAAAGGGTGGATTTTTTCCTGCTCTTTAAGCCCAAGTCCTCTTTTATACATTTGACCTCATTTTTCTGTTCACAGAAAATTCATTGCCTCAAATAGGTAAGTTGGAATTATGGAAGCTCAAAATATATATAAAATAATTCCATAATTACAGTGTCTTTGCTTAGACATTTAGTCCATTTTTACACATCCTAAAGACTGCCAGCTTTTTATGTGTTTGAAGAACTGTGTTTCTAGAATGTTCATCTTCTTTACAAAAGTTGCTAAAATAATTATTTTGACCTAACATGGACACTGTAACAAATTGTTAGTGTGTTTTGGGATTCTTTTTTCCCTGAAGGCTGATGCTAAGCTACCAGGTTAATTGACATGTTTCTTTCCAGCTCCTAATTGCTACCTACACCCTGGCTGGACGTTTCTAAGATATTTACAAGAGGTTTACAAGCCCTTTACACTGCCAGGAAACCTCTGATGTGGGGATAAAAATGAAATACAGATCATAGCTTCCAAACCACCAAACTCATAAATACACCAAACCCTCCTGCACAGATCTACAGGGATCTATCCTATCAGCCTTCCTACCCAGCTTTTGTTGCATTTCCTATTTTCCTTGGATTGAGGGCAGTGGTTGAACAGCACAATTGGGTCTTCACCTGTAATGTGGACTTCCAAACAATTTTAAGAGGAATATACTTTTTCACTTAGTTTTTTTCAATGCTTTTGGTCTAAAAATATTTGATAAATCTTTACAGCTGCAACAAAGAGCACTACATCATATTAAGCATGGAAATTTGGCCTAGTTTTGACAACCAACTACTTTTGATTCCCCTAGGGTGAAAACAACTCTTTTTCAGTAGTCCTCTGGTTATCATATTATTTGAGAAGGTTCATTTTTTTTCCCTTGTCTTTTGCTATTAGTATGGTAGAGAGGTTCTTTACTTGTTTTCACAATGTGCTGATCCCTCTTCTGTTTGGTTTTTTTATCCATACATATTCCTTAAACTGAAAATAGTTTTCAAGATATGGAAGGCTGAGATATCTTGATTTTCTTGAGATTCTTGAGGCTTTTCACTGTCTTCGTCCACAATGATGATTTCCTCCTTTTCCTCCTCACCACTCCTTGGGATTGCAACCAATGTTTCCTATCCCATTGTACTTGAGAATTGTTTTTAAGTATTCCCCTGTGGACTGGAGGCAGACCTGGGTCTATCCCCTCTATTTTGATACTTTTGAACAGGGAGGTTTTTGTTGTGATTCATAGTGACTTATCCTACAATATCCACCCTCCATTCTTTGTTGTATTTAATCCTTTAGTCCAATTCTGATACATTCTGACTCACCATTTTATTAAGTGCTGATGGCTCCTGGAACAGCCCCACTTTTACTGAATCATCCAGACTGTTCCTATACTTTTTGGGGATTGGTTTCTGGCTGTGCCATGCACAGAACACTACAGAGCACTGTGACACTTCCATCACAGGTGATGTGTCCCGGGAATTCCTTCCCAATGATGCAGGCAAGGGGAAAAAAAGCATCATTATCTCCCCATTGCTCCCAGCATGTGTTTCATCCTGAGTGGCAATCACAAATTGGCCTGTCAGCCATCTCCTTGTTGGAAAAATATTCCTGGGTTATGTGATAACAAGCAGCCCTGTGTCATAACTGGAATTAGGGATCCGAGGAAGTGGATGGCGTTATGTTTATTCAGGCTGCACGTTGACAAGGTGGTTTCTGAGCCAACAGTGCTAATTAACAACGTGTGCCTATACTGAGCTGACAATTAGGTTTGAAACCTTGGTATGGGATTGCTTCTCTAATGTTTTTTTCCCCAGGATTTTACTTTTTGAGGTTGGAATTACACTTGCTCTTCTGCTGTAGCAAAACCATGGTGGGATACACATTCTGCATCTTCACAAGATGGGTAAGATGGCAAAAGATTGTTCATTCACATAAAAACTGGGAAGGGACATGCTGGAAAAGTGTGACCAGTGCATTATGGAAGGCTTTCTGACCAACACACTCACCTAGAAAGTTCCCATTAATTACTACACTCCCTTGGCAATAAATGTCCAGCTTAAAATTACTGCTCACAACATACTGAGTTTAAATCTTCTCACTGAAATAGGTTTCTAAAATTATTAATAAGGGTAATACAATTTAGTAGTGAATCCTAGAATAGTGTTACAACATTATACAGAATAAAGAGATTTCTTTGAATCTCTTTTACAGATTCTTTGAGAGAGAAAGATTTTTCCTCTGTCTCAAACTTTCCTGTTTTAGTGGCCTACTAGTGGTAAAAAGCTTGGGTTTCTGGCTTGTTTTTCTTTTTAAAAAAGCCAATATTAATGGTCATGCTGGGTGAGTTATATCACACTTTTCACATAGGACTTATAAATTTTAGATATAACTATTAAAATTTCAGCCTAATTTTGGGCAACCACTCATTTATTTACTAAATTAGAATTATATGCTATTGGTTCTGAGCTATTTAAACAATATGAAATATACCTCAAACTGAAACATTTATAGCATTCTACTGTAGATTTCTTTGCAGGTAGGCAAAGTTTTCTGGTGTTTAGTGGAAAGGGTGAAAAACTCTTGAGTTTACCAGAGAAATCAGAGATAAGAAGAATAGGGGTCATGAAGTAAAGGTAAGAAGTTCTGAGCAAAAAGAGAATTCTGTAAGTAAAGATATTTTTTTGTGGGTTTCCCCCTTATTCTCATGTTTGGCTTTTTTTAGGAATTATTTTGTTGCTGGAAATAATGATTCATTGTTGGGGTTTTTTTTTTCCCACAAACACGTTTGAACTTTATAGGATATATATCAATTCAAAGTGCGGCACCTGAAGCCTCACAGAGTTTTTGATCTGCTCCTCAGTTGAGTGGAAAAAAGCAGTGGCAAAGTTTCACTACCACACTGCACTCACTTCCCTTTGTGGAAAAATCTCTGCAACGGTGCTGAGTCTGTCTTGCCAGTGGAGAGAAGGGATGCTCCCCCTTCCAGAGACTTTAGGCTAAGGATGAGGAAAGAAAGCAGATTTACATTTTGAGTTTTATAACTAGAAAGTTGGCAGCTTTGCTTCCACGCAGTCGGGATGTTCCTCTGGACATCCTCGTGTGCGAGGTGCTGCACATGCTGGTCCCTCTATGAGGCAAGGACCTTGTGACAGTGTCACATCGTGGGGACAGGATCACCTGTGCCACGTAGGCAGCGCCTCGTCAGGGCTCACACACACGCCCATCGCACGAGGAGTGACAGGCAGCCCTTGTTCACACGGCTGTGCCTTCATCGCTCCCCTCAGCATCCTGCATTCTGCTCCTCCTGGAACAGACGGACAGCCTGCCGCAGTTCAAATGCGGCATTGCGGCCTCAAGAGGGAAGCAGCGGGTTACGTGACACGGCAAAGCTGCTAATCCTACCGAGTTCGGGATTCCTTGGGAAAATAAAGGTCTAAGCACGACCAGGGGGAAGCAGAATTTAGGCACAGCCGCTGTGGATGATGATGGAGTATTAGCTAGAAGCTGTTGCTACAGTTGGTGTATTTCAGTACCAGAACAAACACTGCAGCTGTTGTCCGATGGTTCTGAATGATCCCAGGCAAGGCAGGCGGGGTTTTGACCTTGAGTGTTCTCAATAATTTCTCTTCAATTCTTTTCAGTGCTGTTTGCCATTGTAAATAACCACTGATCTCAGCGTGGCCTGATAAATTTTGGGGCATCTACTTCATAGCACTCTTAGAGTGTAATACTTTCTTTGGCTTCCTGGCAACTTCCTGACTGTTCAGGGTTATGAAAAATACAATATTTAGCTGTAATTCCTTCTCTTTGGCTATCATTTCTGTTGGCTTTGCAATTACAGTGATAGAGTCTTGATAATGTTCTTGTCAATGCTGTGTCCTTGGCCAATAGGGGAGAGCTGAGGATATGAACATTGTTTCAGGAAACATGACACACATCCTTTGCAATTGATACACGTAATTGGCTCTATCAAGTGCCTCATGAGACAGGCTGATGCTGATATTACAGCCAGTGAATGGCTGTAGTAAATAAGTGCAATTTTGACATGAAGTTCTTCCAAATGTGTGTTTTGGCACACAGGACTGCAGCAGGTTTCCACACAAACATGATATAGCAGTGGATCCCGTGACCAGATAACTGAGATTATTTCAAGTGCCTCCAAAGACTTTGAGTTATTTTACACTGGTAGCTATCATACACAGACTTGGCAGGCCTGGTGTTAGATCAGAGCTAAGGATCTGGCTGACTGGGGAAGTTTATTCTGCTGTAACTTTATAGCTGGATGTTATAAATTAGAAGCTGTTAAATGCTGAAGAACAACATCATTGTCTGCAGCTATTTGGCAATGCCTGATGGCTGTCAGAATGTTCTGGTTGTTTGATTCCTACATTAGGAAGAAAATGCAGGCACTGTAAAATTGTAATTAATAGTAGAAGTGAAATGAGAAGAGGAGGAGTGGGAAAAGAGGCCTCAGTAAGTTTCAGTACACTCTTCATCTTGAATATTGTCGTATGATAAAGTAAATACTCTTTTACCCCCTTCATCTGATCTGATTTCAGGTAAAATGTAATTGTCCCCATGAACCCTCACTGATGAGATTTCTGATAGTGATTGAGACAGTCTGATACTGTACCAAGTTTTTATCCAGGAATGTAATGCATTCTAGTCTGATCTTTTTTATTCTGACAGTTTTCTCCACCCTGTGTCATCACAATCATTTTATTGGGCAAAATAATCCAACATAGATCCATAATTTTTGTAGTTCCATAATCTTTCCAAATAGAGCCTACTATAACACTTGCTCAGTTGTCTGGTTGCATTTAAAATTTTAAAAAGCATTTTTATATCAACTCTTGTCTTCATACACTCCAAATTTCAGGACAGAAATGTTCAATGCTTGTTGAGAATTACATTTTAAATTAGGTAAAATGTCGTTGATTGTTTCTGAGATTAGTTTACTTTTCCTGCTTCAATTTTTTTTCAAAAAACACCCATGGAACAAATGCATTACAAGTGAAACAGCTGCTGGGGAGGGAGGCTCTTTCCTAAAAGTGAGGAAAGCATCTTCAGTAATAGTTTCATTCTTAGAAAATGTTTGATTTAAAGATGCCTTAATGTATACAATGTGTGCTGGATTGAGAGAGATTAAAAACAAAATGAACCAGAAATGTTTGAAGATCAGAGGATTCAGCAGCAGTGCTGAAAGCTTGTGAGGAGAATAATTCCAAATGTAGGCAGACTTTGAAAAGGGGAAGTTGTGTTGGAAATGGTTCCTCTACCCTTTGCAGTGGAAAGAGCAGGATTCATGGAATCTTTCTGGTGGTTGGAAGGCACCTCTGGAATCACAAAGCAGGGTCAGCTAAAGCAGCTTGTCCAGGGTTGTATACAGCTGGGTTTTGAATATCTCTGACTATGGAGATTCCACAGCCTCCCTGGGAAACCTGTTCCAGTTTTCACCTGTTTCACCTGTTCCAGTGAAAAGGTGGGGGGGTTAAAGTTTAAATGGAATATTTTTTATTTCAGTTTCAGCCTCCTGCTCCTTGTTCTTTCCCTGGACACCACTAAGAAGAGCCCACCTGTCTTTTTCCTTTTTTATTCTTTGGGTATTTATAGACAGAGATACTGTCCCACCTGCTCCAGAATGAACAGTCCCAGCCTCTCAAATGGCAGAAACTCCAGTCCCTTAATCATCTTTGTGTCCCTTTGATGGACTAACTCCAGCTTGTCTGCATCTCTTTTGTACTGGAAAACCCAGAACTGGACTCCGACTCCATCTGAGTCTCATCAGTGCTGAGCAGAGGAAGGATCACCTCCTCCACCTGCTGGCAGTGTTTTTCGTGGGATGCTGCTGCCTTTCATTGCCACAGGGGTTTATTCCCAGCTCACATCCAACTTGTTTTCCAACAGGTCTTTTTATCCAAAGTTGTTCTCCACTTAGATTGAAAGGAGCCATTTATCCAGGCAAACAAATTCATCAATTTGTCAATGAGGATGTTGCAGGAGTGAGTGTCAAAAGCCTTGCTGTGGTGAAGATAATATGAACTTCCCTTCCCTCATCCATCATACCACTGATATCATCTTGGAAGGGTGACAGATTGCTCAGGCATCATTTCCCCTTCCCAAATCAATGGAGAATGGATTGAGAGCAGCCTGGAAAAGACTTGGGGGTGTTGGTTGATGAGAAGCTCAACAAAACCCAACAACACACACTTGCAATCCAGAAAGACAACTGCATCCAGCCTCAAGAATTGGGAATTTATTCTTCTCTCTGGGTGTGCTGACACACAGGCACAGGTTGCCCAGACATATTGTGGAATCTCCATCCCTGGAAAGCTTCAAAGGCCAGGTTGGATGGGGCTTGGAGCAACCTGGTCTAGTGAGAGGTGTCCCTCCCCATGGCAGGGGGTGGAAGGAAGGAAGTGGAAGGTCCTTTCCAATCCAAACTCTGTGATTCTAAATCACCTTTTTGTCCTTAATGCTTTCCAGGCTTCTTTGTTCCACCCCTTTCCCAAGGATAAAGGTGATGCTGAGCAGTTTGTACCTGACTGGTACCTGGCCAGTTTGCTTTAAAGGATCTCTGAAGAAGTTCTCTGTACAGCAGCAGCAGAAAACTTATTTGTTCATTCTGGGCATCTGATATACTCGTGCATGGAGATTTCACTCCTAGTTCCTTATCACTCCAATTATATCTACTACAAAAGGCAACTCTTGAGTGTAGAAAAGATATTCTTAATAGATTCTCAGTGCTTCTTATGCTCTTTTCATACCTGAAAATGTGTGTCAGAAGCAGGCTGTAATATAAAACCTTCAGCAATTAAAGTTTTTTAAATGGTCTTGCTTAACAGTCACTATTAGTCATGATAGACATGACCCCTTCTTTCTTGACAGTATTAATTTTGAGAAGCTCTGCCTTATCTGTCATTATAAATAACAGTAATGCTGATCTGGGCTGATTTCTTATGCTAAGCAAATTTAAGTTCCTGATCTTATTTAAATAGAAATTATGTTTTAATTGACAGCCTAAGGATACGAGCGAGGCAAGTTATGTAAGGACAAGAAATGTCTTTTATTAGACTAAATAGTAGAGTAGGGGAAAAATGAGGCAAGATTTGTTAAGCAGGAGTGTTTCTCTTGGTAGGAATTGTTAATAGCAAAATATAGTTTTAGGCTATGCTAAATCACAAATAAAACCAAGACAGGGAGAAAGTGAGATGTCCATTTATTATTAATAGCCTGAAGATTTGTTCAGCACACACTGATTTCAGTGACTTCTAACCATCTGAGAAGTTTACACAAGGGACAGTATTATTCCTAAAATTCTACATTCATGAGATTCTATGTTCTCTTTTTAAATTTTAATTAGTGCTATCAAGTAGATTTACCTAAATTACCAATCAAGACGTTCTGAAAGACAAGTATTGTAACCTTGGCAAAGGCCATTTTGCACAAAATGAATGGGAGGAGACTTTGAATTATTACACATTGAATAAATTTTCTCTCCAACTGGGAAGATACAAGAACGTGGCAGTGGTAAGGTCAGCAGGGAGTATTTGGTCACTCCAAGTACTGGACCAGCAACTCCAGTAAGACAATAAGTTGAGGGCTGGATGGGGATTTTGCTGCATGGTAGAAAACACACCATATGAACATTTTCTCTCTATCAGTGGTGCTTTGAAAATATGCAGAATGAATTCTCTTAACACTTTTTTTTTTTCCGTTTAATTTAGACTTGATATGTGATTCACCTGCTCTAGTCACACTTCATCTCTGCTCCCCCACATCTCCTGCTGTCTGGGCTCACACTGATTTTCAGGTATCAGACAGCAGCTATCTTTCTTTATTAACAAAAATAGTTCTGAACCTTGCAGATAAAATGCAGTTTAATGAAGTAGCTACACAAGGAAAATGCCATTAACACGTGTTCAAAACAGAGACAGCAGCTTGAGAAGGAAATTTCCAGCAACATCCATGGAAGCCCAGCCAGCTGTTGAGCCTTTGGGCTCATTAACACTCCCTCCCACAAGTGCTTTAAATAAGGTTAGGAAAGGGCTCTTCTCTTCTTAGTACTGCTCTGAGAGGTTGGTGGCACCAATCAAGCAGCTTCTTTGAGGGCTCTGCTAAGGCCAGTGTTGTTGTTAATTATTTGTTTTTTCTTTTCCTGTTGGAAATTCTTGAGTATTCTTTTCTTCAAGTGAGTAAAATAATCTTCATGGGACCTAGAGGTAAGGGATGTTTATGCTGCTCAATACCATATATATGAATATTATTTCCTAGAAATTCACTGAACTTTGTGGCTTGAACAGTAACAGGCCAATCTCAGTATTGGTTACTTTAGAAAGTATTGATTTGGAGGCTTTGGTAGAGATTAAGTTTATGGGGATTTTACATTTGCTTTAGTTCCATAAATAATTTTTTTTTTTACATTTGCTGTAGTTCCTTAAAACAAGTGTTTATTTTTTAAATAGCTTTCCTATTTATCCAGTTGCTTTTGGTGTATCAGTGAATGTAAAGGCTTTTTATTTCTAATTAGTTCTCATGTACTTTAAATTCAAATTTTTAAACCCTATAGTTTATCAGAGCTAGAAAAGCTCATATCTGAGCCCTTTACATGAAGGAAAATGGAGCTTCCAGAGTCCCATGGTTTTGTTTATTATGGAACTTCCAATGTTACATTTTTTTTATGTTCCTGGAAGTCTTCTGGTGCTTTCTGCTTTAACACTAATTTTAGAGAGAAATGACTATGAGAAAATCTATCTGTGGAAAGTTGATTTTTATTGTGTGAAAATAATTTTGGATTCCTGATGGCTCCACTTGAAACATATGCAAACCAAAAAAAAATAGCTGAGTATTTATTGTGCCTTATAAATCAAGGAATGTTGAGTTGTTTTTATTGGTGCTTTGATGTATGACTTGATGTCTTTATTGGGTTCAACATCTTGGAGTTTGAGGTTCAAATCTTCAGTAAGGAAAATCCTTTCCACATTTGGGGGTGCTTCTGTTTTAAGGTTTTTTTCCCTGTAGAAAAGGCTGGTGATACCTTTGCAGCAGGAGGAGAGAAGGATTTATCTGGCAAAGGTTTTTCTTTTATAAATAAATACTACAATGAGAAAACACTGGCTGAAGGAAGTGGGGAAAGCACACACTGCTTGTTAAACCAGATCATTTTTGGTGTTGATAAATGACATGGAATGGCAGGAATAACAAACTGTGTGGGAGTATGGGAGAAGTGTGATAAAGGCAGGGAACAGAAGTGGTTTGTAGAAGTTTTGAGTGCTTGCACAGCTGCATTTTTCCTAAATAATATCAAGTTCCTATTTGCCAACTGTGTAGCAATTCTCTGTGTCAATTTAGCCTTGCTTTGGTGATTGAAAAGAATCCTAGGAGATAGAACAGGACGAGTTTCAGAGGAAGCTTTTGCAAAGAGGCATCACAAACCAAAGCATGAAGGATTTTTGGTGAGAAAGGCCAACTCTGTTGCCTTTTTTTGCTCCATTCCCATTCTTGCAGTGATCCTTGTGAAAACATAAGTTTTCTGTGTGTGATCTTGGAGGAACTAACAGGGAATAAAATAAATACCCTGGTTTTGAGGAGGCACCACATGGTCACCCACACAAAGTCTCAGTTAAGAGGCCTGCAGTAGTCCATGGTGCCTTAAGACTGGGGAATAAATATAGATGTAAGAAAAAATATGATAATTTTTTATAAACAAGTGTATTGATTGAACACATGAGACTTAAAACTGGGTTTTTTGAATCAGTCCTGCCTTGTCTCACATTTAGGGACCTATTTACCACATTTACTGTCAGTTTTGTATAGTCAGCTCTTAAAAATATAGCCTAAAAAATACACCAAAATAGCAGAGTTAGCTTTGATCTGTAAAATAACACCTGAGCAAAGCATCAGTTGTGCAGTAAAAATACCAATTTCTGAGCTGACAGTGGAGCACAAATGAGGTGCTGAGGTGTTAAGATTTCCAAATAAATTTGAATTACTTTGAGAGAATTAGGTCTTGTTTTATTAGACAACTTTTCCTTTGTGTTCATGATTTCATGGGGAGAAGCCATAAAAAAGCTGAGAGCTGCATTATAGTTGGGCTTCAATATAAGAAAGACAAAAGATGATCTTATGTTTAAAAAAAAATCAATTTGGGGGTTCAGCTAGTGGAAGTTAGGATGCCTTGTTAAATATTTTGTCTTTTAGTATAAACAGAAGCTGCCTGATCCTGTGAGCAGGAGTGCATTAGTAAAATAGAGGATTTTTCGAGTATTTAATTCATGCCTAATAGTTTTGATGCATTTTTATTGACACTAACTAACGTGTATACTGCAGTACAAAAAGACAAAGGGGTGTCCTGTAAGGCATTGTCGTTTAGAAGGAGGAAATCTCTTTTCTGTATCATCTAAACCATCCCTCTGTCAGTTCAAAAGCATCCCCCTTGTCCTATTGCAACAGGCCCTGCTGACAAGTTTGTCCTCGTGGTGCGAAGACAATTTGTCATTTTGAACTTCACTCTGGAAATCAGGTTTTGGAGCTGATAATAGTTGGAAGCTGTATCTTGTAAGGAACATTACTGTGGAAAAGATGTTTGGGGGTTTTCTCAGTCTGTAGTTAAGGACTGTGTAAGATCTGTCTTGACAGTACTTTTTGAAGTGAAAATGTCCTTTGTGAGAAGTTAGGAATGTACTCTCTTTAGGCTTCTACTCATACCCCTTCCATGTATATCCTACAAATAATGAGTATATGGCAGCAATAGAGAGCAAAATTCAAAATCCATGGGAACGAACAGATTAAAGTCATCCTTTGCGCTGTGGTTTTGGGTTTTTACGCACTTTGTCACAGTGGCAGCATTATCAAGGACACGCACTCTTACTTTATCGCGTTTTCCTGGATCAGGGCCGTAAACAGCAGCGGGTTTGAAATCTTCTGGGGGCTGCGTCTTGTAGGAAGATGCGCAAAGCGCGTTTTTAAGTTAAATTCCAGAGATTTGAGGACCCGAGCTCGAAGCACAGCGAGACCCGCGGCTTTGCCCGCCGCGACCGCGCGGGGGCGCGCTCGTCCCACGCACCCCGGCGGGACGGGGACGCGCTGGGCTCCTCCGCTCCGCGGGCGGCTCCCGGCCCCAGCCCGCTTTGGGGGGAGCCGCCGTGCCTCGGGGGCGCCCGTGGGGGGCTCCGGGCCCCGGGACCGCCCGCACCATCCCCGGGCCGAGCGCCGACCCCCGCCCGCCGCCCCGCACGGCCTGCACGGGCCGCTCCCCGCGCCCTCCCTCGTCCCGCCTCCCGCCCCGCCCCTCTCTTGTGTGATTGGCCGGGATGTTCCCCCGCCGCCGCCGATTGGTGCTCGCCGCGCGCCTCATTTGCATGGTGCGGTGCGGGGCTCGCGGCGGAGCCGCGGCGGAGAAGTTGCGCCGGAGGAGCCGCCGCCGAGCGCCCGTCCCAGCCCGCTGCTGCCTCCGCGCCCTCCGCCGCCCCGGCCCGAGCGGGACATGGCTGAGCGCAGCCTCCCGCCGGGATGGAGTTAGCCGGGCCCTCGGGGAGGGCTCCTGCCCGCTGTGCTGCCAATCCGCCCGCACCGCTCGGGGCTCGCTAGGGATCTGCCCCTGCCTCACCTTTCGCGCTTGTGCGGCCGCTTGGCTTAACCCGTCTTTCCTATGGCTGGGATATACAGCTCGACTCTGAAGACCCTGGAGGATTTAACTTTGGACTCTGGTTATGGGGCAGGGGATTCCTGCAGGTCACTTAGTCTCTCTTCTTCCAAGTCCAACTCGCAAGCCTTCACCTCTTCTCAGCACAGAGGCAACTGGTGGTACTACTCGGGCTCCATGAACAGTAGGAATAACAGCTGGGACACCGTGAACACCGTGCTGCCGGAAGACCCCGAAGTCGCAGATATCTTCTCCAAGTGCCCTAAGCTGCCGGATCTCGAGGAGTACCCTTGGACCGATGAAGACATCGGCAGAATCCTGCGCAAAGGGAAGGGAGAGGGCCAGAGCAGGAGCTTTTCGCAGGAGGCTGTCAGGCGGCTCTCGCAGCTGCTGCGGCGCGCCCTGATCCGGGTGTCGCGGGAGGCTCAGCGGCTCAGCGTGATGCACTCCAAGTGCACCCGCTTCGAGGTGCAGAGCGCCATCAAACTCATCCAGAGCTGGGCCCTGGCCGAGAGCTGCGTGCTGGCCACCGTCAAGGCGCTCTCCCTGTACAGCATGAGCGCCGGCGATGGGCTCAGGAAAGGCAAATCCGCCCGCTGCGGCCTCACCTTCTCGGTGGGCAGGTTTTTCAGGTGGATGGTGGACACGAGGATCTCGGTGAGGATCCACGAGTACGCGGCCATCTCCCTAACCGCTTGCATGGAGAACCTGGTGGAAGAGATTAAGGCTAGGGTTTTGGCGAGTCAGAGCCCCGATGGTGGAGGGGAGATCTCGGCTGAAATCCTGGAGATGGTTATCAACAACGATGCGGAACTTTGGGGAGTGTTGCAACCTTACGAGCACCTCATCTGTGGGAAAAACGCTAATGGTAAGATCCAGCTTTTACGGTCTGTTGTCTTCATACCAGCAAGCTTTGCTGTAAAAGTCCTCGCCCTCTGTGGACTTGGGGTTTTTCTGGGTTTTCTTTGCATCTGGGTTGCATCTTGGTCGCGGTTTGTGTGTGCGTAAAGCAGGCATGACAGCCCTGCCAGGCAAGAACGATCCTGCTCTGTCCTTAAGATGTACCAGGTTATAAAAGGCTGTGGGAAACCAAGCCCTGTTGTCCTAACAAACATCTGACTTTACACCAGCTGCTGTTTTGAGCATTTTCCCTCTAACTGGCGTGCAGATATGTTCTCTGTAACCCTAAGATGAAGTGTGCTTTACAAGCTGCTGTCCAGAAAGTACTACTATATCTCTTTTAAACAAAATTTATCTTACAGCGAGTATCTTGTAGTTTTATCTTAAAGATGCTGTTACCACGTACAGCCTGGAGAGGGAAAACAACATTAATCTTTCTTTTCCTCTGCGGTAGTAAAATTCACTTTATGAGCAAAAACTTTGAACTTGTATACCTTGGAATTCCTTGTAACCCAGCAGAAACCTGTGGTGTCCTTTCCTGCCATAAACAAGAGCGCGTGTGTGAGCGTAGGACGGTGTCTCAGTGATGAGAATAACACAGTGTTAAGGTACTTACCGCTGCCATTTGTTTGGAAAGCAAAGTTTCCGAACACTTAAGCAGATAGAGGAATGTTGGCATCTTCTTACGGGAGCGAGGAGCAGTTTGGAAGGCTTAAGCCGTGACAGTTGTGTTAAGGAGCTGCGCTGTTTGTTTTGTATAGTCACACTGAGGAATACCATATTTTTCCCGTGGAAAATTCAGGAAACGTTCAGTTTACAAAAGTATTTTGTGTACCACCCACGGTTTCATGACTTTTGCTGGCCTCTGTTACGGTCGACTATTCCATGCTTAATACGTTTGTGATTTAACTCTATAAAACCAAGGGGCTTTTCAAAAGGGAATCTCATAGCGAGAGAAGTAAAGGAGCTGTTTTGATTTGAGGCGGAAAAAACCCTTTGAAATTGTCAGAGATGGACTGACTCACCTTCTCCCTGGGTGCATGGATTTCCGGCAGTTTTTCCATACCCAGGCAATTCTCTTGTTCAGATCACGAGTAGGTGACTGCAGGGAGTTGTCCCCGTTGGGTCAGCATTACTAAACACTTGTGAAATAAATGTGAAGAGCCTTTTGGATGTTCTCTTGGCTCTGCTCCAAGGCATAACTGTAAGTTTCAAGGTCAAACACAGACATCTACGCTTCTAACTAAAAGCGCTTGGGTGATTAGAGAGGTATGGGGATGTGTCTGCCAAAACACTTGTCATTCTTCGTTTTTCATGGGAGTGTTTGTTTGCCACCAGCTCTGAGAAGAGGACTTGTTTCCCTTCCCTTGTTCCTTATTTAGGGAACCTGGAGTAAAATATTTTGGTTCTGTGAACCGAAATGTAAATTTCAGCTCTTCTCTGCTCGGTGCTTCTGCCGGACGGGTTCTGGGTGTAAAGCGAAGAGTTGGACCCTCACTCAGCTTTTTTTTTTCTTTAGTCTATTTCTTAAGAGAAATTTCCTGGAAAAACTGCAGTAAGTGAATGGATGCTGGTGTTGAATGGGAAGAAGGGCGAATGTGCAGGGAAATGCTTATAAATATTCAGAGCACCAAATGGTCAGTTATGATAACGCTCCTGCACAGTGGAAAGCCAAGCAGTCAGTGGCCACAGAAGGATTGGCTTCTGTTGCCTCTTTTGTTGTTCCTGCCTTTCAGATCAATCCTGTCAATAACTGAATGCATTTTTAAAGTCTGGAAATTGAATAAAACCGCACATGAAGGCATCCTGTGATTTCCTGTGACAGTCTGTCACTAGTGTTTTACCTGACACAAGTCAGTGAATCCTCTAAATGGCTTTTCTTGCAGTTGGAAGGCCACAAATGGTTTTATATGGATGCAAAAAAGCTTGAAATAACTTCTCTATTCTTCTCCCTGTAGGAATTGTAAATGAGTAGTATTCACATCATTCTGCGCAGTGCTTTCAAATGATCTTGTCTTTTACATTAATTTAAATCTGAAGTAGATCTGGCAGTGAAATAACTGGATTTATTCTTGTTTAAGGAACAGGAAAACTTGCTTTACTGTCACTTTCGTTTCTTTCCTAGTAAAAGCATTTAGTGGAGTGCTGGTAAATTGCAAACTTGGGGTGTGTGTGTGTTGGGTTTTGTTTTATAGCCCTGAGTTTGATGGCAGAGATAAAAAGCACTTAGAGGTTCAGTTCTAGCTCCAGTCAAGCATTGTAATCCCTGGATGAAATCCATGGCGCTGTCCTATGCAGAAGATTGCATGGGATTATCATAATGGACATTTCTGGCATTATGATCTATTGAATACCATTTTCATTATTAGATCAGGACAGCCTGCTGCTTTGGAGTCAAAGAAACAGTAAGTAAATACATAAATCTTCCTAAATTCTCATGAGACTGAGGTTTAGACCTGTATTTCTTCAGTGACTAATCTCCCATCAAAGACCACAGTCCAGTCACTTGAAGCTTTGGAGGCTGAAAGAGCAATATTGTGTATTACAACAAATGTGTTTTAATCAACACCTGCTGTGTGAAGGGTAAAGTTTAAAACTCTGTAAGTGCTTAAGGGGGAATTTTAATATTATTTTTAAATAAATAATAATCAGTGTCTTGCTTGTTTATTTGCCCTTTCTGTGAAGCTGTTCTTTAATCAACTTTTTTGCTGCTTCTATGAGCTGTTCTCTGCCCTCAGTGCGAGTTCTGACTGTGTGCTTGGGACTTGGTGGCTCTGCCTTGGAAGGAGGAGGAATGACCTGAGCCTGTGGCCCTGAGATCTTAATGCCCCCAAGGGTAAGGTCTCCTCAGGCAGAATTCAGGTGGGATGTTGCAAAAACAATGCAATGCTGGAAAGAAAATGAAACAAAAGCAGCAAAAAAGATAAGCAGCTACTGAACAATGTAGCTAATGAAAGGTAAAGCGAGTGTAAATTGGAATGCAGGTTTGATTTCCTATTTTTATTTACATGGAGATCTATATATGCAGTGGTGGAAAATGCACCCAGTGGTTTCACAGGGATTTTGAGACACTCTAATTAGGAACATTAGTGTCTAGTAATTTAAAATGCTGGAGAGAGTGGCTGAAATCTGAACTTACCTTGGGAATGTGATTTTTTTACTTGATCTGCCTGTGTTTGGTGCATGGTTCTTTAGACTCTGACCTGTCAGCACTGCAAATACATTTGGATATCATTGCCCTGTTAATTACAGCACTTGGGTTGTAGTGAACTCTCTGGTTATGGTCAGGCACTCCTCTGTCTGCCAGTCCACCTGCTGTGCTGTTTAATGCATCAGCACATCCTGGTGCTCTGGAGATAGAAGTGTTGACAGATGTTTTGCCAAAGGAAAAAAAAAAGGAGAGGGGGAAGGGTTGGAATTTAACCTGATAATGCTGTTTCTTCATGTACCTCTTAGCCCAAACACTTGAAGTTCTCCCTGGACAAACTAATACACAAATGAGTCTTGTGGTTTGCTCACCTGATGATGAAGAAAAATAGGGCCTGAAAGAATTCTACTTGTGTTTTGAGGTAGTTTTCTTAGGAATGGTTGAGGGGGGAAATGTGTAACCTTTCCTCACAGTGTGAGGGAGTGGTTTGGACTCTCTATAGAATTAAACAAGGCATGAATTTTCTTCTCTCTAATATTAAATACTGACAAACCTTACCAAACATCAAACGTGGGCTTAGCATTTACTGTCACCAACCCTGTGGTCTTTTCTATTTCACACTACAAGTTAAAAATTATAGCTGATTTTAACAGAGGATTTTTTAGAGCTACACTGTGATGAAAATTCCTTTTTATACCTGTCACATGGTCTGAAATAACTTTATTTCTGCATAGTCATGGTACTGTATTGAAATGCAGCATGGGGGAAAAATAATGACATTTCAATAAGCAGAATGTCCTTTTGTTATCTGAGCTGAACAAACTGGTGTGCTCATCAAGAGCCTCATCAATTTTAATAAGCTATCAGCTCCACAAGTCTTCAGGAAAGCACTGCATGGTGGAAGGGGGGCATTTTGGGGAAAAGAGCTGCAAATGCAATCAATAAATGAATTTGAGGGGAAATACAGGATTCATATGGTGGTACAGCAGGTACAATTTACAAGGTGGCTTGTAAATTGTTTCAGAAAAAAATAATCAAGTAACTCTGTCTTCTGTGTTACTTTGTCTGAAGCAGGAGTTTGAAGCAATTTTGGGGATTCCTGGGCAGGAATTTGGTAACTTATGTACACATTTCCATGTTGGGTGAGCTGGGTGTAGCTATGATCCTGTTCCAACTTTGGCTTCATTCACCTCTGGACCCCCAGCCCACCTTGTGTGCTTCTACTCCTACACAGCCAAGAGCTTGGATTTCTATTCACAAACCCACAGGGACAAATTCTTTAAGCCTAAATATTAATGCTTGTACACACATGCCCTCCTTTCCTACAAAAAACAAACCACCAGGTGCATATCTGCAGATGTTTGTGTTTTTAATTGTGCATCTTATGTTAAAGTACAGAGCAAGTAAGGCTGACATGCCTATTTTTTCTACTTTACTGTGTCTCTATATATATATTTTTAGTTATAGTAAAGGAAAATTAATGATGTAATGATTCTGTCTTAAATTAATCCTTCACATTGCTGATATTGCCTCATGGCAATAAAATTTGTGTCCTTTCAGTAAAATTGTTAAAGAGCAAGTGCTGAAATCCCTCTGTCTGTAACTACCAGCAGCAAATGCTGCTGATGTTTAGATTTTTAGTGGAATCATTGTTGCTGGCAACTTAACCCTGTGAAACAGAGGAGTTGTTTCTCTTGGAGAAACAAAGAGGTGTGGCCTCTTTTGTCAAGGCTGAAATTGCTCGTTACTCCTAAAGTTTGAACTGAGCTAATATTGTTTGGGTCAGAACAGAATTTTATCCCTAAGTGACAACAGAGTTCTGGTGTTTGGTTCATTGATTAATTGATTTTCCAGGTGAAAAATAAAGCTGGTTTAGCTCAAAGATTAGCAGTGAACACATGTGTAGTATACGGGGTGCTGTTACATGTAATTTTGTGTGTGTGTGTGTGTCAGCAGAAAATGAGGAATGAGCTCTAAATGTTCATGTTATTAGTAATAAAATGCAATGTGTTTGATGTACATGTCTTCTGATCCTGGAATAACTGGAATTAAAGTAGAGATCTTGCAGCTGATTTTGCTGAATTGAGCCACCAGAGTGGGATTTTTTTCTCATGTACCCCATCTAATTTCTTATGTGATTTGAAACAGCAACTCACCTGATCAAGGGAGGGTTGCTGGTTGTCAGTCAACTTCCATAACTGGTCTGTAGGATTATGGATATCCTCCTCTTCCTTGAGATCAGCACTCATCCTGAGCATGGATGTCATATATATATTTTGACTGTTTTGACATCTTAATCCACCCTAATTTGGAGTTATTCCAAAACTAACTGCAGTAGTAACAAAGAATAGTGGTGAATTTTAAATACATTTTGTTCTGTTAATGGGGTTGAGATGAAACATCTTTTTACACTGAAAAATCTTGTTTGGGTAGTAATGTTATTGCAATGTTTTCATGTTGTAATAATTTGTCTCTGCTGATATACATCATGTGATTCAATTACTCCAGTTAATGGTCCATTTAGAGCTTTCTTCATCTGTTTGATTTTTCTGTCCCTTTCCCCAGCTTGCTTTGTAATGGATGGGTCTGCAACAACTCAAAGGAAATGTTTCAGTTTATGAAGTCCTCTGTTGCAGGAAACATAAGTAAAAGTACTGGGAACATTTATGTACAATAAACAATTCCAAGTTGCAGGGGAGGATGGTGAGGACTCAAACATTTAATTAACTGCAGGGAAAGCCGAACCTCTGAAGTGCCTGCTTGCACTTGGGAGCTTAAACCCAAAATCTTGGTGCTGAAGTAGTCATTTTAAAGCAATGCAAGACAATGGGATAAGGCCAAAAGTGGTATTAATCCTGTGATCTTCACTAAATTAGCTTGTTGTCATTTCTTAAAGGCTAATGCATTTTACATTTCACTTTTTCTTGAGCAATTTGTCAGTTGTGCCAGCAGAATCAAACAGAAGAGAAATAGAGGCTTGTAAACACAATAAACCCACAGGATACTCTGCAGTGCCCAGTAATCTCTCAGCTGTCTTAATTCTTATGAATGTTTGGAAGCAAGATGAAAATAATTCTCCATTTACATTTGAACTCTCGCTTTGCATTTGGTCAGGGCTGAGCTTTACAGTCAGTGTATGTGGTCCTTATTTATAAACATTTCCAGTTGTTGGAGACTCAGGATTTTGCAAGCTGGACATTAAGGAAAACCTCTCTCTCCCTGATGAAGTTTTGCCCCACAAGTAGACAGCATGAGGAAATGTCCATTTGTTCATGTTGAACTATGAGAATTCAGGCTGATGAACAAAAGGATAAAACCAATTGAATTTCTGGTGCTCCCTTGTTTTACTGGGATTGACTTATGTGGTATTTTGATTCTTAGTGCCTAACATGACATTCCAATAAATCCAAACAAGCCTGAGGCACCAGTACATCTAGGACAGTGGTGGCTTCCTGCTTTCTTCATTTACAAATTGGGGCCAAAGTACTTCAACAGAACTCTCGATTCTTTTCTGTACAGAAGAGCAGCTACATTTAAAAAGTAAAGAACAAACATATATATATATGTGTATATATATATATATACACACACATATATATAAATATATAAAACTGGTGGACCTTGTTGAGAGCATGAGTCAATTTAAGGGTACCAAGTTGTAGATTTTTTTGTGGAATACCAGGTTGGAAGGGACCTGAAGGATGACCTTTCAACCACATGAGTGAGGACAGCCTTTGAAGTGGAGTTGCCTTGTTTGCATCACAGGACTTGTCCCAAGAAAGCAACAATAGAAAGAGGAAAGGTTTGTTCCTTTCACCCCCAACACATCCAGACTTGCCTTTGGCCCTGGGTCACAAGCCAGGCAGGATCTGTGAGCTCAGCCTGCTCCTTGGGAAGGGTTGGCATACAGCAGGTGACCTGCTGAGCTTGGCGAGGCAGAGGTGACTTTGTCAACCCCTAATTCAGGTGTCTGCCTGCAGCCTGCCAGGGTGGTGGCTGCACTTCTGTGAGCTTGGGACATGTGGGATGGAATTAATGACATGGAAGTAACTTCTGAGGAAAGGGGATGATGTGACTGCTGTGCTCTTCAGGAGGGAACACTAAGGATTGAAATTAAATGGAATTCTGAGCTATAAAATCCTTGTCTTCTAAAACCTACTTGTTATGTGGTACTTGCAGGTGAAAGCCCCTTAGAATTGTAAACTTCCTCCTCCTCATCTGCTCAAAACCTGTGCCTTAATGCTGTGATTCCTGGTTGGGCTGATGCTGTTGAGGAGCTTCTCCATGGAGCAGTGGTTTGGGTTGGTCTGTGCTGTGATTTTATGTGAAGCATTTCTCTGAAATTGCCCCTCAGCAGAGCCCGAGGTGCTGGGCTGCAACCTGGGAGCATCATTAAATTGGGTCTCAGGGGTGGTTTGGAGCTCTTGGTGTGGCTTTGACCCAGACACTCAGAGGTCAGTTGTACACCTGAGCACTTGTCAGTCTTGTTTTGGTTGTTTAATTATTACACCTGGACCATCTCTTTCTTAAAACCTGTTTGATGTTCACATCATGTTGTACTTGACCTGCTTCAAGTCTGAATTAAGCAAAATGCCAGAGCAATCTGTCATGAGGCTGCATTTGGCTCTCCCTGTCCAAAAATTAAAAAGCCTTGACATAAGCCAAAAAACCACAAAAACAAAAGGGGGAAATGTACTTAACCAATTTCTGTAGTTTTTTGTAGTGACACTAAAATGCTTGAGATGATGAAGAGTGTTTGTGGTAGAATCCTGGGGTAGAGACAAAGAACTGAAGCCAAATAAACATTTCAGAGTAGCTTTTCAGTTTGTGGATGTAGATTTATAACAACTGATAAATTTGCTGTGGGGCTGTGCAAGATCAAAGTAAAAGTTGTTTATGATCTTTTGGGGATGAGAGGAAAGGAACACTACAGAAGACATAATCTGCTTGTTCCATTCTTCAGTGTTTATAACATCACAGTCCATGCTGGATACTTCTGTCACTTTAATTTCTATCCCAGTCTGGAGTCTGTTGCCTGGGACCTGGAGAATAAAGAAAAAAATACAACTCTGTTTATGCTGGGACTTATACATTAAAAAGATAAGCATGCAGAGGCATAATTATCTATTATTTTTGATCCTATATAGCTCTGGATTTTTTCCTGATTAATTCCAAGATGACAGTGAATAGATTTTCTTCTTATGTTTACATTTTATTGTTTGTGAATCAAGCACACTACTATTGGAGCTGAAGGACAAGAGTTGAATATTGGCAGACAGTTAAAGCAGGGAATTGGGCCAGTTTTGCCTCATATTTATTCTTCAGACTATTTGGGTTTTTGATGTTTTACTAGAATTTAGTAGAAGTCACTTTCTTGTTTATTTTGTTTAAATGACGACTCAGTACTCCAGGCAGCTCTGACTCATATCAGGTGAAAGCAAAACCCAGGGTTTCGAGCTGCTTTTAGGCAGTTCACTCATCTTTATCTTTGATTCCTCTTACAAGTGGTTGTGAGGTTCCTTTTTATTTCTTTTCCCAGTTTTTGTGCAATTTCCTGAGATAACACCACAGGCCTTAACCAAAACCTTAGTGATGGGTGTTTGTTGTAATAATATGAGAGATAACACATAATGAAACGTATTTCCTCTGAGGGGGTGGATATAAGTTCTCTTGAATTGCACATTGAATTTCTGCTCTTTGGTTGAATGTTATCTTCATTCCAGCCCCCCACCCTGTTTTGTGCTCAGCTTGCACTGGCGACTTTGTTTAGTCTAGAGATCATAAAAATGTCTCCCGAGCTGCATTGATACAGTTTTATTACTATCTTAGTGTGGTTTCTGGTACTTTTAAGCTGTTATATGAATTTTATAATGTATCTATGGATATTTGCACTGTAGGGACTGTTGGACTTAGAGGGGAGGGGAGGGAAGAAGGTCAAAAACTATAATGGTAGTAACCAATTAATAATCTTTATTGTTGTTTTTAATAAACAATCTCATTCTATTGGGAATATATAAAGACTTTTAAAGCTTCCCCCCTGGAAGCATTATGAAAATTTCTGTTATGCTTTGTCAGCATATGTTGAAACTTTGGCTTGAATGGATGTCAGTTTTGTTCAAGCCTGAAGTAAGATCAGGAGATTTGTCAGAGTTGTTGTCAATGACCTGCTGCTGAGAGAAGATCAGAGTCCATGCAGGAAGTGCTGCATACTTTGAAGTTTAACATTGATGCAGCCTAAGGAATAATTTCCACTTGTTTTAATAGATATTTGATCAATTTTTGCTTAGCAGAAAAGACTGGATTCTTTCTGAAGCAGTTGCCTGGTTTCAGAATTGCTTGGATTGAGGCCACATGTTTATCTGAGGTGGTTTTGGTTTAGTGCTTTGTAATAAACTTAAGGGATTTACACCTTGAGGTGGGAGAAGCTCTGGCTTTGGTGACCATTTCTTCCATGGAAAACCTGGATTGGGGGATTTAAAGCATCTGTGCCCTGAGGTAGTTTTGTAGCTGTGCTGGTGAGTGCAGTGTAGGTGACTGGTGGGTTTTTGTTAATCTTACTATTTTGTTGATGTTAATATTATTTGGAAAAGTGTGTCCATCCTCCAGCTCCATTCTCTAAGGTCAAAGTCAGATGCAGTCTCTTATTAAAGCCACTCAGGGAAGATTCATGCTCAGCATTTCTCCATGGAAAGCAATCTTGGAATTGTTTCTGGCACTTCTTCCCTGTGTGTATAATTCTGTGGCTCATGTTTTTGTAGCAGACGTGGAAATGCAGCTTTCACCACAGGTTATTTTGTGGGATGATGTATGTGCTGCACATTCATAAATTTGGGGAGGGGGCTGTCTTGCTATGTTTTCAAACAGTTGAGGTGACCTGTGACCTGCTGGAATTGAGTGATTATTAAACTCTGAATTTCCTTGTACCTCCATAGCAGTTCAGAATATTCAAAATTCTCCTGTTATAGTGTGATGATGTATATGCAAGGCTGTGTGATTGTGGTTTTTCACGTTCACTGCAGAAGGCCAGAGCTCCCCTAAGGCAAGCACAACTTATAAATGAAAATGAATATAATTTATTAGCATGCAGGTAACCCTTGCCACACAGCCAAGACTTAGATAATTCTTAAGTTATGGCAGAAGATACCGAGCTGGCACGGGGCATTTGGCCTTGCACCATCTGCAAAGCCCGCACTCCAATTTTCTGCTGTTGCCATGGGCTGCAGACTCAGACAGGAAATCATGGTAGGATGGGAAAGGCTCCAAAATACACACAGCCTGTATAAGGTTTGCAGTTAAAAGGGAGTTTCAGAGAACAGGCTATCTGTTCTGCTCACCAGGCAGGGAGAAGCAAAGCTGCCTTGTGTGTGCCCGCGCGCTTTAAATGTCCTGGTATGTTTTATACGCTCATTTTTTTAAAAGCTGGAATTTTTTCCACGTAAAGTAACGTGCAGAACTTCAAATGATCCATTGATGTACAAGGGGCCTGATTCAGCCTTTGCTTAATTGGTCGTGCTGGACTGAAAGTGGAGGAGAAAGGAGTAATCAAATGGAACTTGGGGCAGAAGAGGAGCCCCTGCCTCTCCTTCCCAGGGACTCATTTTGGGGGTTTAGTTCTATATTCAGGGATCAAGGCCTGGGTTCTGTGCACTACAGTGTTGCTATGGGAGGCTGTGTGTGTATGGCCCATCAAGTGACAGGGATGCAGAAAGTGCTTGGTTAGGGGAGCTGGGTCACTTTCTAGCCCTGGGTAGATCACAGGGTCAGAGTTATTAATGCATTTTCCTTGAGCTGTAGGTTAAAGTAGGCAATACTGGAGTGATTTGCTTTGGAGAGCAAACAGTTGTATCATCTGCCTATGAGAGATAAGGACAATAATCTGTGTGTAATGAACTGCACAGTCTGCAGAGCTTCCAGTGTGTCTAAAGTGTAGTGTAGGACTGGTCAGCTTATGCTGCCTTGACAGATGCAGGAGAGGATAATTTCTCCAGCAGTTCCTAATTTAATTTTAGTAAAGGAGATAGTCCTTGACTAAAATTTCCATCAAATCCACACTGAGCATCGTGCTTGGGAGCCATTCTGGACAGACAGAACAGGAGCTCAGCAAACTTCTTGTGGTAAAAACTTGCTTTAAAACTTTCTCTCCAAGGCCCATCTGTGGTTTTTCATTCTGACTGAAGGGAGCCATGTGAGAGGGTGGTTTGTTCACCGGGCATTTTCCAGTTTGGCTTGTGTATGTAGTGCCTCTCTAGCTGCTTGGAAGAATGGAACTGTGAACAGGAGTAAGGTGAGGTCTGTGTGCTACACTGCCAAATATTGCTGGATGCACTGGTGATGTATTTATCAAGAATGAGACTGAAGCCACCAATTAATTCCATTAGAAATTAAAAACTTTGGTAGGGTTTAACCCTGGGCCTGGGATCAGCGACTGAGGCAGTTTATTTCATGACCCTGGATCTTCCAATAACTGCTGCCTTTTTATGTGCAATATAATGTCAGAAAGATTTGCTGCTTTTCCTTTTTGATTTTATTTAAATCTGATGGGAGACAGTGTTCAAATGGCAGACTGTCTCAGCCAAGCCATCTGCCTGAGCCCTCAGCAGCGCATTGTATTCCTGAAAGAGCATTCTAGGGAAACATCCCAATTCTGAAAAGTTTGAGCTGATTCTACATTAAAAGAAGTGATCCAAAAAGCTGCGGGTGATTTACATGTGAACACTGCCAAGTATTTCTCTGATGAGAGTGCATAACAAAGGAGTGCTCGAGTGGTTGAGTAAGGCTGATTGGAACAATCTGTTGTGGGCTACAGCTCTTTCTGATGCTCCACAATGGTGAGAAGCTACTGTCACTTGTATTTAAAATCTGTATTTTGCTTAGAGGTATGAGATCTTTTGTTGTCAGGTCCCTGGAGCCAATTGTGGGGGGGGAGTGTGGGGGGAGAGACAATATTTCTTGCTTTAAAATATTCATGGAGCTTGCATGGGCTGGCTTCAGCTGACTTTGTCACCCAGAGTGATTTCTAGAAGAGACAGAGAAGTTGTATTTGATTTGTCTTAATTAGGGCTTGATAGACACATTCTAATTTGACTTCTGGATCTGAATATGTATCTGCATTAATAATCAACTGCTCTCCTAACCTTGCTTTTTGTTTTCAGCTGTTAGTGAGGAGTTTGCTCAGGGAATAGCTGGAAGAATGTGTAGTATTTGTTGTGTGGACAGTTCATCTGAGGACACTTTTCTGATGTTCAGGGACAGCAGGTTATTCTCTGGGCTTGTTCTGTGATGAACAGCACGAGCTTTAGGAGACTCGTGTGGGAGTGATTTCTTCCACTTTTTTTGTGATTTGCTGTTGAAATGAGGCAGGTCATATAAAGCAGCTGCTTATTTTGGAACAAAATCAGCATAACACATTAAAGAACTCATTAATCACTTAGCTTGACCTTCATTTATTATTAAAAAAAAAACTTATTGCATCTCTTGTACATTTTGAAATGCCAGGGATCCTAAGACATGTGTTGTCTATTCAGATCTATAGGTTCAGAGCATCAAATAGTTATAATAGGGAGTGAAACCAAAACAGATTCCTGTTTAAGTGTTGACTCTCCTTTTACTCATTTTTAGGAGTGGGAGGTGCCTGTATAAATACCTGCACAAAGAACTGCTCTGAACTCTCATCTTCTGTAAATTTTTGTCCTGGGATAGTGGCTTCTTCCCTTTGTTCAGTTTTGCTAACACAAAAGACTTCACTTTCCTAAAAGTCTTTCAGTGCATTAACCAGCTTCTGCATCTCCTCTCCCCTCAAAAATCCCAGTGCTTATTTTACAGCAGGACTTATTCTGTAGTTAAAACCCCAAGTTCCTTGGGGATGTCTTTCTTATATATCCCTTGTGTAGTCCTAATGGCATGAGAAGAGCTTACTACATTATAATCACGTTAACTTGTTACAGAGTTGGGTTTTTTTGAGGAGTGTGAGTAAATGGATCAAACATTAAAACCTAGATTAGTTTTGAGACAGAGGAAGGGAGCATTAGGTTTGGTCAGAAACCTGCTCTTTAATCGTCTAATAATACAATTGTCTGTTTCTGCAAGCCAAAATGGGATCATAAGCACAGGACCAAGCTTCCATTCAGCCTTTAAGGAGGGTACTCAAGCAGCATTTTCATTTTATTGGGAGGGTACAGTCAGGTTTGTGTGGTCATTAATATATAGGAGTTCATAAAACTGGCAGCCTTAATTGGATAGAAGGGTTAGTAAAGCATGAGGTGAACCAGAATGAGATCTCTTGGGGTCTGAGTTGTGCCTCCTCTTAAAATACGCATGGCTTGGCACAGTGAGTAGCTGGGGCTGAGAGCAGAGTAGTATTAATTTTGTTTGAATAATGGCATTCATGTGCCTATGCTAATGAGTGTGTTCTGCTGCCCGTCCTGCAGATTGTGGACTGGACTCTGAGCTTATTTCACATCTCTAGTGCTTATTTCACATCTTTAATGGCTTCCTTCTGCAACAGAGCCTGTCTTGATTCCCAGTGATGTAATGGATCAGAACCTGACCTTGCTGCACTGCTTTTCCCACAACTGTTGTGCAGCAATCACACAGCTGTTCACCGATTATTATTTTTCTTTTCCAATTGGCTTCTTTGGGAGACATTATTCTTTGGCCTCAGCTTCCTAATGCAAGTCATCAGCCACTCTTTGGTAACAGCATTCAGGCAGTGCAGGCACTGGTGTTGAAGGCTTTAAGTATTGCTGAAGTGTTTGGGTCTGCTCAAAATGTTGAATGAATATTAGGTTTATTTTTATTGGTGGGGAATTATGTGCTTCCTTTGCCCCTCTCTTTTCCTCAGCTGATGACAAGCTAAGACAAAAGCAGTATTTAATAAAGGAGTGAGATGTTTCAAATAGAAATATCTCGTAGGCTTTTTTCCCAATAATGTCATAGATATGTGCTCTGTTACATTCAGCATTGGGGAAGTTGCATAGACTAGCAATTCAATGTGTTTTGGGGGTTATTTGTATTTTTTGAGGGATTTTTCAAGTATTTGTGATTCATTGTGAAAGTATTGTGAGCTGATAAATTAAAGCTGAGAAAGGGTTGGAGGAGGAATAGAAATCAATACTTGACAAGCTGGAAATCTCAGCTGCAGTGCGCCTTAGAATCACTGAAGTGCTGGTTAGGATTTGCTCCTGGAGGTTGTTCAGTCCATTTCCACTTTTGGTTGGACTCCTGCCAGAACTAGATCAGCTGAGTGATGGCTTTGCATCTCTGAATCTTGGAAACACCCCTGTGGTAGATTCCACAGCCTCACTGAGCAACCTGCTCACTTTTTTAGTGAAGAAGTTTCTCCTGATGTCCAGCATGAGGCTCTTAAGTCACTGCTTGTGCCATTGCCCATCGTGTGCTGCTTCATAGAAGAATTTGACTCCATAAATTTTGTAGCCACCCTTCAGAGAGTTTGTAGATGCTTTTTAAATTGGCCTTTAGTGTCCTCAAAGCCAGACTCTACAAGCCCAGCTCCTATACCCTCACAATTTCCAGGCAGAGACCATCTGGTCTCTCTGCAGTTTATCCACGTCCCACTTGAAGTGGGGAGCCTAAAATTGTGTTCCCCACAAACCTGCTGAGGCTGCTTGTGAAGGGATTGAGCAAGCTGGACCTCAGGATCAGCTGCTGTTCTCTGACCATTATCAGTACGTTGTGTTGTGTGGTTTGCTCTCATCTCTGCCTCACCTTGAGTGCAGAAAACCTTTCAGGTTGGAAAGTGCTGCTGAGTTATGTGGTTGAGGCTGTGACTTTTGGAGGTGGAAAAAGAGAAGTTTCAAATGCAGAATTTTCATTCTGTCAGAGCATGAAACTCAGAGAGCCCTTTGGAGTTTCCATAGAGAAACGACTTCATTTTATGATTGGGATGCTTGCTGCCACAAGCAGGGGTTCTTGAGTTCCTTTGTACCCATTGGTACAGTCAAAACTGTTTCTGATGTTTAAAAAAACTGAAATGAAACAAAAATGAAAAAGGCACTGCATCTCCAAACCACCAAAAAACTCCGTGAAAAACCCAGCAAAATCAAACCAACAAAAATCCTTAAAGTCTTCTGTGTGGCAATTGAATATTATGTTTTTTTTGCAAACTCACCTGAGTTACAGCTATTGCAGTGTGTGAGAATATCAGTGTTTTCACTGCCCAGACACCTTCAAAACCAAGGGTTTGAAGTCTGGCTGTGAGTCTGTTTCTGCCTGAGATCTGGTCTCAGATTTCAGTGCTTGTTTTCTTTCTCCTTTCCTTTCCTGTCCCTCCAACCAGAGTTGAAGGCACAACCTGCCTGATGATTTTAAGCTTAGAAGATGGTAAAGAAGGTTACAGCAGACTCTCTTTTGTAATTCTTCTGGTTGCCCTTTCTAAATTTGCAGTCACTGACATGAATGCTGCCTCTATGTACTTGGAGAATTGAGGCACTCTGTGCAACTGGAGAAGTGAGAAACAAATATTTTGGTTTCTCTACCCACTGCATTGTGGAGCCTTCACAAAAAACCAAAGGCTCATTCAACATTTCTTTGGAAAAATGTGGCTCTAAACACTGCTTGCCCAGGAAAACAGGTATGGGATTATGTTGTAGTTTTACATAACCCTTAAAAACATAACGTCACCACCAAAAATTACAGACCAATAATATAAAAGCAAGCAGTTGAAGAGGATTCTATTTCAATTAAAATAGCAATGCTGGTGACTGGGCAAGTTTCAATGTAGCCACATTGCTTGTCTTCCAACTTTCATTTATTTTACTTCTAAGGTTATAAACTTTGGAGAGAGACGGGGATGGAGACTGTGATGCTGAAAGTTATTCTGTCTTAACTTGTTCAGCTCTTGAACAAAGCTCCTAAATCTTGAGCTTTTGAAGTAATTAGTACAAATAACTGATAAGAGTTGTAACTTTCTCTCCTGTGGAAATGTTGAGCTTGTGCTGAACCCTTCCTTGAAGAGGCTGGATCCCATCAGCCAGCAGTGCCATTCCTGGATGCAGGGTTTCCTCAGAGGAATAGAAGATGGAAAAAGAGTAGAGACTTCTTTTTTTACATAATTAAAAACTCTGGAAAATGTCAGCAGAGATAATGCTGACTAATGAGGTATAGACTGCAAATATTGGTATATCCCAGAAAATGGTGTTCTCCTGTCTGAGGCAGTGGAACTAAATTGGGTTTGGTAGTAGCAAGAGGGAACTGCACACAAATTCATGTCTGTCTTGCTCTAATTGAAGTAAACCCCCTGTGAAATTGCTACCCAGAAATGACCTCACCAAGGCTGTTTGCTCAAGCTCTTGGCAATCAGTTTTGAATACTTAATGCAGTAGCCAGAAAACAGCAAAGCCCCCCCCCCATGTGCTAGAGAATGAGTAAGATGGTGGTATTGTCCCTTACACCAAAATGCTTGGTAATTCCTCTCTGCTTTCAGCTAAAAAAATAATTAAAATAGTATTTTAATGTTGCATTTATTAGTTACACCCTGCTATGTGAAATCCAAAGAAATGTCTCTGTGTAGATGCTAAAAATGCCGGAGGTTAACTGTTCTTCAACATTTCATATTAATCTGAGTAACTGTAGTGGGCTACTTAAATACAAACATTGGGGGAAAAAAATCCTGCACTACCCTTATTGCCAGTGAGACTTTGAATTTAGGTAATTTTATGCATGCAGAGGTAGACTTTATTTTTCCTTCATCAGCTAAAATAACAATAAAGCCCAACTTGGTATATTTATTTAATGAAACACAGGATCCCTGCCCTGATGGTTTTAATCAGTCCCCTCGCTATGTGGTAATTAGGGGTTCTCTCCCGTGGTTCTGTTTTTACTTAACTTTCAGAATGTGCAGCCAGTTTAAGTTTCGAGAGATACTTGCAACTAAATGTTGCCTCATTTACATGTGGATTATCCGGAGGGGACCCTTAAACGTGCACTCACGTTTCAGAAATGCAGCCCCTTTCAGCACTTTCTCATTCAGGGAGCAGCGTTCTCCAGGAAAATGTTATCTTTTGTCAGGAACTAATTCATTCCACTCGGGGGATGTGACCAGCCCTTTGATTCCTCGCACACACGAGGATTCAGAAGCTGGAGGTGGCTCAGAGCCAGGTTTGCCTGTGTCCCGATGGATGCAGCTCTGCTAATTCAGGAGAGCATCCCTGAAATCAGGTTCGGGCTGTGCATCTGTCACAGGCGAGTCCCATATTAAACACAGGGCGAGAAATGGGCTTTTCCTGACCAGACAGAGCCTGCCAGTGCTTCTCATCTTTGTTTAATAACCAGATCCCTTCGAGGGACTTGAGAAGTGTTGCATTTGTGCCTCTAACTGTGCAGCTGGGTGCCATTTGCTCCTGGCAGCTACGGAATCGCTGGAGACGTGAGGAAGTAGAGCAAATACAGAGCATTTAAAGCTCTCTAAAACAGCTTCCCTGCATAATGTGTGATGTTAAAATACTAGGTGGCAGTTTGGGCTGGTGTAAAAGTTTTATTGGTGTGAGTTTGAGCCAGCCACATTATTCAGGAAGCTACTACTGAGCTCTCAAGTCATCTGAAACGTGTGCTGGTAAAACCCTTTTTATAAAGCAATACAACCCCATGCAAGCTCCCCGTGTAACTCGTCATCAGTGTCCTGGGATTTAGCTGGTGGGATGTTTGAGCTGCTGGTTTGTACAGGTACTCTGCTTGTAAATCCAGACAGGAGTAAGCTTCTCCCATTCCCAGGATTCTGGAGAAACCACCTCTGCACTGTGCTGAAAGCCATTAATTAAACTTTGCTCATTGCAGAACTGAGCCCTGCTGCTGGTTAATTGCCTCCCCAAGTGTTAGGAGGGAATTTGTAAAGTTTTATCCGACACAGCATGTACTTACATGTTTCTGATCCTACTGCAGTTGTATCTGGTGTCTTCTCTACAAGCACAAATATCAAAAAGCCTTCCCAAAAACGTGACCATAGACAGTGGAACTGGAGTTTGGGATTGCAAAAGGGGAAGGAAAGTTCTCTTCTATAGCTTTTGTCTCAGAATATATTAATCTGAGACTAGATTAACAGGATATTAAATCATTTGAAGTGCAAATACAAGTGAGTAGCTGGAGAGATTTGGGGTCAGAGCTGGGACAAGTGGTCCAGGAGCATTGCTCCCCAGATGTGGATATACCCCCAACTGGTTCCAAAGGTCCTGTGCCACAAATACCCCCCTGCTCCCATTCTTGGGAATACTGATAATTGTGAAATACCCTCATAGCAGAAAGGCAGTGTTAGGATGAAGGTCTCTTGTGTTCTGAAGGCAGTGGGATCTCTTGTTATTTGTCTAAAAAGCTGTTAAGATTCTGAACTAAATAGGTCTTTCCAGGCTTCTTCACTCACTTCTTTGATCTGGTTTGGCACTTTTCTCTTTCATTCTGTTGTAATTTTTTTCTTTGCTGCTCATCTGCTCTTAATCACAACAGCTCATGAATTTGGGTACATAGCTTAGCTCTGGCTTTTTACATTTTTATCATAAATAACAAACCCAAGAAACTGGCAATGTGCTTTAAACAATTTGATTTAAAAGGAAGGTTTGTTGTGATGCATCGTGAGAAACCTGTTTCACTGGTACCAGTAACAGTCTAGTAACAGCAGCTTAACTTTAAACTTACACTTATTGCCCACAAAACACCCTCATACACTTAAAGCAAAGGTAATTTTCTGGTGGGAAGAAGGCACAGATACATAAGTAATACGGTTGTGGAAGAGCTGTGTGTGAATACTGTGGTTTGGAAACCAAGCAGGAGGTGGAGATTGCAAAACAAATTGCTCAGAATTCTTCCTTCATTCTCCTCACCAGAAAAAAAAAAAAAAGGGAAGGATGACCAAGAATTAGAATTATGACCAAGCAGCAGGGAACCCAGCACTGAATGGATTTACTGTAATAGTAGTACACTGTAGTTACTTCTATAGTAGAATCCTGTGAAGAGCATGTAGGTGAGGGGAGGACTAGGGGTGTCCCCTGCTTTCCTGAGGGATCAAATATTATTCCTGCTTTTGTGTTAATTGGCCTGGATGCAGTTGAAATATCTGAAATATTTGCAAATGTCTCCAGGTTTGTCCATGTTATTTCTAGGGAATGTAGCAGTGGATGGAAGATTGTGGGTGAATAAACATGACAAGGTTTAAAAAATGGGATCTGTATTCACTGCTGTGGTTGTTCTGTGGGAAAAGAAAAACTAATCCCTTTGGGGAAAAAAGGAAAAGGAAAGCAGATCCCTTCATGAAAATAAAGACATGTGTGGGATAGATTTTTCTTGCATTTTGAGTACCTTTTTATTTTTTCAGCAAGGCCTGACTTTATTTTGAATATCGATGCTAGTTACAACACCCTACCCATTATATTGATGTGGTACTGAAAACTCAATTAACTGTCCAAGACCACCTTTTAAGTCAATCCTAAAGTTAGGATTGAATTCTAGATGTTTTGTCTGGTTCAAGTTTTGAGTTTTTGTGTTCTCCTGGTGTGAAAGTTTAGAGCTTAAGATCCCAGAGGACAAGTTGCACTTGGAACAGCACCAGTCGATGATGGGAATCTTTAGCAGTGATTTTGTACCATGAGCATCAAGCCTTCAGTGAGAATAACTGCAAGACCTTACTGCAGTAAAAACCACTGATGTTTGCAATAAATTCCACAACTGCTTTGAACTGCTTGCTCATCTAATGCTTTCTCTGCAGCCTGGTAGGCTGGGACAGCCATGAGGAAGAGCAGTGAAAATCTGAGTAGCCAGATAACTGGGGATTTCCATTCAGCTCAGCTGTGGCATTCTGTCAGATTGAAAGTCAGTGTATCATGATGGAATATTCTGAGGAATTCCCTGTGTACAGCCAGCCACATTTGGATAACATTTCCATGCTGTAGGAGAGCAGAACACTGTGAAACCTCATTACAGAACATGTTGGGGCAGCTCCCCAGCAGCAACCTCCACGTTATCTGCCTGGTGACAAACGCTGCCTCAGCCCAGCAACTTCTGCTTTCTGATAAGCCAAGGTGGTTTCCTTGTTGCAAATGATGGGAAGGTCTCTTTCTCTTTCTCTCTCTCTCCGAAGCTCAGTCTTCTATTTTTGGATTCAGTTTGCATGGCGTTGGTGATGACTGCCGGGTACGTCAGAGGCTGTCATGGTTCTTTTTGAAAATATTCTCCAGCTGGGCAGAATTAGGGCATACCAAGCACATGAGGAAAGCCTCTCTTCCCCTTTCAGGAATATGGAAAAGCTGTGTGGGTTCTCTGGGTGTTTGTGTAGATTTCCAAGCATTGTAGGCAGCGTAGAGGTGGAGAAGATGACACACGAGAAGTTGTGTGCTGGTTCTACCTCACACCCTGCTTACAAAACACTGCAAGGGCTCAAGCCTTAAATAAAGAAGCCTATAAAACTTACTATTATAATAAATAACTTGGATTTTTTAATGAAATATTTCTTGTTGGCGTCTTGCAAGTACTAAATAAGCTTTGTAGTGCTTATTAAGGGAGAAGATATTGCAAGTTTAAACAAAAAGGAAAATGTGAAATGTATACAGAAGTGATTTGTTTTAAATGACCAAAAAGTGGCAAACCTGGAAAGAATCCTTGAATCTGAGTTGATACTGTGGTGCTACCTAATGGCCAGAAGTGCTGTTAGTTCAGGACTTGTACCAGTTCTTCAGGAATTGAAGCAGAGGTGTCCTGAACGTGCTGTGAGGCTGCAACAGAATTCAGGAGTTTTCAGAGCAACCCCAGGACTGCGTGAATTTACAGCCCACAGACAGTGGATGGGGGACACGACACAGCAAAGCATCTTCAGCATCCTACTCTATCCCCAAACAAGAAATGGGATGCTGTCTTCCTGAAATTCCTTTGGATATTGGGAAGTTTTCAGAGGGTGGTCTTCTTGAGACTTATGGAGGAAAAGGTTGTGCCATCCTTAGGCCGTGGAGTGCTAATGTTTATTTTAAGGAATTATTCTGGTTAGAGGTTTTGCATGGAGATGATCCTGCAGCAAGGTGAGAATGGGAACTGCCTTCTTGGATTGAGCCAACTCTCAGTGCATCACGTATGATTTGATTGCAAAACTCCTTTCCATGTTGAAAGTGAAATCTCAGTTTGTTTCCATTTGGTCCTTCCCAGAAGGAATTCTTCTTTCTTTTACAGTCCTCTGGTAGATGCTGAAGGTGAAGGGGGATGCATCTGCTACTGCATTTTTCTTTATGGAAGCTGTATAGAGAGTTCATTGCTATCTTATTTTATAAAATTTCGCCAAAAAAATAATCAATCCCTCATTGTTTTGATGGCTTCTTTTAGAACTGCAACTCAATTCAGTGTTACACTAAATAAGAACTGGTTTAGCACAGATAAAAGCAGCTTCTGTCATTAATCAGCCAAGAATATGATTTCTTTTTTTAATTAGAAATAGAAAATTCCAAAGGCCTGAGGAAGTTCAATAGCATAACTTAAATATAAAACAAAAAGTTGTGATTTATTGCTTTCAGATCAGGCTCTGACTTGAGCAAATGGATCTGGTGTTCATCTGAGCTCCAGTCATGTATCTGAAATGAGCATCTGGGCTCCTATCTCTTATCTACAAAGAAACCTGTTTTAAACAATGGGCCTTCAGACCAATAAAAATTAGTTACTCAGTAAAATTGGTTTATTTAAGGTAAAAGCAAGTTCTGCATGGAGATTTAGGCTTGTTCCATAAATGTGTGTGACCATAAATTTATCTGGTTGAGTGAGCTTGTAACAACAGTCCTAAATTAGACATAAAGAACAGCTTTTACATAAGTCATGTTAAACCTCTGGAAATGTTATTGATTTATGTGCAGCTGAATTTCCTTGTTGCTAAATTTGTTCTAAAATGTCTCTTCCTCTGGAGCAAAATAATTTCGAAGTGTTGGTCTCGCTGGTTCTGCGTAAGCTGTGGGGTGTATTCATCCTGATGTGCCTTGCAGAGCTGGTCTAACACCTTCTGGTGTTCCTACCTACCACAAGGCAGGACAGGACTTGAGTGGGGATCTCTCCACCTCCTCCCCAGTCTGCCTGGTTACCTGGGCTCCCAAATGTTCTTCTGAGGAAAACGGGAGTTTCCAGCAGAGTTACAGCAACAGAGTTGGGAAAATGGGACTGCAGGGAGTCCCTGGAATGGTGTTGGTTTGGAGTTGGGCATGACTGATGGGTGAGGACCAAGTGGGACCGTGCCAGCATCCCAGGAGAGGGGTGACACCAGAGATAAGGCAGAGCATTCTATGTCTTTGGGTAGGATTTTGACATTCAGATTTGTAGTTTCATCTTCTGCAAGTTCATGAAAGTATTTTCCAAGCAGATCCCAGTAAATAATGTAAATATCTTAATGAAAGCTAATTGTTCCTCATGGGGGAAAAGTTTCATTTTCAACACCGCAAACTGAAACAGTGTTGGAGTGGCTGCTTGCAACAGAGGCCAGACTTGGCTCTGAGAACTGAGCTCAGCCTTTCCCAGGAGAGGCTCTGGAGTGCAAATCCTGCCCTTCCAGCATGGCTGGCAGCTGCACTGAGCTGCGTTTGTGCTGATGAGGGGTTGGGATCCCAAAGCAAGCAGCACGTCTGTTCAGCTGCAGCAGGAGAGCACTTGGTAGATAGGATCTCATCCTCCTCATGCCCCCAGATCCAGACTGTTGTGGTCTTTTAATTGGTGTCTCCCTGTTGAATGTTTTCCTAGGGAAATTTTCTGGTGTGGTTTTTTTCATTAGCTAGAAATTCAAGTAAAAGAACAGAAAAGTGCAAAAGGCATGATGTGTGCCCTAAGAGCCGTGATCTGGCTCTGTGAGAAGGAGCAGAGCTATTAAAGAAGAGCTCATTATTGCTTTAAAATGATTTTTCAAAGTGGAAACAGTCCTGAAACAAAACCTGAAGAGTCAGGTGCTGGTGGAAGTAAAACTGAACAGAACACTGGCACTAAAGCAAGTTAACTGCACCATCCAGTTAGATCCTGCTTTGAAATTCATCGGCTCTGAGTTTTGTTCTTGTAACTGGAACTGGGTTGTATTTTTGGAGGAATATTCACTAAAATGAGTATTGTGGTTGACAGTTTTTCCTGGTGTTGATTTCAATGCAAAATAAGCAGTGGTAAAGATTTGATAAGGCTGTCTTAAAACAGAATAGATGGCGTTGCTCTGTGTTTGTCAGGGCTGGTCCCAGGAAGAAGAGGGCACCCAGAAAGTCATCCCCATTTATGCCATGGCTTGATGATGATTACTAAAGCTTACACACTGTACATCCTGGAATATAACAACTCTGCAGTTGAGGGGGAGAAAAATATGATATTTCAGAATATTCTTAGTGCCAGTGAACAAAGAGAGAAGATCAAAGCCAACCAATCAACCCCATTTTTTTGTTTTATTGAATTGATTTCTAAAGGCCCTGTTACTATAGTAACTCCAGGAGGTCTTTTAATTACAAAATTTGTAAAAACGCTTTAATTATTCAGAACTGCTTGGTGGGGGGGAGGGAACAGTGGCACAAATGCTTTTTAAAAATATGTAGAAAATTTGCAAACAAAGCTTGACAGACTTCCGAAGAGTACCAGGGGCTGCCACACCATCAGCACAAACACACTGAGTTGAAGTTCTCAGCAAGCAATCCCCTGTGACAGGGTTCCCTTTGGCTAAAGAGAGGCAAATCCCAAACAAATCCCCATCCCAGTCCAAATCAAGCACTTCCCCCTGCACAGATACAGATGGCAGAGCTTGTTCTTTCTGTACCCTAAGTTCAATTACAGTGTATCTGAGAAGAGCCCTGGTGTTATCACGTTAATTAGCAGTTTAGGGAACTGCTCACTCCTGGGAGTGTGGAATTCCAGTGCAATACCAGTCTGTGCTGCAGGTACTGAGCTTTATCAAAGAGGAATCATTTAGCACTAACGAGCACCTTTCAAATAATAATTGCATTTAAAATAGATGCTGTCATCTTTTATCATCAGGTACAGTTCCAGAATGGATTTCTACTCCAAACAGACTTATATTTATGGTATCAGAGTAGAATTTGAGACATCATGTGAGCAATTTTGAAATGCCATCTCTTGACTTGAATCCATGCTGAGCTAATGTATTTGGCAGAGCTGCTGGAGCTTCAGGAAGTCACTGACACCCCTCAGAAACGCAGTAGTGAAATTTGGGGTTTGAATCTAATCTCTGGATTGAATTTGAGTTTTAGCCCAAATCTAAGTGGCTTTGCCTGTACTAAACTACTTCACTTGCTTGGCTGTGTTGGAAACAGTCTGCTTCTCTTGGAACCTCTTGCTTTGCAGTTTCCCATATTTATTCGTTTTTCTGCTTACATGCTCCCTCCTTGCCCTCTGTATGTCAAAACCTGTTTGCTTCTATGGTGTGGCCAGGGTTTAATCCTACATTTCATATTGCCTGTTCCATTTCTGCAAGACTTGGACCCTCTAAAATAATGGGAGTTGTAGCAATGTGGGCCAAGAAGTCTGGATTCTGTTAAATCTACTGTGCAACTGCAGGCAGGAAAGAAAAAAAGTTTTAAAAAAAGATCATCCTAGATTCTTATGGTGGTTAGGGTTGGAAGGGGCCTTAAAGACAGTCTTTAACCCTCTGCCATGGGCAGGGACACCTTGCACAAGACACCTTGCGCTGATTTTTTTTCCATTCTTGAAGAAACTAGTTAGTGTCCAGTGTTGGAAGTAGTAGAAATAAGGAATTGCTGTGCTGTATAAAGTAATAATGGGTGTGGATACCATTCTGACCCTGGTAATTAGCACTTCTCTCTCAGCCTCTTCATTAACCCTTGGTGGCAGCACTGTGGTTTGAAGTGCATGTGTAGTTATTAGGCATGACTGGGTTCAAAGCAGGTTGGGTGAGGTTTGTTTTCATCCTTGGAAAGGCATCCCTAATACCTGCTGCATGTGAAGATGCAGGTTTTGAGCAGAGGCATCCCAGGAACTCAGTGGGAGTTGAACTTTTCCTTGTCAAACAGCAAGTGCTCTGAAGGTCTGGGAACAACTCCCCTTCAGCCAGTTGTATTCATGAAAATAAAATATTTTGTGAGTCTTCCAGAATCTCAGTTACGTAAAATTTGTCCTCACTTCTAAAACAAAGAAGCAAAATGAACTTACTGCTACCGTGGGAAGGTTACTGGTTTTATTCTTTTCTACTTGTGTAGTTCCTAGTGCTACAAGGAGCATCCTGTACCTGCTGTTTACTGAGCATGGGTTTGTATCAAACAGAACAATGAAGGATGTTTGGTAACCCCCCTTGGGGTGGTTTGGTGTGAGCTGCATTACTTGGCCAGAGTGAAAATTCACCACAAGTTTTTGAAAAGGTTCCCCCAAGACTCTTGTGTGTTTACACAATGGCAGCAGGTTGCAAAATTATTCCCCTGAGATGCTTTCACAAACACCACCCTGGTGGTGGATGCTTTTTCACGTTTTTCAAACTCTGGGATTATGTAAATCCAAGGAGTTGTGGTTAACAAAGCTTCAGTGTTGGTGAATTCCTGGGAAAGAATTTGTTGCTCCTTAACATCTTGCATTCTGTGTAAGGGAGAAAATGGGAACTTTCTTCACCTGAGGAATAATTTATGCCAATTTAAAAGAAATCACACTGTGCTCAGTTCTGGGTCTCTCCATTCAGGAAGGATATTGAGGGGCTGGAGTGAGTCCAGAGAAGGGAATGGAGCTGGGAAAGGGTCTGGAGTGGCTGGGGGCGCTCAGCCTGGAGAAAAGGGCCTCGGGGGGACCTTCTGGCTCTGCACAATTCCCCAGCAGGAGGATGCAGGCAGCCAGGTCAGGCTCTGCTCCCAGGAACAGGGACAGGACGAGGGAAAAGTTGTACCAAAAGAGGATTAGTTTAGATATTCTGGTATATTTTCATGGACTTAATCCTTTATTGGCTTGCAGAAGGTTATTTCTCAGTCTGTGAAGCAAGCTAATGGTACAGAATTTCAGCACCCAGAATTGTGAGAAGCCCTTGTTTATCCCTGTCTTTAAAAATTGCTTTCAAAACAATTTATGAAAATAAAAGCAAACTCTGTAGTTTTGGGAAGAGGACTGTAATTTGGGTGTTCTTGTGATTCAAGAAAATAGCAAATGTCTTGTATAGCATCACAATATTTCAAGGAAAGTGGAAAATGCTTTTCTTGAATGTTAACTTTTAATGGTTAAAAGTAGCACATCTGTTGTGTCTCTTAATAGCACAACCTCCTTAAGGTTCAAAACTGCCACAGATGATGAAGTTTCCATTAAAGGATAATAAAGTCTCTCTGTCAATGTGACAAAAGAACTCCCTTATCTCTTTGGAATAAGAATGCTCTTTGAAGAGCATCATAAAAGGCTGTGCTATGAAATAAGTCTGGTGGATGGTTATTTTGAATTTCTATAAAGTGCATCAACCCAAAGGCTAAAGGGATTATCTGGCAAGTGCCAAAATGTGAAAGATGAATGCTTTCCTTCTGTGCAGTGAATGACATCTCTTTAGAAAGCACAGGTATGATTTGTTCTTGTCTCATTGGGAATGATTCCTTGAAATTAACAGAGCCTCTCAGATCCAAGGGATGCAGCTACAGTGGAGCTAATTCCACTAATCTTGAATGTAGATCTGGAGTGGAAGTAAATAACCATATTCCTGGTCCAGCACATTTATCCACCTTTCTTCCTTCTTTTAGCTTGTCTTACACCTTTAGGTGAATTATAGCGACCAAGAACAGGCATTGAGTTTAGTTAAGAATTGCTCTCCCTGACCTAGCTAAGTGTTTGCAGGTCTGAAATAAGAGGTAGGTTGGATTTGATGAGTAATATTTAATGTTTATGCATTACTTTTTTATTATTTTATTCATAAACTATTGAAATACTAAGCTTTTACTCAAAGGCAGTGGGAATGAGGCTGAGGAGAGAGTGCATTTTACTTACTATTGGCGATATACACAAAAATTATTTTTTTAATTTTTAACTAGCAAATAAGAAACTGTTTCCATTTCATCACATTCCTTGTGTGCCAAAAGCTTAAGCCCCTTTAAGAATGAACAAATTTGGAAATAATTGCCACAGCACTGTTCTTTTATGATGGATATATCTCTGAAATCAAAGGCAATGTGAAATTTATTCACCAAAATTTGTGTTATTAAAACCTTTGAATGGTTTTGGTGCTTTTCATTCATTAAATGCCAGGACTCTGGGGAAAAAATAAAGGGATGTAGGTGAATGCTGTGAATTCAGATTTCCAAGCCCCTATCATTCCCAATTAGTTTTGGCAAATGGCAGAACAAAATTAATGATGCCAAATTATCCTTCAGTGCAGTGTGTGATAGCTTAACTCTTTTAGCTGTTCCAGGGTTGTAAATGATGAAACTGATAACACACTAATGTGATCCTTTCAGGCTTCTCGTTTATATTAATGAGTTTTAGTCGTCTAAGGCAAACTGATAACCGCTGATTAATAGCTCAGCAACTTCCAGACTGGTATCAAAGCCTGATCTCTTTTTTTTTCTTTTTATTTTTTTAACTCTTTGATGGGTCAGGAGTTAAGGCAGTTAACAATTAACTCTGAGCTTAATTGAAATCCAGATGTAAAATTTTTGATGGGAGTTAATTTAATTCTGCTCTCTATGCTTATAGCTGATTTCAGTCTGATTTTTTTTAAGTAGGTTTGAACTTGCAAATCAGGAGTGTAATTTGTTTCACAATTTTTAAAAAATTTATTTCTTCACATGTGCAGTCTGTTGGAGAAGGCTTGTTAAACAAACATTGGACAAAGATAAGTTATCATAGAAGCATCAAATCACTGCCAGCAAAAGCAATTACAAGCTCTCAGAAAATCTCAAAATTAGCAAGAAGAGGCAAACTGCTCAATACTTTAAGTTGTTTTTAATTTTTATATATCTATCTCTCTGTCTCTATATATATATATGAAGAACGGAAACCGCATTTCCTGGGCACTGTCACGGTAGAGACCAGAGTGAGAGTTAGAGAAGTCAAAGAACCATCACTTGGTTAAGAAAATAGGTTGGAAGGTTTGAAAGAAAAATTATGGAGAGTGAAATAACAATCCTGCATATAGGATTGACCAAAACTCTTGGAACACTGGTTGTAAGGCACTGTATTAATAAGAGTCCATATTACTGTGGGCTTTGCTTACACAAATACCTCCATGACACTTCCAATCATTCCACTCCTGCAGCAGAGGTTTCCAAAGCCAAGGAGACAACAATTTAGAGGAGTGTTTGTGCAATTATTGTCATAAACACTCTGCGCTTTCCCTGGCCTGATTACTAAAAATTACATCAAGCAGCTGAAGTTCTTGCCCTGACACTGATAATCCAGGTCAGCTTCTGCTTTTCAAACAACTGCCTCCATTGTTTTCCAGGAGGAATATTGCTCCAGGTTTCCAAAGAAGCCATTCCTCAAAATAAGGAAACCTGATCTGCTGAGAAGTCTTGGCCTAGAGATCAGAAACAACATTCTTTAATCAGTATTTCTTTAGAATATAGTGCTGTGGACACTTCATCTTGGTGCCTGGATTTTAAGGCTGTCCCGCAGATTATAGGAACTAGATTTGCAAAAAACCAATCTCCCTGAAGAAAGGGGGTTATTGGTGCACATTTTAGTCATCACTTTAGATCAAAACCTCTTGCAATCACTGGATATTCCACACAACATCTGCTGGAAAGATAAATCCATTGTAGTGGAAATGAAATGCATATTTTAAGTTCAGGCAGTTTTGTATTGTGTTGTCAGTGATGGAGAGGCAAAATAAATGTGAAAGCCATTTAAAAAGCCTGTGTTAAACGTGCCTGTGTGCTAAAGGATGTTGTCCTCTAGAATTAGACCCCAAATCTGACTCTCTTGTCAGATTGACTGGGTTGTTTCCAATCTTAACAGACTTTTCATCTTTAGAAACTTGAGTTTGAAAAAGAACTTTAATATTCTGCAGCAGAATTATACATCTGAACAAAAAGCATCTGCTGCCATTTGGGATTCTTTCCTCCCTTGCAAAGTGCCCTGATTCAGAGTGTGCTGGTGTTGGTGTTGCTTGGGGACTTCATCTTGAGCAGCTTAACCTTTTTGCTCAGTTTTGAAGAGGCCAACCTGAATTTAAACTACCCCCTAACTCAAGCTGGGCAGGTTCTGTTTGACCAGGTGAGTTTCCAGGACATGCAGTAAAGACCTGCATGGCAGAAATAATATAATTACAATGTGAATTCCTAAATTCCAAATTTTCTCCTCAGAGCTGGCATAAGATTCAAATACCAAAATTAATAATAATAAATAAGACGTTAATAGATGATGGTATAAAAGTTTTAATGCTTATAATTGGCATCCTTTAAATATTCAAGATATTAACCACAGAAGAAAAGAGGACTAATAAAAGGAACTTAATATAAATTACTAGAGCCTTTCAACTAAATCAGAAGGACCCTTCTAGCAGAAAATACATTATATATTGTTTTGATATTGGTTATAGTGCTGGAATGCTAAAGAGTTCTTATTTGCAGGATCAAGGCTTGGCTCTTTGAGCATCTTCAATATTCTAAAATCCTAGCCTGACTATTCAAAAGTTAGGAGCCTGATTTTTAGTACAGATTAAAATAAAGAACCTTACTTTTGGTTAGGTTTTGGTTGTTTTCTGTTTTTAGCCTGCAGTGTTTAAATTGTCCTTACCTATGAAAAATAAAAATATGGATGTTTTGCCTTTTTTGTTGTTCTTCTAAAGAATATTCTTCTGCTCATTTAACACTTGTGCTTGAGAATTGGAGAAAGCCCCACATTTGCAATAGAGTGGCAACTCCTGACTCTTCTGGAGCCTTGGCTTTGCACTGAAAACTGCTAAGAGCTTGCATAGCCCTAATAATAAAAATTAGTAATTTGGTTGATCTTGTTTTCCTGAGTCCATAGCATGTGGACAAGGTTTCAGCAGGAAAGTCTCAGAATTGCTTTCTGGATCTGTTGTTCCTCTGTTTATCCAGAGCTTTGTGCCAACCTCTGTCACCACTTACATATGAAAACTGTTGCAGCAAAATCCTTAACATCTGTTCCATGTTCTCATATGGGAGAGAAGAGGAATCAGCCTCATGCACAGCAACTTTTGTAGTTGTCCAGAGATCCTTCAGTGTCCTGTGGGTCAGTCAGAGACAATTCAAGGTACAGGTTTGTGTTACATGGAGTTCAGCCCCAGTTTGGGCTGCCAGTGAAACGAGATCCTGTTCTCCCTGGGCCAGCCATGTGCTCCCTCTGTTTGTGTTTGCTCTGGCAGCTCTGACTGTGGGCAAGCTGGATCAGTTTGCTGACTTAATGGAAAACTGGCTTTCCAAACTATAAAAGCAATTTTTCTATTGGATTGGATTCTAAGACACAAAACTTTGCAAGGCTGAGGGTGTGAATCTGCCCCTTAAGGGAAAAAGAAAATAGGATTTCACTTTTTGACAGCACCAGCATGATGTGACCTCGATGATTAAATTCTAATAACTTAGATGAGGTTTGCAGACTAATTTGGATCTTTTTAAGACATCATTTGGTACCTCCAGGTGAGATCCTGGTTTCTGTGTTGTTGGATGTGAGCTGTCCTGCGTGATGATAGCTCTGCATGTGGAAACACTGGAATGGGTGGAATTTGACAGGCAAATATCCTGTCCTTTGTACCACTGACTCACCCCTTGCCAATGCATCACCTGCAGTCCTGAGCAGCTGTTACATCATGGGTATTTCCTAGAGAAGGATGAGATAAACATGAAACTTCCCTGCAGCCTTATCAGAGGGTGTGGAACAAGTCTTGAAACACCTTGCTTTGAGTCAGGAGCAGGAGGAAGCTGCAGCCCAGGTCAGAGTTCTGGGTGAGTGCTTCCCCTTGAGTTGGTGACACACTTAACCAGCAGGAAACTGCAATTTCCAGAATGAAAACAAATGCTTTATCCTCTCATCTCCTGTGGACTAATCTCATCTTCCTGATTGGTGCTACATGAAGGAGTGAATGGACACACTTCTTCCTTTTCTCTTAGAAGTTTTATGCAAGATCCCATCTCATTCTGATCCCCTTTCCATTCACTCTGATATACATCAGGAGTAGCTCTGTTTGAAGTTAAGGTGTTCATAAAGCAGAATGTTACCCTTTATTCCTGGAAGTAGTCCCTACAGGTAACCTGGGGGAATATGTACTGCAGAGTCAGACTAAATTGGTGGAAATCATGATTTTTCTGGACCAGGTTTATGGTGGGAATAAATACTACAAAAAGTATATGGTAAGAAGTTATCAAACTCTCTGTATCACTCTCCCACCCCTCAGCAAGGGAAAGTAGAATAAATAATTAATTTTCTGTTTTTAAGAGAGCAATATTCCTGTAAGATCTATCCCAGACCTGTGAGCAGACCCAACCTGGTGCAGCTGCCCTTGAAAGTTCTTCCCACTGAGAGGAGTGAAGCCACACTCAGCCCTTGTTTGCACATTTTTAGGGGGACTGTTCCAGAAACTCACTTCACTTTGTGTGCTGCAGATCAAGGTTATTTATTACAGTAGCTGCTAAAAAGAGCTTTATCAGGTTACTCTGATTTGTAGCTGGTTCTTGCATCTGTCTCTCTTAAACATTTCCCTGTTTATTGCAAGGACCATGTAGTCCTGCAGCTGTGCCTGTGGTGGTGAGGTGTTCCACAAACAGGAGTTTGCATGGAACAGCTTTCCTAGTAATTCCTCTCCTCCCAGCTCTTCACAATTTCCTTTGCCAGGCACTCACTTTAACTGGCCTGAGCATATATTGTGGTAAAAATTGGTTAAAAAAATCTAAATCATGCTATCAAATATGAGCCAACCACTGAAATGCAAAATTTACAATCCCAGTGTGTTGTATAAAGCATGCAAAAATATCTTATGGCCATGGTGCAAATCCTTGTGCTTTACCTGCTTTTGTTCAGGTACAGAATTGGGGTAACAATAATAAACAGCCTCTCGTGGCTCACAAGTGCATTTTCTGAAGCTCCTTTTTCATGTTAATATGGTTCATTGTTAATGTACAAGGAACAAATGCAAATCTGAAGGCCAAACTCCAGGCTTTTTAATGAAAATTGAAATTAGTGTCACAACACTGGAAGCAAGAACAGAGGCTGTGCTCTGACACTGGGAAGAGAGCAGGAAATTCAGATGGATAATTCTGATTGGCCCTCTGTTGGAGATATTGTTTACTAGTACTGAGTTTTACATTCAGAAAATGACTATTATTGTATGCAATTATTTTTCCTTAATGTGTCTTTTTCCTTAGAGTTACTAGATTTCTTAATTTTTGGTTTGCAGATCTGCTCAGTGAAAGGGATGGAAAGTGGCAAAGTTGTTTTGATCTCTTTCAGCATAACCTCTGGCTAGAAATTCATGATATTACAGAACAGGAAGGAAAAAAATGAGAGAAATGTGAAAGCTCTTGGTGTTGTGAGTGGAAGCCCTGCTCCCTGAAGGATAGAGCTATTTCATGTCCCCCTATTCCAATGGAGCATTACAGCTTATAATGCAGCAATTATTTTGTTGGGTAGGTGTTTCATTACCAACCTGGGCCTAGGAGGTGATGAGAGAAAATTTGTCTTGACCTTCCAGGGAAGCCATAAAAGAGAAATGATGTCTAAATAATAAATGTCCAGGAGAAATGGGGAATGCCTGACAGTGTTGCACTTAGTTTCCATGATATCTGGGCATTGTAGGATAAAGAGCTGGTATGTGGATAATTTCAAAAGCTGGAATATTTTCTATTGTTCCTCTGCATTTTTGACCTTCCTCCTCCTGGTTCAATCCCTATCAAATAGGGTTTAATTTTTTTTTCTTTTTTCTGCAGAATGTGCATTTTTTTGGTTTTCCCTTCAGACTGGAGCAAACCACAAAAAGCAGATCTTGGAAAAAACCCTTTTGATTCCAGAGTGAGGATGATGGGATCAGGTTTTTATTATTTGCTGTACTTTGCCATATGTGCAGCATTTGGGATTGGGAGCCACCCAAGAAGGAATCTTGCCTTCTCCCTTTGATCCTGTGACAGTAGAACCAATAATTGTGTGGAAGAGAACATGCAGGAGTAGCTGTGGTGACATGTGGCCCTACTTTGTATTGATGCTCAGGGGTAGGAGTGCAGGTTGCTTTTGGTTTGGGATGTTGTGGGGTTTTTCCCCCATAATTTCCCAAATTTAAATGTAATAATTTCCAGGACCAGCACTTGAGGATGTTGTCACTCTGAAGTTCCAAAACTTTCTAATTCTCTTCTGTTGGTCAGTCCCTTGCTGAATATTCATATTGCTTTCTATGCTTTTGCTCTTTCAAATTGTTTTGAGTTCCTCTGTGAGTGATCTATGATAAAACTGATTTTAATGAAAAAATAATTTTTCTACAATAAATAGTCCATTAAGCCATCTCATTTTTTAAATCTTCTAAACAAGCATGAGTGTTGCCATGTGCTGCTATTCTTATTTTATGTTCTTCTGGGTGTAGTGGAGATGGAGATTCTCCTTTGCCAAGTGAATGTAATGTCCCCCAAAGAATTGCAGATGTGGGCAGACAAGTGAACGTTATGTTGGGGTTTAATGTTCCCAGGAAGCCTTGTGTAACATTATCCAGCCTAGCAGAGCATAGGAGGAACTTGTGATTCTGTCTGTCTTGAGTGATCTGCCTCATTCACTGGAGTTTTACAACCTCCACAATTGCAGACACTGATTGATCAGCTGAGGGGTTTCTGTTCATGGCTCTGATTCTTGCACAGAATTAATCTTTCGAAGAAATAAATGCTGAACAAACTCCCCTGCTGCTTTATTGCAAGTTTAGCTCTGTCAGGCAGGTCTCTGGGGCTCTGTGAGGTTTGGGGCAGTGTATCTGGACACAAAAGCTGATTAGGAGAGGTTCAAAGCAGGCTGCTGAGGCAGGTGTGGAGCAGAACTCGACAGCCAGGTCCTTCAGCTGTGGCATCTGAAGTATCAGCCAGGGCAGGGGCTGCTGAGCTCAGAGTGCCGCTCCCTCCTGCAGAGATAAGGAGCTGCTTCAGAAACCACTGATAAGGAAATAAGCAGGTCTTGCCTCTTTTTGAAGTCAGTTTGTAACTTTAGATTCCCATTGGGGAAGGAGAATCTCATCTGATACCTCAGCCTCAAAATGTTGCCTGTGCTAAGTTGAGCTTGGAATGTAAGGAAGCACAAAGGGAACACAGTCCAAAAGCCTCTTTTTGTCACAGGAGTCACTCCTAATGCTTCTATCGTGCCGATTGTGTTTCTGAGGTTCTCCTCCTCCAAACATAGCTGTGCTTCTTCTCCTCCTCCTCCATTTCAACCTCACTTTTCCACAGCTGAGAGCCTTCATCAGTGGATTTCCCCAATACGACTCCAAACACACTTAATTTGTGCAAGCTGAGTGCTCTTCCACTGAACTGACCTCGGTGACCTGCCCTAAATCCTCTTTCTATTGTCAAGACTTGCTCAGGTTCTGTTCTTCCTTCCTTCAAGCATCTTTCTTCACCAATTTCTTTTTACCTTTTCACAGCTGCAAATGCTCAGAATCTGATTATAAAGTTTTCTTTTAGTTTTTGTCTCTTCCTTGGAATGTGGCTTTTTGCCCATAAAAAGCCCTTGGTAAATGCTTGTTATAGAACAACTTCTGGGGGCTGCCATGTCCCTGTGATGAGGTTGTGCCTCTGATTTCACCCATGGCTGGTTCAGTTTCAAACCACAGCTCCAGTCATGTGCTGTCTGAACCTTGTCATCTTCTTAGGGAGAAAATAGGTGTCTAAACTGCTTTAATGAGTATTGGTTTGGAGGTTTCAGATGACTGGGGGGGTAATACACAACTCTGGGGGCAGTGGGAGTGTGAGGGATAATTTGTAAAAGCAGAAACTTGATGAGTTAAGAGGACAGAAAGTGTGATTCATCAGTTTGTGTCACTATTACAGACCTAAAAATATCCCCAAGGAGTGGCTCAAGTGTTAAGTGAGCTCAGCTGAGAGGTGGTTTTGATCATGGGAAGAGCTGCCAGTTCTCAGGATTTCCAGACAGCCTGGGTACCACGCTGACATCATGATCACTGTCAAATATATATTTGCATGTATGTACATGCAAAAAAGATTTACACTTGTGGTCCCTTATCTCATCACAGATGCGTCTTGCTTTACTGTGCCTCAGAACAGCATCACTGCTGATATGTTTTCTCTCTTTTTTACTGCCTGTCAGTTCCTTGGTTTTGCCATAAAGTGGTGGTTTAAAAAAAAAATGTACCAATGTGTACATTTAGATGATCACATTGGTGTTTGCTGTCAGCAGATAGTTGAGATAAGCAAAAGCACATTCCAAATTGGAAGCTGGAAGGAGCAATCATCATTGCCCTGCAGCACGGCAGTGGCAAGAATGATGATAACAAAGCCATGTGGTTTTCTTAATTTCCTAAAAAGTGAGCCCTGCTCAGTGTAATGGGGCTGCTCAATAAGGGGTCTGTGTAATGTATGTAAAGTGAACACAAAGATATTTAAGATAGGAAGTTGTTACTGGAGTTAATTATTTTATATAGACTTTAAGCATTAGTTAAACAGTTGCTTGCCCCAAAATTCCATGCACATAGTAGGAAGAAATGCCATAATAGCTGTGAATGAGGAAGAGTGTGTGTAGTCTGTCCATCCATACCTGAGAGGATTGCAGGAAACCAGCAGAGACAAAAATAGGAAGAGCAGAGTGAAGATGAGACCTCCAGGTTTCAGCTCTGGGCTGTGGCTATCTGAGTTTATCTCAGAAATGCAGAGGCAATTGCAGAACCCACAGGTAATTCTGAGGGAAGAATTCTCCCTCTTGCCCCCTACAGAGACCTTCAAGTGCCATCTTGACACAGCCTAGCATCCACGATTTTTTCCTAGTGGATGAAAGCAGATAAAGGTCCCATGCAGGATTGCTGTTCTGAGTTAGTCTCACCTGTAAGTCCGAGCAGCACTACACCAGATTTAAGCATCTGTTAGGAATTAAGCAGAGCAGTGTCCTGACTTTTCTTTCTATCCTTTCTAATTTTCTGGGCTTTGTGTGCCTTTTTCTTGGCTGTTGGTAAGTGCCCCCCACAGGAACTGGCTGCTGAAGCGTGGTGTCCCCCCAAAACCCACCCTGGAGCACAAAATAAAAAAGATTCTGTGTGTGCAGCTGCAGAGGAAGAATCTTTAAAGGAGTGCTATGAAGAGCATCCATTGGGATGGTAAAAATATATTATATGGGACCAATTAGTCTTCGTGGCCCACTAATGAGTTTGTGACTGAATTGGAGACGGATCCTGCCTGGTGTGTTTGCTGGAAAACTTGAGTTGATGGCACAAAAAAGGCCACTTGATCCTTGGGATGCCAGCCAACAAAATTCCTAGATTTCTGTCACATTGCCTGTTACCACTTTGGCAGGTTTGCCTGTCAGGGCTGGTGCTTCCCCTTCAGAGGGGTTAATTTTGTCTCACTTTGAGAACACAAGGGAATCAAACTCAGCCTCTTTATTCTTTTGTTCCCCCTCCATTGCCCATGTTAATTTAATTTGACAGCCTGGCGAATAGGATTTGTCAAATATGGTAACCTTAAGCATCTGAGATATTGAAAACTGTGCTTTAAATTTATATAATCCAGATGTGAGAACCAATAAAAGGCTTGGATGAAATGAAATGTCAGGCTTTGTGGGGAGAGAAAGGGGGAAAATACTCTTTGCCACTTATTTTTCCACATGGCATAAAGTGCAGAGCAGGGTCCAATCAATTATATTAGTCAGGAATAGAAGCGGGTTTTGTCATCTCAGTGCTGGTAGCTAGCAGTAAATCTGATTGATAGCAAAGTGCTGAATCTCACAAGACTGGGTAAAGTAAAAACTTCAGCATTTGGGCAGCAAAAATATGAGTCTTGGGAAGTATTTAGGTATGATGAACACAAGACATGCTCAAAGAGAATATTTCTCTTAGTACTAATAAAATGTCCTATTTAATGAATTTCGTTCTGTAGGCATTATCCAAATAATATCCCACTCACTCGTTCTGCAAAATATATTCTCAGATTATACACACAAAACAACTTCTGTTTCCACAATATTTGTTCTCCTGTATGTAGAAAGAGCCTGAAAGATGCAGAATAATTATCTTAAGCTAATTCTCAGCTAAAGCTCTTCATTCCCTCTGGTGACCCTCCTTTGGCAGGAGGAAAGAAATAAATACTGAGGGAACACTAGGAATTATTAATCAAATAGTTCATTCCCCAAAAGTGCAATTTAATTTTTGTTCAAAATAGGTATTCATCAAATTCAGAACATTGGCCTAATAAGTAGGATTAAAATTTGGAAAGTTTAAAACATTTACATTTTAGACTTAAAAGGCCAAGATTTTAATGTCAATATGAATTAAAATTTTTAATTTGCCTGCATTTAATGTGAAAGCTGAAGAAACTTTCAGTCAAAACAAACCAGTTTTTCATGTTGTAAAAACAATATGATAGTAGGCCTGAAGTTGTATGCATAGCTCAATAAGTAAATTGATAGAATTAGACTTATTTCCATTCTCTCCCATATGCATTCAGTGTTCAAAAATAGTCATAAATTAAACTATATTTAAACCACCACCCTGAGTTCCACTCTCAGGTAAAACTGTCTTTAATTTTTAAATAAAGTTAGACCTGAATCAAGTCCATCTATGATTTTGATCACATAAAAGCAAAACATGCAGGATAAGAGTTTGCAAATCCAAACCAACCACTGGCTCTGTGTGTGTGTGCAAATTATGATTTGCTTCATCATAAGCTGTAAGGAAAAAACCACAAAGGTTTACTGGGAAAATAAAGAGTAGGATGAGAAAATGCTTGCGCTGGGATTTTTGTTACTGCTGAGACACAAACGTGATATTGAAATTGATGATATTGAAAGATATGATATTGAAAGATCTTCTTTGTGCTGGTGGAGAGGCAAAGCTTTTATCACAGAGAGCTGCTGGAACGCAAATGTGGGGCAAAGTCTGCTGGAGTCTCCAGGCTGTGCTTAGGGTACAAACCAGCTTAGCGGTTCCGGCTGATATTAGGACTAAAAGAGAAAAATTTGAGCAAATAGAACTTCACAGCCCTGGATATTTTCCAAGAGAAGTGTCCTGTTAGGAGTGCCTGGTGCCGTAGGTGTATTTGAGAGGGAAATGCTCCCGAAGTTGTTCTGTCCCAAGTTTTGTAGAGGCTGTCACAGAAGTTTCTGCATCAGTGGCAGCTGATTTGGATGGAGACAGCACTGATGAAAGATGTCAGTGGGGGCAGATCCACACGAAAAATTCCACGGTTTTGGAGTTTTTTTTTTAAACAATTCAGTGTCTGTCTGGATCCTGGCTCTTTGAAACCTCACTGTAACCATGCACAAGGACCTAAGTAGTAGAAATGCCATTTCAAAAAGTGAGTCCCATGCAGCTGATGATATGATCTCTCCTCTTGGGTTTGTTTGATTCATTCATTGGCCCTGTAATCCATTCCTTTCTGCTGGGCTTCCATAAATCATATGCTTGCCTGAGTGGAGAGGCTTATTTGAAAGGATGGAAGAGCCATTAAGTAGGAATGAGAGTGTGTGTAAAATGCTCACCTCGGTGTAGCTGGGGGGGATGAGCCCTGGCCTCTCTAAGTGTGGAGCCCAGCAAAACCTCAGCCATTTCCCCTCTTTTTGGTTAAAGTAATAAACACGAGGCTGAGCTGCTCCCAGGAGGGACATCCTGCAGCTTCCAAAACTGGGAATGGCTTTCTCCTGTCACGCTCGGCCATGGCTTTGTATGTTTTCCCTGGAAATTACAACATGGTTTTAATCTAAACAGACATCAGCTCTCTATGCCAAACACATCAAATCTGTACTGCAGGGATCACAGAATGGAAGGAACATGGCTCATGGAATGACAGTGCAGGGAAGAGGAGGGGGAATTGGAGGAAAGGGCTGAGCAGGGAATGGACCCCTCAAGGAAAGCAAGTAAGAGAGGTTAATGAATAGAGGTATTGTATTCGAGTTTGTGAAGCAGAGTCCCCAGGGAAAGGTTAGGTTCCAGGAGAAATGAAGTCTCCCCTCAAAAGTTCTTCTCTGTTTGGGTACAGACCTAGTGAATACCTGGGAGGAAGCAGAATTGAAAATATTTATCACTTAGGCTCTAATTTACATGTCTGTACAAGTGTCTTGTTTTTGCCTGGGTTGGAAATGCTGTGTCATCAGGAGAGTCTGCCTTTCTGGGAGATATTTTCTTGTAGGATCTCTCAAGCACCTCCTCCCATTTATTTTCTTTATTTTCTTACAGCTTTCCATGCGTAGTGCTGGAGGAAAGTCCAGACTTTTTCCACAGTCAGTGCAAAACTGTTCAGAGAACAGAGTCAGCACTGTGTGAGTCCCACACTTTGGTGTCTCTCCACCTTCAAGGAGTTTTGGAAGGGAGTGTCACAGGAGAAGTGCTGGCTTTGGAAGCCTTAAATCTTGTGTGAGCTCCCAAATTTGTACAGGCAGGGGATGTGAAGTGCATGCATGCCTTATGGACTGCTTCAGGTTATCCAGATACTGAATTTGAATATAATTAGTTATCAAGCATGTAGATATGCACATCTATTTAGCAGATCAAAGGTATATTAAACCAGAGTCATTTGCAGCTGCCACTAACATGGTGAGACAGACTGTGATATTTGTATTGTTTTTAGAAAGTTGTGCCAAACTTTTTGGAAAAACGACATATTACAGAAGTAGTCATGGCCCAAAAAAACCCAGGCACAAAAAAGAGCCGTTCTCAGAGTGAGTGAGAGCACAAGGGAAACAGGCTGCTTGTAGAAGGTGTAGAAATGGCTTTAAAAAACAAAAATCAAGCTGAAACATGTTCTCTTTAGTCTCTGGTCTCAGTCTACAGCTGCTCCTTCTCCAGCCAGGCATGCAGCAGTTTCCTTGCAGCGCTCCCTGAGGACTTGGCATTGCTCAGTCTGTCAAGACCAACAACAGCTCAGCGCTGCTGAAACGTATGAAGCACGAGCTGAATGGTGCCAACACTTCATAATATTACAGGGCTTTTGCCCCACAAATAGAGGGATTCTGCACTTAACTGCTTTATGTTCAGGCCTCTTTACAAATCTACACCTTTGACTTGTAGTTTTGGAGAGGCACTTTTGTGGCTTTTCAGAGGTGTGGTGCGTTCTCAGGCTTGTGCTTTGATGTTGAGTATTTTGACATTTGGCTTCAAAGCTGAAGGGGATTGGGCTCTGGAGGGCTGGAGGTTCAGACTCCAGTTTAAGATGGATGAGAATGAGGGAGGCAAGTCAAGTATCAAAATAGAACCCTGGGAAGAACAATGGTACTCAGCAGCAGAGCCAATACAATAATGCATGACCAGAGTGCCAAAAGCAGAATTACAGGACAACTGGGGCCAAATTCATGTCTTTCTGAAAATTTTTTCTCTGGAGCTCCTTCAGTTTCTTTTATGGACCAGTGGAAATGGTCTAAAGTCAAAGACTAATGGTGAAATGCTGAATTTCAGGCACTGTTTTCACGCTGACTCTCCCTTTGTGGCCAGAGGTAAAATGTTTTGTTGTTTCTAATGTGTAGAACAGGCCAGACACTTCCCTTCTAAGAGAGACGTGTGGGAATTACCTTCCACTTCCAAAATATTTTAATGTGCTGTCGTCCTTCATGGTTCAGAATGGACTTTAACCGTGGCTCAGCACAGACCACACCTACCACATTGCCGTGAGCTTTATGCAATTGAGTCACCAGAAAAAAGCTCACAAATTGGCAGGAACTCACAGGGGAGCAACCCAAACAACTCAGGGACTGGCTGGAGGGGTTAAATTAATAGCACAAGATTAAAAGAGATAAATACAGGTAGTTTGGTGAAAGCTGTTCCCCTGGAGTTAATTATGCCATATTATTTGAAAGATGTAAATGGTGAAGGATTTGCTTAGTGTGCTCTGGAGAGCTAATTGGCAGAGGAAAGAGGATGCAAAAGGGAACTTCAAGTTGAATACCAAAGGATTTCCTGACAGTGGATGTCTTGCTCTGTCAAGCAGACTTGCAGGAAAGCAAGACTTTTATGTTTCCAACAGTGAAAGCCCCACTGTTGGAAAACATAAAAGTCTCCTCAACAGAAGAGAGATCCTGAGATGAAGATGAAACCCAGTGAGTTTTGTCTGTTCCAATTACTGTAATTAGAGAGACAATTGATACATCAGTAATGCCCCGGAGCTCAAATCAGAGAGATGCTGTAGGAGCTCACAAGCAAGCTTTCCCTTTCTGTCATAAAATCTGTAGAGTAATCTGGATCTAGACTGACTCAGAAGTTAGTCCTGAAGGGCCACAGCCCTGGATATTCCTCCCTTTTCTGGTCCTCTCAACCCTGGAGTACCCAAAAGTGGAATGCAGCTCCTTAACTCATTCTCCATGTTTGGGCTACAGTTCACAAACCCAAAAATGCTGTCCCAGGCTTTCAGGGTCCTTCTGATCTGCAATTATAAGAAAAGCTATTAGAAGCTTCAGAAACTAACAGAGAAAAACTAATTTTCCTGGAGGTTTTCTACTTCAGTTAACTTCCCAATTAGTTCTGAACATCTTTCCCCCTTCTTAAATATTTTTATTTCTCTCAGATTCCAGGTGTTCCTATGCTGCAGCACATAGAGTTGACCTGAATATTTGAGAAAGGACAGCTGGGGTGCCCTGGAGTTCCTTGCAGGCAGATTTATCCTGGAGTCCTAGCAGGGTGTATTAACCCATATTTAGTGCTGTGCTGTTGCAATTACTGCACTCCCAGTGATTAACTTGTTTACAGTTACCACGAGCATCTCTGCAGCGCTCAGCAGTCAGCTGAGCCTTTTTTCTAGAAAACAGTATCAGCAAAAAAATCAGTATTCCTGCCAGCTAAATAAGCTGCAGTCCTAAAATCAGACCACTCTGGGCACTTTATTTAGACCAGGCAAATCCTGAGCTCTGTTCTGTAGAGTAAGGAAGAAGTCAACCTAAACAGTCATGGCTTTTAACTTGCCACACACTGGGTTTGATCCGAAAGCTGGATCAAATTGTCCTTTGTAAACAAAACAGCACATTGGAAACCACATGTGAGAAAAGACAGCTATGAAGCCGTAATCATATTGCATGGGAAATACCAAAGTGAGTTGTTTAACTAGGAGCATTTAAATTTCTGGGGGGAAAAACCTCTGAAGGGTTAACACAATTTTTTTTTTAACCTGTGATAAGCATATGAGATCTGCCAAGCTCCATTCCCTGTGCTGATGAACCTTCCAGGGTTTTGTTCCCAACCTGTAATGGTCCAGGAATGGAATTTCAGTTCCATTCCCTTTCCCATGTCAGCATTTCATGGCTTATCTACAGCTTTCTGCCAGGCCAAGCCTCAGCCATGGCAGAGCAGCTCTTAGCATTGTGGTCATGATTTGTGGTTAGCAGGACATTGTATTTACAACATGAAGCTTCAGGGCATCTCAGACAGAGGGTGTAAAATCCAGGCAGATGTGGGTGTGGGATTTCAACGTTTTCAGGTTATTTTCTTAGGATACTTCTCTTTTGGGGCATTAACTTGGAGATGGCTGGGTTTTTAGGAAGCAGTCCTGGTGGAATGAAAACAGCAAGATTTAGTGTTGCTGAAACTCAAAGAATTCCCTGCTGTTCCTGTGCTGGGTGACTCCAACACAGGAACACGTACAGCAGCATTTTTATAATTTCAAGTGCTGCCAAGCACTTCACTAAATGTGGGAAAACTCGTGAGCTGGAGCTGAATGTATTTGCTCTATTCTTTCAAAATAAAAATACACGTGCCATGACAAAGTTTCCAGAGCACTGATGTAATTCTGGTTAACTTAAGAACCGAAAATTGAAAATTTGAAAAGCCTGTAGTATTTTTGGGTTTGTTCAACCCTTCGCTTGAGCCTCGCTGCTTCCCATGGGGAAAGCATATTAAAGCCAAGGTGACAATTCTATTCCCAGGCCCAATTCTGGAAGTGGGAGCAGAGTGCCTGACTTATCCAGCCTGTCCCAGCTTCCCTTATCCTCTCTGTGTTGCCCTGCACCCCGTCACCAACACTGCTCCAAGGAGAAACACCATGATAAGGAAGGGCAGCTGGGCTGTCCCGTGGGTTCTGTGCTGTGACTCCACGATAACATAAATTGAATTGGCTGAGTAAGTGCTCTGTGGGCAGGGTGCCAGCCCTGCTGGGGGTTCTGCTGCTGGGACAGGGCTGAGATAGGAGCAGTTCTCACCGTGGGCACCATTGCGGCGTCGCTTCCCATCAGCTCACGGCTCCCAGGGGATGGGTACGGACACACAGGGCTGGCTGTGCCCTCTACTGCTTCAGATACAGGGCTCAGCCTTCCAGTGATGATGCCACTGCATCAACCAGACACGGGATAAACTACAATAGTTATTGTGCTGATGTTGTCACCAGGACCTGGACTTGGATGATCCTTGTGGGTCCCTTCCAACTCATAACTCCTTGTGATCCATATGAATGCACAGTGTGTGTGCATTACCAAAATCTGAGCTCTTTCATTGTTTAGTCATTTTTATTCAGGGACAGGTATACATAGTGAGGGCCATTTGAAGTATTTATTGCTTCAGCTGGTTAGAAGTTCCTTGGCCTTAACTAAAATCTCATATAGAGGGGAAAAGTGTGTGTGTGTATGTATGTAGCTAGAGAGACAAGGGCAGTCTTTTTAGGTATCCTGTTTTGTTCTGAACAGACATATCATATTCCCATTTTCCCCCCTCCTCTGTCAAACTTGGAGCTTCAGCAAGCTGATTCTAACTACTAACATATGTCTGGGGGTGGGGAAAGTGATGCAGGAAGGAATACTCTGAGGACTACAGTAGCATTTCTATATTCAGCAAGTTAGTCAGCAGCTCCTTCAGTTGTAACACAAATAATAAAATGAATGGTCTGTAAAGGAGCTGTAAATCTGGGAGAGCAAAGCTTGTGCTGTTCCTGAAATGATCACATAGCAGATCATAACTGTACCTACTGTTTTCTCTGTGAGGAGGAGCTCAAAGCACTGCAGTACTTTGAAGTAACAGAGATGTTTATTGCCTCTACTTCACAAATTAAAACATGAAGTGCCAGACAAAGACAAAGCCAGATCCTGAATTTCTTGCTTCTCAAGGGCCATTTGCTGCTTTCAGTGTGAGGTGCTGTGTGGAAGGAGTTTTGACAATTCAGCAAGTTGTGATGGAGTGGGAGATGAAACCATGTCTGAGGTGGGGGAAGACCAAGATCTCTTGCTTCTTAATCTGTTCTTTGAACCTTGGAATCATCTTAACTTTTGTCCTCCAAGTCAAGCTCCACTAACAGGTATACCTGAGCAGGATCTGTCCTTGCCTGAACTTCTTGAAATCTCTCCTTTGAACCTGCCCCAGCGGTGATCCCTTTGAGCCGGAGTTCTTGTTTTAGTTTGGCCTTTTACTGTACAAATCATGACCTGGGGGCTGTCTCACCACCTCATGTTCTCACCTCTGCCTTTGAGTGCTTGAGAATGTTCTTTCTGTGTTCACCCCTCCCAAAATAGATAGTTCCCCCCTTCTATTTTAAATGACACATATCCCTACATCTGGAAGTGTACAGGACCAGGCTGGATTGGTCTCTTGAGTAGCCTGGTGTAGTGGAGGGTGTCTCTACCCAGGGCAGGGGATGGAACTATGGTGATATTTAAGGTTCCTTCCAAGCCAAACCATTCTAGAATTCTATGATTCTATGGCATAGGTCTATTTACTTTTAGTCCTTAAGGATCAACAAGTTGTTTTCTAATTGCTGTCTCCTGAGTGTTTCTTGGTTAGGCAGGTAGCTGGAGAAAGAAAAGCACTAATAGTTGTGCTTTAAATCAAATTACTTTAATGTATGCTATGTGCGTGGTCAGTATCTCCATTAATTTTTGGTCTCAAATATGAGTTGCCCATAAAACCTCTATGACTCTTGCTGGGAGTGAGCCAAGAGAAGGGAGAGCTATGAGGAGTAGAAGCACATCTTCCCCATAATTGCAATCAGATTTGAGTCCACTGGTGCTGCAGATTTAACCTTCTGCTTCTGTGCATTCCTTCACTATTATCACCTGGGGTTCAGCACTGGGCTGAGGCTTTTGCTTCAAGTCTCATCTTGAACACACGCTCTGCCTTTCTTCTTTTTTTTTCCTTCCCTTTGTGTTTGCTCAGACTCAAAACTCTGGTTACAAATCTCAGTGGAGGAGTCCTTTGAGCCCTGCCAATTGTTTCTGGAAGCTAATTATTGTGTGTTAGTAAATGAACCAGGTAGAAAGAATGTTAAATATATCAGACTTGCAGCAACACGTCTCCTGTCAAAAGGCAAAACACTCACCTCTCCCTAGCAGATGAGATAGCAGCAGTTGCAGCCACCAGCTGGTAGGAAGGTGAGGCACAGAATAAACCAGGAACAGGAATAGAATTGTGATTTTATACAATGAGCTGCTTCATGTAGAAAGGAAACTTTCTGAAAAGTGGAGCCCAAGACTGTTTCCTGTAGCACACACATGATTGTGTGCTGCTGGCAGTGTAAGGAAAAGAAAGCCTCTTGTCTCTTCTTTATTTCCTCTTGTCCTTTCCAGACTCAGTAAATGCAGCAGTGGAACAGAAATTTGAATGCTGACTCAGAATATGTATCCCATCCTGGTTGGTTTGATTCCTGCTTTTCCAGCTATAGCAGGATTTCTCCAAATGAAGGCTCAGGCTCTGAAATGCATCCACTTGCCCAGAGGGGAATAATGAAATCCAGAACGTAGCAATTCAAACCATCCCTGATTCCAAACCCACCCCGAGTCACTTGGTTGAGGGGACACCATTTAAAAGTGAGCTCAGTTCAAAACAAACCTGCAGTTCATTATCAATTTGGGCTGGTTTAATCTTGCAGCTCTTTTATTATTCCTCCTTTTGGGGACTGTCTGAGGTGAAGGCTGGATTTCCCACTGCAGAAGGTGCCTCATGTCAGTGCTGTGCAGCACAACCTGCTCACGTTTGTCTGACAAACTCCAGAAACTTTGCAATCCAAAAAGGAAGCTCATGCTAAAAGTAGGGCACAGTCAAAGAGTTTGCCACGAGTCTCTGAGCTCCTGGTGCCTTTCTGGTTCTACGCATAAAACACAGGTGATAAACTCTGAAGTGCTGCGTTTTTTAAAAATTAAATGCACCCTTTTCCCCTTGTTTTTCCTGTGTCTGTGCTATGTCAGGGGAGGGGATCACTGTGTTCCAGCACACACTGTGCCAAGGTAGCAGATGCTGAGGCAGTATCAGGTGTCTCCAAAGTTCTCTCCTCTCATGGAGTCTTGTCCTGGAAGAGCAGAACTGGGAGTCGATCTCAGGTGTCCATGGCTGTGCTGCATAATTAATTATAACTTTATATGGCAGAGAGAGAAACAGCAATGCTGCCTCTGGGTGCTAATGGTAATAAATGGATCTGGTTACCAAGGATCTGTATCACACTTCAGGGTTTTTTTAATCTTTCCACTGGTGTATCATTTAATCCAGACGTTACCATTAATTAATTATGTTGTAATTAATCCTTGTTGCTGTTCATATCTGTTCCATCTGAATAAATTTGTCTTAGCCAGTTGACTAAGAACAAAGGCATTTTTGAACTTCTGTCAGTGCAGAAAGTGACCCCAAGTAAACTATACTTTTAATCCCTTGGGTATCAGTCAGTTCAGCTCCACTAAAGTACATATATTTCTATTTTGTAATCATATGTCTTTACCTTTACAGACATCCTGTGAATTTCTTTTCAGTATGTACCTTAGGCAACCTGTCCTGTGAATCCAGAGGTTGGGAGCTGTTGTGATGCTTGGGTTAGGTTGGCTCTCTCTACCTCTGCAGACACTGAAACATCCTCTAGATGCACTCCGTGCTCTTCTTGAATTGGGACAGCAGCAAAAATACAAAACTATTTCCTTTACAAGCTACACCTCTGCACGTTTTCCAGGTGTAACCTAAGGATGTCACTTAATCCTGACACTCTCCATCTGCCCAGTAACCATGACAGCCCCAGTGAGTTTTATTTTCAATGTGCAGGAGAGGAGTATGTATTATTCAGGATGCAAAACGTAACACAGTGAACAGGTATTTGTGGTTTCATTCAGGCCAGTTATTTGACTCTCAAAAAACCCAGCAAGTCGTAGGCTGGGTTTTCCTCCCTCCTGCTGATTGCACTTTATCCTCTTTCCTCATACCCTTCTTATCTATTCTTAATTCTCTATAGAAATGCTTCACTGAACATGTCAGATGTTTAATATTCTGGTGTTCCCTGCATGGGCTCAGGCATTTTAAGCAGTTGCTTTAGAAGACCTATAAAGTGATCTACTAAATATGAATAATCTTATCTTAAATTGGTCTGCTTTAAAAAAAAAAAAAAAAAGAAATTGGAATTGCAGAGAAAAGTTGTTGGTTAAAATGTAAGCACGAATCAAAAATTGCTTCTGAGGATATCTGAGTTTTGATTGTTTCTAGTGCAAATGCTGCACAGTCAAATTTTGATCTGATTTAAACCCCTGGCAGGCCTTTGATGTCAGCAAGGTTATGCAAGGCTGACTTTGCAAGCCTCTCACCATTTCCTCCCACGAATCCAACCCAGACTCTCAGTCTCTGCAGGATGAGCAGATGGTTTACTGGGAAATTCACTTGGTTTCACCAAGGTTTTCCCAAGTTTAATGTGTGAGGCAGAAATGAACACAGGCCACCAAAAGCAAGTCTGATGTATTATCCTGGCAGTACCTGCCCTTGGAGCACAGCACTGGCTGAATGCCCAGTGGATGAAGGATCCTGTTGCTGAACTGCGAGGTGGGGGATTCTCCTGGTGTTGAGAGGAAAGGTTGCACTTTCAACCTTAACTCACCCTGGTTTTGTCTGGCCAGTGACAATTCTCAAATTGCCTGGCACATTCTCAGTGTTGTTGCTTTAAGGTAAGAGATCTGGAGGCTGATGGAGCTTTAATAACCATGTCTGCAGATACTGGCGTGGCCTGCATAGCTCAGCTCTTGCCTGGGCTTTTTTTGCAAAGCCTTTCATCTGCCAGAACAGAGTCTGAGTCTCAGGCTCCTCTTGCTCACACTGATTGTTGGCCATAAGTTGTGCAAGTCCCTGACGTCACAGCATCCAAAGGAGAAATCTCTGGTACCTTTGTTACACATGGGAGTCTCCTCAGCATTGGCTGTGTGGCAATTAATAGGGCTACTGAAATATGTCCATGCTTGCATTTGGGATAGTTTAGGCAGAATGTTTAATAGTCCAGTGTGCTCCATTGTTGCAGTGGAGAAGGAACGTGAAGGAGTAGATGTGGCACTTCATGAAATAGTTCAGCGGGCACAGGGGTATTTCATCTTAATGATCTTGGAGATCTTTCCAACCCTAATGATTCTGTGATTCTCTTTATATGATGAGCTATTATGCACTCAAAGCAGAACCAGCCCATCTTTCTCCCAAATCCAAAGCTCACCTCTGGGCACTGTTTCTATATATTAAGACTCACAGTGCAAGACACTGAATTTTCTGTCTGAAAGAGCTTTCTGTCTGAGATGAACCCTGCTAAACAGCTGTGACAAGCATGGGAGAAGAAATAAGTAAAAAAAGGTGGATGGAGATGGTCTGAGGAGAGGAGAAGGGGCTGCATGTATGGAGAATCATGGAATTACGGTTTTTCAGTTCAGCAGAATCGACTGCTCTCAATAGAAATTGGTCCTGTCTGTTTCCTGAGAGTCCTGGCACATGAGTATCCTTCAACCTGGGCAGTGTTTGTCCTGCCAAAGTGTGGTCAGTGCAGTGGATCCAACTCCAGTTTGTCCCACAACCTCTCCTAGGGAAAGGCACGGCTGCTGTGAAGAGCATAATTTGGGATTTGTTTGCTTTTGTAGCCTTCTGGACCTGCCTTTTCCTGTAGGTCTCCCCTGACTGTTGAATGTAAAATAAGAGAGCCTGGAGCCCCAGGGGGCTGTGATCACACTGGCCTTATAGTGAGGCTAACAGAGCTGGAGTGTGTACCTGGTTTTGCTTGGAAGAAGAAGTGGAGCGTGTTTTTAAGGAGCATATTTCCTTCCTACCCTCCCTCAGCGCACACAGATGTTATTCCAGAGAATCTGCAACTACACAGCTTTGTAGAAATCGTGGACTATGCTGTTTCCTTCTCAGTTTCATGCATCTGTACAGCCTTGTAACTCAGAAGGGCTCTGCAGCTCAGAAGTTCTTATCGTTTCCACCATGAGATTTATTTTCTGGGCCTTACTGGAAACATTACCAGAGAAAACTTGGAGCTAGCGATCCATCTCCGTTGTGTTTTACTGTCTGGTTTTTATTATGCCTGTGGTTTTCACTAGATTTGCTTCAGCTGTGATTTATTTTGGTCTCCTACTCTGGCATTTGCTGGGTAAGCGTGCGTATTCTTTGCATTTTGTTGTGTTACTACGTTTCTCTTCTCTGAATTGTTATTTTTAGGTGACTTTCAGGCCTTTGTCTCTCTCCTGAGTATTGGTTTTCCAGATTCTAGGTTGGCTCAGCACCTCGTGCTTGACTCAGGAGTTCTTGCTGCCTTTTTTATCTTGCTGAAAAATAATCAGAAAACTATTTTAGTAATGGGTAGGTAATTGTAGTCAGGGTGTTCAGCAGTTTAATGTAGTAAATAACAGCTTGGTGGTGCTCAAAAGCATCTGAGTAAATCTTTTTTTATTTAACTCATTATTACAAAGTTCTGAGGCAAGTCTTCAACAGAGAGGGATGGTGGGGTGAAGTAGGAGCCAGAGTTTGCTCAGTAGATTTGAGGTTCTTGTGTTTGGGGAGACAGATAAAGTGTGACCATTCCAGAGCCCAGGTTCTCTCACTTTTTTTTTTTTTTTTTTGCTGTTCAGACTGTTTTGGGGGCTTTTCCAGCTCTCAGTCCATGAGCTCAGGGCTGCTGCCTACACAACCTGTGGCCCAACACTGTGTGCATTGTTTGGGCAGGAACTTCTCTGATTACCATATGATTCACGGCCCTGCTGTGCCACCAACTTATGTCATACGTGTCCTGCTCCCACACCCACCGTGCACAGCAATCCTCTGCTCATATTTATTTTGTTTCTTTTGTAATAAAAAACGGTGGCTGGAAACCTCAGCTGTGGAAATCAAGTGTGGTCAGCTCTGACAAGGTTTTTTTTGGCTTTCCTTTCGCTTTTCCTCCATGTGTGTTTACACACAGAGTACAGCCTTGTCTTTCCTCCCCAAGCCAGGATCCAATTACACCCTATCCCTGTGCTGTTCCCGCTTTTCCTCAGCTACTAACCTAATTCTAGTTGTTAATACAAGCCTCCTGCAGGTTCTGCACTGTCCTGAGCCTTCTCTACACAGTGCCAGCTTCAAAAGCCACCAGGCTGGTTGCTGATGTGACATTAGTGACTTAAGCCTGGCTGCTCTCATCTCCAAGTGTAATAGTTTAATCCTCAGTCATTTCCATGCAGCAGGGAAGGGTGGTTTCTCACAGGAATTAAACATGAAGGTTTCCTGCCACGAGCTCTTACTGTGGGGACAGAGCTGATGTGTGTCCCTGTGGGGATGGGACCCTGCTCCTTCTCTTCAGTCAGCCCCCTGGGATCCATCAGGGCAAGTTTCCAGGGCAGCCAAGGCCCTGAAGGTGGCATTGCACTGGATGCTCTTCTGGAGATGCTCTGGACATGGACAGTGGTCCTTACCCAAGGGGACAGGAAGGACAGGAACTTCTGAGGCTGATTGCTGGTTATACTGTGCTGTATCCCACTGGATACCTGCGAGGGGATCCAGATCCAGGCTTCTGCTAAGAGCCTCCAGGACAGAGCTAAAGCACAAATATTCTGGTGGCCCAGTGTGGATTCCCACTGGAATTTTATTGTTTCCAGTGAAATCCTGCATAGTCATTTAAACCACTTCATTGTTGGCAGGGCTCTGTCCTGAGCACAAATACAGAGAAGCAGAGAAATGTCACTTGTAAACCACAAAAACTGCAAGAGAATTGAGTGTGAATAAGCCTTTTCCATCCCTTTCCATGAGGCTTCAGTTTGTGATCTAATGAGCCAGAGATACCAAGTGCTTTCTTGGTGTGAGGATTTTTTTCCCCTCGATTCTTTGTTATCCATAATACCTTCTTTTTAGCCCTTTAATTTGGTATTGCAGACTCCCAGTTTGACTTTTGTTGCCTTAAACTGGAAGGGAACTGCTGTCTTAATACAGTTTATTTTTCAGAAGATGTAGAGAGAGTGCCAGAAAATCTTTTTCACTTCTGGTTTCTGCCATTGTGGTTCTGAACCTTGCAGACCTGCACACTTTAGTGGGTGAAATACTGTGGGAGAAGATAACTTGTATTTCCTTGGCCAGCACAAAGCAGAAAATACTCCAGTGAAGGTGACAGTGTAGAAATTCCAGCAAGAGCTGCCTCCTTGCAACTTCCTCAGCCCTTACTTCCAGTAGTATGAGCTACAGGTGGTACCTGGGTCTTCTATTGTTTTCTTTTTGGCTTTTGGGGTTTTTTTGTTTGTTTGTTAATTCATCTAGACTTTATACGTGGCAGGATAAGCTGCTTCCAATAATAGGCTGTAAAACATAACAGGAACAATAATAATAAATAAAGTTATTTCAGTCTAGTTTGTGATGTGATTTATGGGCACTCCAAAATCACTCCGCTTCCAGAGTTCAGGATCAGATGATTTAAATAATAAAATGAACAAGGAATGTTTATTGAAAAAAAAAGACTGTGGAACAGCAATGGCATTCTAGTTGGTGAGGCGAATGTATGAATACAGCAAAGAGATTAAAGAGGCAAGAGGGTGAGCCAAGATGTTACACTTTTTAAGAGATCAGGAAGGGGAAATTTATCCCTTTCACAGCCTGGCTGTGCGTCTGCCAGCCCTTGGTCATGACCTTGGGAAAGGCCGCAGAGAAGCTGAACTGACCATTTACTTGCCTTTTATTTTTGGAAGGGATTGGTCTGGAATTAAAGTAAAAATCAGTCTGTTATGTGATGAAATAAGCCCTTTTTTTTTTTTTTGGCTCTGCCTGTCACAAACTTGTCTGCAGTTCAACCCCAAGGGATGGAGCAGCAGGTCCTTACAGGGGCAATGTTATTAATGTCAGATGGAGTTGGAGTTGCTCAGAAACAGTCAGGGAATGTGGAAAACTGCAAGGAAAGAAATAACTTTGTTTTAAAGATGACAATTGAAGTCAGGAGTAAAAGTTGAGGGTGCTAAGTGCAATTTCAGCATGGACTGGTTCCATGCTGGAGCACGTGGGTTGGGAGTAGCTGCTGATAGATCCAGCCAGGCTGGGCTGCAGGGAAAGGCCTTTTCCTCCTCTGGGAAGTTCCATGGATCACATGCTGCAGATGGAAGCCCTGTGGGTTCATTACTCATTGCAGAATTATGGCAAACTGTCCTCTCTGCAGCCTCTGTGTCAAACTGAAACAGAACTTTGCTCAGAGAGAAGCTGTGCTGCAGAAATGAGCCTTGCCTGTCAAGAATTGAAATTCTGAATATTGAATAGAAATTCCTGTATTATTCCTCAGTTCCTAGGCATGGAAAAGAAGGCATGGAGTAGAATGTCCTAATTGGGGGATATAATTCCCCAACAACAACATCCTTCTGTGCTCTACCTTGTGACAGAGCAAGCCTCGTGCTCATCTCTTGCTCTGAGGCTCCAAGTTTCAAACAAAGTGAAGCTTTGTGTGAAGCTTAAAGTGAAGATGGCTGGTGAAGCTGGGTGTCTTTTAGTCTCACCACAAGGGATTGATCTTCTTTTTTAATTGATTTTTCCCCCCTCTCTGGTCAGGCAGAGCCAGTAAAGGGAATTTTCTGTGTGTGTCACTGGTGATCTTGGAAGTCATTTTCCTGCTCCCACTGCCGTGCCCTGGCTTGCCTTTCATCTCCCTTCAGGCTTTTAAAGGCTGGGGAAAGAGCAGAGAGAGATTTAGCCTTATCTCATAATTTGTTGTAAAACAGTTTCTTTGCTGCGTAATTTGGTTTGGAAATGTTAAAAAAATATTGTATTTTTATCAGGACACAGATGTTGCCAGAAACACAGAGGCAACGAGCAGCCCCTTTAGTGGATTTGGACAGAACTTCTGGGTTCTTCCCCAGCTCTGCCTTGTCCCTGCACTGGTTGAGAATTAAGGATTTAATTGCAAATACCAGAAATCTGTAATTGCAACAACACCTGCCTTGCCATAGACAAGAAAGTGCTTGTTTTTCAGGTTAATACTTGTCTTGCAGCAGCTGCTGACTTTGTCATGGCTGTGTTCACTGAGAGTTGTCTTGCTCTGTGTTGGTTGAGGTTTTTTTTTCCCTCAAGAGTTCTTTGGAGGAAACCCAGAATTCTGAGGTTGCCTTGCTTTGAGGCTGATATACACAGCATTATGTTTTATATAAAGCAGCGGACTCATGCTCAGCTTTGCTCTCAGTGGATCAGGAATTTAGTGTTCAGTTTAGAGCTTTTCCCCCGTGCAGACTGAGAGCTTTTGTCTTGCCCTGCCGCTTCCTTCCTCGCATCTCGGAGCGTTTTCCAGCATCTCTGAGGCAGGGTCTGTGGAAGCAGGGTTGGTAACTGTTAAACAGATGAGAAAGCTGAGGGAAATGCCTTAGCCACATGATTTAGTGGCAGACTGGAATAAGTTCAGTATTTCTGCTGCTGGGTCCCAGGAGCTGTGCACTAAACCTACTGTTGCCTTTCCAGCCTCTGAAGGCTTTTCCCACTCCAAGCTCTGTTTCAGCACAGGCTTAGGGTTTTTAATGCTGCCTCAAAATAGCTGTCCTTCTCTTCTGAGAATAGAGAAGTTTTTCTTCAAAATACCTTCCCTCCCCCAGTTTTTTTGGTTTTTTAAAAATTTTTAATCATTCCCTGCTGAAAACCTCCACATCAATCTGATCTCAGCTTGTCCTTCCAGCAGGAGAGAGGGGTTTGCACAGGCCCCATCCAGAGCTGGGAATGTCAGCGCCTCTCTGGGTTATTTAAGATACGTCTGCCGTGCAATAAATCTCATCTTGTCATTCTAATGGTACAATAACTTGGAAATGAAAGAAGTCAGCTGGGGGAATATGTGTGTGCACTGGAAAAACCATCCAGAACACTGTGCTGGAACAGGGCTTTGGATATTGTTGTGGAAAAAGCTTGGAAGCCGTTAGCCTGGTGCACAGGAGCAGTGAAACAAAACAGGCGTGCTTGTTTAACAAAGGGAGAAAATAGGAGAGTGGCAGAGTGAATGTGTCCATTCCTTCTGGACTCTTCCATTGCTTTTAGGTAGAGGTGCATATCTTGTTGGCACTATCCCTCAGGAGAAAGGGCACATAAAGAAAACAAGCCAGAGGGTAGCCAAAGCAATACTGATGTAGGCTAGCATTGAAATGATTTATTTTTCTGTTGTACCTCCCAGCTGAAGACACTGAATAAACCATATCCATATGGAAATGCCTTGAACTTTTAGGCTGTCAGACAGGTTCCATGGAGGATATTTCATCAATCTGCTTGGGGGAGATGGAGTTCACCTGGACATGGCACCAGGTGCCATCTGGTCACCAAAGATGTGCAAACAGGAAAAGAATTATTGATAACCCCTTCTGTTCTCCCACCCTTTTCCCTGACTTCCAGGGCACTGGGTTTCCAAGGGCTTTGATGGCTGTGCCTCTGTTTCTCCTGCTGGAAAACAAAGACAGTGATATGGATCTTTGCTTTGTACCAGGTATTGTTTAAAACTTCAAACTGCTTTAAAAGGAGGAAAGGCCAAGGCGATTCAAATCCATAAATCAGTGTTCGGCAAAGAGTGGTTTGGGTCTATTCATTGCATCCCAGAAGAAAAGAGGAATTGTCAGTTTGTTTTTTCAGTCTGTTACATGAAAATAAATTCAGAGACCTTTTCCTTCCTACCTAAGAAGTGCAGAGATTGAAATAGTTCCTAAAGGCTCCAGTTAGACCCAAACCTCAGCTTTTTAACCATGTTTGAAACGAGAGTGGTGGTGATGATGTCTTTAGTGAAGCCTCAATCTCAACCTAATTTTGACAAAACACTGTGTTTGTGTAGTGGGCTCAAATGCTCCTTCACAGCTTTTTGTGATAGTTTGAAATCCCCGCCTCAGATTTCAGGCAGGGGTGGATAAAAACAAACAAAAAAGCTAAACAAACAAATAACCACCAGCCCCCCATGATTTTCCTCCTCAGTGGTGAGGAGAAGAGAAATGCTTATGTATCTAAAGTGCATTTCCTTTTTCATGACAAAATACAGAAAGTGAAATTGGGAATGAAACCTGATGCAACAAATGCTCTTTTATTCGTGGAGAAGACATTTGGCAGCAGAAACACAAATGACAACATAACCTCTTTGAAACAGATGACCTCTGTTTGCCCTGTAAAATTTCCTGCGTTCTGCTTTTCATTAGCTATTTGCTTATGTGGTTTATGTATTTTATAGATTTAAAAAATCACAAAAAATATGAACTATGGTATGATCTAGACCTAACATAGGCCTTATGGATGATGTGACCAAGCTTGTAAGAACTGAGCTCTCCGTGGTTGGATGCAATGTGGCTCTTACTGGAGTCAATGCTTGAGTGGCATTTTTCCATCTGGGGATGCCCGTGGTATTCATGGAGGTTTTGGGTCAGGATATGCTGATAACTTGGAGGGAGCTTGTTCATCCTGGGATGATGTACTGAAAGCTTTAACTCAGGCACTAAGTGCTTTTGGTTCAGGGTTGTATCCTGGAACTTTCCCCAGCTCCAAAGGATTAAAGGTGATTATATTTTTGCCCCAGAGTGTGGTGAGAGATTAATAGGAGATTACTGGAGCTGTTAAAGAGGATTCACCATTGTAAGAACTGAATGTTCAGAAGCAGAACCTCATTTCAGACCTTTTTTCCTCAGAATGCTCCAATGTGAGGGGAGAGAAAGAGAAGGGAAAGAAAGGCTCTTTCCAGGAAGCACTGCTGATGAACCACCTTGTTTAATGTATAAGAAAGTTCTTTTAGATGCTTCAAGATAAAAGGCATCTATAGTGCTGCTTCAGAATTAATGATGTCATGCCAGCTCCATCAGAGAGTTTATGAGTCTTGGCTTCTTAGGCTCTCGTAAAATAGGTAATTTATCAGTGCTGCTAAATGAGAGAAATCACCCTGCAGCTGCAGTGGGGAACACTCAGGCTTTGATTGCAGTGGGAGAGGAAGAGAAAGTTCTTGGATGAGCTGTCATATTCTAGCTGCTCAGTGCTGTGTTTTATTTTGGAGGGAAATTGTCTAAATATTGCAGAGGTGTTCTCTAATTATGATCTTTGAATTACTTAAGTGTCAGCTGACCTCTTTGCCTGTGCTGTGCTTTCCTTTTTTGAACGTGGCACCACAGAATTCCTTGGCTTGCTGGCACTATACTTAATTCCAACTTACCATCAGCACCAGGGGCTCTGTGGCTTTTGGGCTGGAGTTACCTTGTAGTCATTCCTCTTTCAGCATGAACCAAGAAAGCTCATGTGGAGTACAGAGAGTTCTGGAGGCCTTACTAAGAGATGCTCACTGCCCTGAGAATCTTAAGATGTTGTAAAAACAAACACCATTCCCCCACCCAACCAACCTCAGGAATAAAGAGAAGAAATCCTTTGTTTCTGGTCACAGGGAGTGAGTTTAGAAGCAGCCTTGCCCATCAGAGCTGAGAGAGCCCAGACCTCCTGCAAAACCATTTCTCCCTGCCTGTGGTACCAGCAACTTGCTAATTTGAGAGCAATATTGTTCCAGTTCTCAGGCTATCTGGGCTGATGTAATATTCTTGGCTACAGTCAGGTGGGTCATAATAAATTTTCTGGAACCACTTCCAGTTCTCTGTTTCTTTTCTTATAAACAACTTCTTGCACTTGGCAAATTCCGTTTGCTTCAGAATGCCAAAACTGTGGATAAGTTTTCTATTGACTTCTAAAAGTAAGTCTTTTACTATTTTCTCTGAAAGCAGAAGAGATTAAATTTAAGAGGTTTTATTTAATTTATGATTTTTTCAGCATTTCAGCAGTTTCTGTTATTTCTACAAGATGTGATGGCACTGGCAGGGTGTGATTTTGTGCCGGTTTTAGCTGAACTAAATTGGGGTGCTGCAGTCTCACCCATCCTTTTTTGCCCCCAGACATTTCCTCACTGCCCTTTTATGCCTGCACTTGCATTTGTGTGTTTATACAGTGCTTACACTGAGGCAAGGAATTGATGTAGCCAAAGCTGATCCTGCTGAGGGAGAATATTGAAAAAAGCCAGGAGCACAAAGCTTGGGACAAAGAGTAGCAGGGCTGCTCTCACTTAGGATGTAATTCACTGGAAATTTAAAACAATGTAGGTGGTAATGAGAGCACCTTCAGCTCATTTTTAATGCCTTGGGTGTCTGAGATATTGCCTCTTATCAGTGTAATGTGGAGACAAGAGGGTGGAATCCAGCCTGGAGCACATAATATCGATGGTCTTTCATCAGAGAGGGTGAGAGGTGACTCAGTCTGCAGCAGGTTAAACAAGTGCCACTCACCTGTGGGATTTGAGCTTCCCAGGCTGTCTGCACTCAGATCCAGAGTGAGCTGGGAGAGCAGCCCAGGCATAGAACCCTTGTTTTCACAGAGCCAGGTGTCCAGGCTCATGTCATAGACAGGACAAACCTCTCTCTTTTCTTGGTTTGGACAAGTCATACATGGCTTTTGCATCTGGAAAATGCCAGTGGTGGGAGCTGCAATAGCTGCAGGATTTGGATGTGTTTCCTGCTCTCAAACCCTCCAGCTTTGCCACCAGCCAGTGATGCAGTGCACTTTAACCACTCTTTAATATAATACAGTACAGCTCCAGCTACTGCACATGGCCAGAACTGAGAGGTTTGGCCTCGACTCCCACTGAAGTTTTCTCTGTGTACAATAATGTTTTTTCCCTCGCATTTGTTTTTGGCAAAATTGCAGTTGCCAGATTTGATCCAAATATGGGTTTTTTGCTGCTGGCTTTGTATAGTTTTGTACTTTGGCAACCAGATACCAGGGAGAAGGCTTGGGGTGACCTAATTGCAGCTTCCAGTACCTGGAGAGTGCTACAAGAAAGGAGAGAGACTTTAGACAAGGGCTTTAAGTGACAGGACAGGGGGGAATGGATTCACGCTGACAGAGGACAGGGTTAGATGGGATATTGGGAAGAGATTTTTCCCTGTGAGGGTGCTGAGGCCCTGGCACAGGTTTCTAGAGAAGCTGTGGCTGCCTTGTCCCTGGAGTTTTTCCAGGCCAGGTTGGACAGGGCTTGGAGCAACCTGGGACAGTGGAAGGTGAATGCAGCAGGGGGTTGGAATGAGAGGATCGCTTGAGATGATCCCTTCCAGCCCATTCTGTGAGATACTGAGAAAGCTTTTCCATCCAGTCCTTGCCTAGGTACCATCTATGACCTGCTGCTTTACTGATAAGAATGGGATTACAGGCAGAAAGAATAGAAGAAATCTTTTATACTCTGGAGATAGTTTTGGTGGGCACTGTAGTGACATTTCCCAAGGGGAGATGGAAGAGATGGATTGCTCACACCTGAGTGAGAGCAAAATGCAAACAGAGGAGCAGTGCAGCTGCAGATTGGGATTCCTCCTGGCTTTGCACAGCACAGATTTCCACATTAGTTCCTGTCAGCATGGAGACCCCTTGACATTATTGGGTCAAAGAAAGGTGCTAATCCATCACAGAAAATGGCTTAGCACTTGATTTATATTCATTTCTTCTCTCTGCACAAATGCTTTGTTCCTTACTCTGCTTTGAATCAGGCCAGCCTAATATATTGGCATCTCAATCATCATTTGGCTCCCACTGAGATGAAGAAGCAATGGTCGAGCCTGCAGGGCCCTAACAGTAAATCGGTGATTTATTAGGAAGAACAGGGCAGGAAGGTGAAGATCATCTTGAAAATAGGTAGTGAGGAGACTGCTGCGTTTTTCTGTTTGCCTGATTATTCTCCCCTGAAGAACTGTAAAACAGAAAAAAACCACCCAAATCAAACCCAAGGTAACTTCAGGTTTCAAAACAGGGTGTTAAAAAATTGAGACATTTCTTTTTTATCTTATTATGGTGATCTTGAAATTAGCCTGGGAAGGGGTATTGGAAGCTGAATGACTTTGCCCACACAGCTACAGTGGGTATCACGTTCCATCAGCACAGGGCCAAGGCATGTCCAGCTCTGCTCAATCACCCTTTGTTGTGCCACTTCTCAAGGAATGGGATGAGGGAAAGGGAGACAAATGATCCTGGGGGTTAAAGGATAGAGTGTGTCACGTGTTCCTCAAGAATTGTGAGGAAAAATAAAATATTTCTAATATTTCCTTATTTATAGGACTGTTTGCCATTCTTTCACTGATTTCTTCCATCAGGGAATGTTTGGGCTTTGGGAGTTTTTTTCCTGTTCCCTTTCCACTATCCCTCTTCCATATATATATTTCCAGCCTCTCTGAGTCTTCTGTGTGCTCCTTTCCCTTCCTTGTTGTTATTATTGTATTACTTTTTGGGGAAAAGATTGTTCTGAGGTACAGTTTGAACTCCAAATAAGTTTCTGTGTCAGTTCCAAGTGATGTTCCCTATCTTCTATTCCAGTCTGTTCCCACCCATAAGTGGAGCTGCAGGGCAGCCCAGTTTTAGCCTTTACCAGCTTGTCCTTTTTTAACAGAACAGTCTCTTATTTGAGCTGTCACTTCAATAATTTGGTGGAAAGAACCAAAAAAGCATTCTTAGACAGTTGAGCCTCCCCAAATCTGCATCTGCCATGGTTCTGCCTTTTGCTTTATTCCATGACAAATCTAAAAAACCTTCCAAGACGTTTTTTCCCTTGGCAGTAATCAAAGCTATTAATATTGCTGGGATATAGTGGTTGCAGACAAACAGCTGGATCCAAAAAGTGATTACTTCTGTGGGATGGGGTTATTTGTGTGGGATGGACCTTTGCTTTTCAAGTCCTTCCATGCTGTGCATCTCTGCCTCGCGGCAGTGAAGATGCTCCACATTGCCCTCAGAGAGAAAATCATAATTTAAAACAACAGAGAACCCACAAAATAGAAAATAGAGGTTTTATTTTGTACCTTAATGACTACAGAAGTTTTATGGACAAAGGTGACGCTGTGATTGTTCATTAAAATAAAGAAGTTTTTTCCAACTGTTTAGTTTTTGTCAGTTAAAGGAGCTTGCTCTAAAAAGTTCTTTCGTTTTCATTTCATTTTCTTCTGCTGTGAGGCAATTTTCCCTGTTTTTCCATAATTTTGCCTGAAATGATGAAAAATGTTTGGGGTTTTTTTTCTTCATTTCACCTCTACAAATAACAATGTTCCGAGTGTCAGGAAAATAATTGCATGCTATGAAATGGGGTAACTGGAAGTCCCATGCAGGAAAGCCCCGAGACAGCAGCAGGCTGTCAAAATCAATTGGACTGAATGCTTGAATCCATTATGGATCTGCTGCACGGCTGTGATAGAGATATCAAAGTGTATTTTTAACATAAAATACAAGATTGAGATTCTAATTTTCATCCCCTACACAGATGCTGTGTTGAAAACTCAGAACATGTGGTTGTGTTTCCAATTTCTTCAAAGAACCGTGGCCATCCTGAGAACTGCTGCTTTTTATGCTTATGCAAAAAATTTGCTGTTTTAAAATAAAAATACTGATTTTCTTCAGTTATAAAACAACGTTGGGGATCCATTAATCAGAGTGGTTTCCTGACCAAGTATTCAGATCTTAATGTAAATGTCTGTAAATAATATAGTGGCAGCAACATTCTTTTGGAAACAAAATTCAAAGAGGTCCTGTTTGAGCAGCAAGTACTTGCTCAGGGCAGTTATATTTAGGGCTCTAATGGAAGTGTACAAGTTATGCTTTTTATACAAACTATAAATGGCTACAACCAAGGGACTTAGACTTTGAAATGCACTTGGCACTTGTGCAATAGTGAGACAGGCCAGAGCCTTGTAGTACAGTTGGGTTTGGTTTTTTTTTTCTTTTGCCTGCCAGCTTTACAAATATTGCCAAATTCTTACAGTGTTGCCACCCCTGAAGGGCACTTTCAAAAATAGCTGTTGGATCTGCTCTCGTTTGGGACTGGTGTGGAGCCTTGAAAAGTTGGACCCTGAGTGCAAGTGTGATGACAATGAAGAGGTGATGGGGGACAAGAAAGAGGAATTCAGATGCAGAAGCGGGGAGTAAAATAGGTGCTGAAACCAGAGCAAGACGTCATGGAAGGAAGCCAGGCATGAATGTGGATGGTATGAGATGGTCCTTGAGTGCCACACACGATGCGAGAAGTGGGCTCAAGCACTGCAGATCTTTCAGATTGAGGGTAAAGCTGAGCAGTTGGTGAGTAAGTGGAATTCCTCAGCTTCACTTCTGAGTGTCTAAACAATTGGTCATTGTTGACAAGATCTCCAGGATGCTTTGATGTGAGGAAGCAGAAAGTTGCAAAATACTGTCATTAGTAAGAGACTAATCGGCTGTATTGGGGGGGAAAACTGCCAAATACTTCCAAGTGTTTGTTTGAGGAAATGAAAATTAGAGAGGCGTAGCTTCTGTCCTGGGCTAGAACTGCTGCTGGTCTTTAGTGCTATCAAAATACTCTTGGAGAGCAAACCCTGCCTAATGGTGCTTGTCAAACGCAAACATTGTTATCAGGATGGTGAAGCTTTTTGTGTTTGTCTTGTCCCAAAAGCTTGCACTAATATGGGACTGCGGGCAGAGCTGGGGTAAAAAATGACAAAGCTTGTGATTCATGAGTTACTCATGCACGTAAACGCTGCTGTGAGCAATCTGCTGCTGAAATAATACCGAAGATTAAACTGGAGGTATCAAATCTACAATGGTGCTAGCTCTTTTCTCCTGAACTGCTCACCACGCACCCGCCCCAAGTTTTGTGCTGTCTGGCCGGTGACTCCAAAGCTGAATCATTTTTGTCTGCAGGCAGGGCAGGAATGTGCTCATCCTGGGGAGCCTCCAAGCCTTGCCCTCCTGAGGTCAGACTTCACGGGCTCAGCGCTGCACTGTGTTTCTCTTAGATAAAATTTCAATTTCATATTGAGTGACAGATGCATATTTCTCCCTGACAAAACCCAAGCTGCTGTTGCTGACAGCTAAAGGAGACAGGCCTCAGTTGTCTAAAAAATTCCTTTAGGAGCAGTGAGTTGGTTACTTCTGAGCTCCTATTTCCTCGTGGCTTTTTAAAAATAAACTGAGAGTAATCAGCTCTTATGACACTCTGATATTTTAGGTCATTAACTGATGTAATTGTAGTCTTGATGTTTATTATTAAGTGGCCATGGTTTCTGAAATCTAATTTTAATGGCTTGCAACAGCCAGGGGAGGCTAAGGAGGGTAGATTTTATCAGGCCAAGGACTCACCTGTATAAAGAAGCAGCCATGCAGGGGTAATTTCTTCCCAAAAAAATTGCTCTGGAATACGTTTAAAGGGATTGCACTGGATTATTCTGGAGTACTTCCCTGGTCAGATTCTCAGTTTTGACATTCCCTAAGAAAAGGAACTGGGAGTGGCTGAGGATATAAATTTACTATCCTCTTTGTTTGGCAAGCATACAGATCATGGGATGTATAAATAGAAGAATTGAAGGCAAGTAAAGAGAGGTCATTATGGGATGTACAAAGAGCTTACTCAGAGCACATCTGGGGAACTGGGCATGATTCAAAGGCCAGATTACAGGAAGGACAGTGAACAATAAGGAATGGATTAGACTAGGGTATTGTGGAGGGCATGAGGGCTCGAGCTGGTGCCTACAGTTGCTGCAGTCCCACTGCTTACTCCAAGTGAAGCTGATTTTACTGTAAAAGCACCTAAATTGGAGACTTCTAAAGAATTCCAGGGGAATGGAGTCAGAACCCTCTTCTTCCTAAGGCTTCTGATCCCCAAAGCAGTGCCACAAAAGGACTCTTACCACTGCTTACCTGTCATACCTCTCTCCCTGTTTCAAAAACAAAGCTTATTTTTTTAGATATATATATATATAAATAAATAAATATATATATATAAAATATGTTGTTTCTTTATAATTTCTTATGGTACTTTTGCTCTGTTTGTCAGAACAACTGTCCAGTATTGTCCACATTCACATCTCTGCAGGGCTAAAATAATTTTGCTTTCCTTAACCCTCTGAGTTGGGTAAAGCTTCTCTTCTGATGTCATAAGCTCCACTGAGGTGCAATTAAATATTGTCATAATATCTGTACTTTCATCTCAGAAGTAGCTGCATCCTGGGGAGCCTTATTGAAGGTAAAAAGGGCTTTGTAAATGAAAAAAGAGCTGTTGGTAAGGGGCAAAAAATGTGCTATTGACACATATGGGAAATGGGGACGCTGCTAAATGTTGAGCAGCATGAAGGAGTAAGTTGAGGATGAGAAATGAAGCAAGAACACTGTTGCTGTCACACCATCCTTACCAAGAATGAAGCAATATCCTCATTTTCCAGATAAACAGACTGAGACTCTGAGATTAATCAAATTGCTGGTCGGGGTTTACACAAGTAGGGAATTCTAAGTCTTCAGCCTCTTGGACCACAGTAATTTTTTGGCACAGGATTCTGGTTTTCTATTTATTTCACAGTTTTCATAATCTATTTATACCACTCCTCATAAAACTTTGTTTTTTCATTGATATTTCTAACCCAGTAGGGGGTTTTCTCTTTGGTGTGCTGTATTGGATCCTGAAAATAAGAGTCCTGGACACTTGGATTTATTGGTAATTGGTGGATTTTTTTAAAATACTGATATTACAGTGTAGCACAGGTCTTGCCTGCCCTTGAGCCCTGCATAGAAGAGCCAATGCTTGGAAAATCACATGTACAAAATTCCAAAAGGATCGGCCGAATTTTAGGGATGTACTTGTTGACATCTGAGCACACATGCTCCTCTTCAGAAGTAGTTGTAGGAAGTAATAATAGTAGGAAGCATTTACAGTTTATATTTACAGATTATTTTATTAGGACATATAAAACAGGAAGCATAATTCTACAAACTTAGACTTAAAGCCACATAGTTATTCCATTTATTTCCAATCTCTGGATCTGGGCTGTGGGAGTAGTGGCTCTGTGTTGCCCAGTTTCATACAAGGAATTTGAACTGGGAATTTTGAACAGGGACCAATGGCTCTGTGCTGCCCAGTTTCATACAGGGAATTTGAAGTGGGAGGTTTGGGTTTTGCCAAGTGCTGATTCTGGTGCAGGAGTTTTGTGGTTGCTTCACTTCCTTTTGCCCGCGTTTCTCCGTCTCAGAAATGGGAATGAGGACAGTCACTGTGCTGTGTTTTTTGGCAGTTATGACAATGCAAGCTCAGGATATGTTCCCTTGTGCTTATGTTCAATTAAGTGCTTGGGGCCAGGCCAGGTTAGTGGTTGTCCAGAAGACCACAGGGATATGGAAGTGGGATTAGTGACTCAGTAAATTCTGACTCGGTATTAAACCAAGGCCTTTCTCCTACTTTTATAGTCATTTGCAAGCCCATATATTACAGCTGGATTCAAATGGAATACATATCCTTCCTACCTTTGTCCAATTTCACCATTTTCATAGCAAAATGTGTGGGATGAAGACAGGCACAGGGAGTTTCGTAGGACTAGGGAGGCATTTTTAGTGATGGTCCACAGGCTCCTGCCCTTTCCCTGGCTGTATGCTCTGTGAGTTTCCCTGCTTTTTAGACTTCCAGTTGCTGCAGTGACCTGCACCCCAGGAGAAAGGGATGGTGAATTTTGAGAGTGCTTTATAAGTCTCTCCTGGGTTATTTTGGTACTTTACTTAAGCAATGCCTGTTGACACTGAGCTACAGGAAGACTGTGAGCATGAGGGCAACTCATTCTCTCATAACATCCCTGAAGTCCAGGAAAACTGTATTTTGTTAATTTGGAGAGAATATTGTCTCTTTAAGCAGTAGGACCTAGACTGAGGGCTATGTGACTTTGAGGTGTCCAGAAGTGTCCCCTTAGGACATCAGATCTTTGATGGAGAGATCCAGCGTAGCACTTGCAAGAAAATTTTAAAATCTCCTCCACTTGCAGCTCCTCCCTCATCTGCTTCTCCTTCTGTTTCCAATTACAGAATTACTGTTTAATGTGGATGCAGATATAGGAAACTCTGTTTGATTTTTCTTACTGCTGACAAACTGAGAGAGATGCCTGCCTGCTTTCTAGCAGAAGCCACGCTTTTTTCCTATATATGAGCAATTAGGTGCATTGTTCCCTGATCACAAGCCTCTCTCACCATCTATAACATGGCTGCAGTTGATTATAGAGCCTGATATGTTTAAATTTTGAGGGAGCTCCATCAGGAACACTTTGGTTGCTGTTTTGTGGAGGGGTTTGTTTATGTTCTGTCAAAATGATCCCATCCCATTTCATAAAATAAAGAGGAGTTGAGCTTTCCTAGCCGCGGTAGGTCAGCAAGGAGAAAACAGAACTCCAGGAACTGGCATTAATTCCTGCTGGTGCTCCACACTGGGAACTGATTGGCAAGAGGGAACTGCAGGGCATTGTGTGGTAGGGGAGAACGGGGAAGGGAGAACAAGGAGAGCCTTGAATGCTCCTGGCCATGAGGAATGGCAGGACTTTGTGCAAGGTGACAGCCGTCCCGATGTCATGGCCACGTTCCAATGTGGGAACTGCACTTGCACTTGGCTGAGCTTTCCCCCGGCTCCCTTGGAATTGGTGGGATTTGGCAACTCCAGCGCAGTCAGGTTGTCACCGTCCGCCTTCAAAACTTGTGCCTTCCAGAATTTCAGTTCACAGGGATCAGCCATCATTCCCACCCTCCAGAATGTTTCTTGCAGAATTTATCCCAAGCCAAACATTGCAAAAGCATGCTGCTGTAGGGATTCCTGCTTGGTTTCCTAATGCATTTTTCAAGCATATTCACAGCACTCCTTGTTTCACACATGGGGATTTTAGCAGCAATTTATAATGTATAGAGATGATTTTGAATTTTCCAAGGGCTTTCTGGCTGGTTTGGCCAAATAGGTGCTTTTTTCCTGCTGTTCTGATTTGTTTTATGGAAGTGTTTAGGTATAAATAGCACATTGTATTGTCCCATGCATTTTGCTAGGTTTATTTTTAAAAAAAGCAGTTTTTCCGTGTCAGTAGTTTATGGTGTATATCCCTGTCCTAATTATATTCCTGATTCTTTGCCTAATCTGTCATGAGCAGAGCCAGTGCATTTCTGAAATAAGGAAATCAGTACCCTGGGCAATTTCCATGAGGAATCCCAGACAGCAGAATTCAAGTGCTTTCCAGCCAAGACTCCTTGGCCCTTTGCCACTTGTGAGTGGCCCCATCTTAACCTCTAGACATCATAGAAGTGTTTGAAAGCCATCAAATGGCTGATGAGTTAATCTCTAGGAAGCTGTCTGCCAACATCAAGGGTCCAGACTGGATAAAGCCCAGAGAAAACCATTACAACGAGGTAAAAATGATGGCAAGTCCCTTAGCACAACTGTGGCGTGCAAATGGTTTGAGGTGTGAGGGGGCCGTGGATAGTTGAAAAGTCAAACATTCCAATCTCAGAGCAAAATTCAGGGAAAGGTCTGCATTTGTCTGTATCTTGAGAGCAAAAGAACAGAATTTGATGCCAGCCTCTGCATTATGAGGACATTCAGAGAGGGACCTGGGGTTCCTTACAGGAATTGTCCTGCTTGAGGAACTGGATTGACTGCCCAGCCTGGGGAGTCATAGAATCAGGCAGTGGTTTGGCCTGGAAGGCACTTCTAGAGATAATTTAGTTCCAAACCCCCTTGCCATGGGCAGGAACACCTTGCCATGGACCGACCAGGTTGCTCCAAATCCTGTCAAACCTGGCTTTGAACACTCCCAGGCATGGGGCAGCCACAGCTTCTCTGGGAAACTGTGCCAGGGCCTTCCCACCCTTATAGTAAAAAATTCCTTCCCAACATCCCATCTAAACCCACCCTCCTTCAGTTTAAAGCCATTCCCCTTTATGCTGTCACTCCACGTCCTTGTCCAAAGCCCCTCTCCAGCTCTCTTGGAGCCCCTAGGTTCTCCCTGGACCCTTCCCTTCTCCAGATTGAACATTCCCAGCTCTCCCAGCCTGTCTCCAAAGCAGAGATGTTCCAGCACGTGCTGGAAACCACACAAGAGCTTTGCCCAGCCCTGCTTGAGGGAGCCATCACGTTAGAGCCAAAGCTCTCCGCAGAGCTGCTGCGCCTCTTAAAGCAGAAAGATGTCCAGGAGTGTGAACAGACTTTTCCCTGGATCTTGCTCAGACTGGAAACATTTTCAGTTGCTATTAAAAAGCATCAGATTACGGACAACGATTTCAAACTCTTTAGGCAAGCAGAATAATTTGAGTTTAAGGAACTGCTTAACTGGAATTCACCCAGTCGTGACTGCCTTTTAAGAGCGTTGGCAGCAAGTGCTTGTGAACAGGTTTCATATTTAACTGAGGCAGAATAAATATGGCTTTATTTCCAGCTGCTGTTTCAAAAGCTATGGAAAGATCAGGGAAAAATTGTTAGCCAGCCATGCTTTAATTGAGAATCAGGCCATTCCAGAGGTGACTTGTGAGCTCTTGCTGCCCCTGAGGTTTGAGCTACGCCACACTTGAATTTAGTCTCTCCTTAGCTCCGCCAGGGCCTGGATCCTGTACTTAAAATCTTAATTAAAAGTACTGCCCAAGTGGTTCATTCCTGTGCAGTAATTATGTATTGTTCTGCATTGTTTTGTGGGAAAAACACAGTTTGGAAAGCCAGGAAATAAAGGTGAATATCAAACTGAGAGTGTTCTGACGTGGATTGATCTATTTCAGTTGCAGTTTTGCTTATCTTGCTAGTCATTGTTAAAACCAGTGTTGCCACTAATATGAAAATGCAGGAATGTGAATGCCAGACAGAACCTGCCCATGGTTTATGCCATTTTAACACCTGTTGACTGCAAATTCCATGATTTGGGAAGCAGGAGAGCACGAACCATAGTTTGGGATACAAATAATCAGCACAAGGCACTTGCCTGTTATCAAAAAAGGCGGTTTTAAACTGGTATTAAAGATTAAGTCCTGTTCCTACTTAAAACATCTCTGGGCAAAGCTTGACTGCAGATGTCCTTGTGCCTGAATTTCTGATCTGAGGCGCAACAATGATGCTTTTCCAGCTCTACAGAGTTACTGGGAGTGGATCAGAGAGGAAATGCAGATTAGGGTGCTGCAAGATAAAATAGTTGTGTGGTACATTTCTGTTTTGCTTCCCACTGTCCCAAAATCAGTGTTGGGAGGTGTGTCCTCATTCCCAGGCCTGCTTGTACCTGTGGAGACCTGCCAGATGTGGGGAGCCTTGGGAATCTGTGTGTCATTCATCCCCCTCTCCGATCCCAGGGAAAATCCCCGGTGGCATCACTGGGCTTTGGCACATGGTCAAAGTCTTGGTGAGTTCCTTATTCCTCTGTGGTGCCTAAAGGATGTTCCTCGGCTGTGCCAAGGCAGGTGATAGCATAAATGTTGTCCACAGCTATCTTGGAGGACTCATTTTTCCAAAGGTAAATAAATCCTCCCTGTTTCCAAGCATCACCTGACAAACTGTGAACTGGAAAACTGAGAAAATGTTGTTGCCTTTTGCGAGCCAAAGCATTCTGCAAATCTTTATTTTTAATTCCTTGTTAGAAAACAGAACCAACTGAAAGGGGCTGGCAGAGAAAATGTGCCCCACTCCTTTCCCTCTGCCGGGCTCAGCAGTGGAGCTGCCAGTTTCTGTTTTCGCCTCTGTAGAATTATGTGCCTCTATTTGAAAGTTTTGACAAATCAGGCTGTTTTCATTCTCCCTCTGCCATAAATTCAATCCATATGTCTCTCAAACATCCTTTCATAGCTTTGGCATGGAAAAGGAAGTGGCTTAGGCTCTGTATAGTGTATTTAAAGCAAAGCTCTCCTAGTTTGCATGCATGGCTTCTGGTAGCTCTTAAAGCCTCAACTTCCTAATTATTCAGGTTAAGAGGGCATTGGCAGAGCATTCTCCATTAACCAACAGTGATGTACAGTGAAGAAGCACAACAGGATAAATCATTCCCTTATTCTCATCATGTCCAGGAAGTTTTTGATACAGCCCTTGGCTTTGCCACAAAGCAGGATGCAAAGAGGATGTGAAAAGGGTAGGAGAGATCAATCCAGCATAAAATCTCAAAAGAAAACATCAAGACAAAGAAACAAAAGGTCTTGCACAATGAGTTGCAGGGTTTTGTTGGGCAACAATACCCAGCACCTATGTGACAGGAGGTCACTGCCACGGGAGTAAAGGATCTCCACTTCCCAGCCTGAGCCAGGGTCGGGAGGTGAGGGTGGAAGGAAATGTGGGTCCGAGCTGAACTCTGTTGCTGGGGATCAGAGTTAAAAAGCAGAAATACAGGATGCTGCAGGCTAAGAGCACAGGCAGTCGTGGCTGCTCTGAGTGCCCTTGTCTGGAATCAGGGAAAATTTGGGCCAGGAGGTGCTGCTGGAATTGTGCGATGGATCTGTAATTAAAAATGGGGCAGTAGGGAAGGCACAGGAACAATGGCTGAGTGACTGCAGGTGTCTTTTTGGAGTCCACCTGCCCTGTGGATGCAGTGGCACCAGATCTATGCCAGGGTGCCACTGGACAGGGCAGGTCGCTCTCCCAGCCCAGCCTCTGACACACACCCTGCTCCCTGCCTCAAATCCTCTTCAGAGTTCACATTCCCCCTTTCTCTGTGCCACACAGAGCAATCAGGTCCTGTGCATTTGATGGAGAGGAGATGTGTGTGGTAAACACGTGTGTGCAGTGTAATTACCTTCCTAATCTCTCTCTCTCTCACACAGGGGTCATTTACAGAGATGAAAATTCAGGCAGCCTCAGAACTGCTGGGCACATCCAGAGGTGTGCACATGCAGAAACCACAGTCTGAGCACCTGAAACTGCATGGCAGGTTCAAAGGGCTGGCACAGCCCCTGGTTTTGTTTGCAGGGTTGCAGGGATGAGGTGGACTCCAGGCTATATTCCACATCTCTCCAGATCAGACCTTTCTATCTGGGGATCTGCATACAGCTGTTCAGCAGCGAGCCGTGTGTGCGCGGCCCTGTTGTTGTATAAACAAGAGTAGAGACTTAACCAAAGCTTTTCATGTAGTTTTATCTCGACTGCAATTTGTTTCCAGCTCTTAAAGGCTGTAGGAACACCCAGCCTTACTCCCTGGAGCCTGTTTCAGCCATCCCAGCAGTGTTCACAGTGCTGTTTGATTTCCTTTGAACCATTCAAAAATTCCTGGAGAAAGGTGCGAGTTCTGTATCCCTCCTGGAGGGATTTGCTTTTCCACACAAAGTGTGGGCTGATTTGTAAGAGGTGTGCTGTGTGCTCTGTCCCAGGTGTGCTGTCCCTCCCTGCCTACTTCAGCCCCTACCACGACGGCTCGGTGTGCAGCGATGGCCGGGCCGACGCCTATGCGCAGCTGGAGTTGCGGACCCTGGAGCAGTCCCTACTGGCCACCTGCGTTGGGAGCATCTCGGAACTGAGTAAGTCTGGGATGGAATCCTCTAATCCACCACGGGGTTGTTCCAGCAGGGCACGAGAGCCCATCCCTCCTCCACTGCTGAGGGGCAGCAGGAGCGCTGCCACTGTTGGCAGCGTGAGCAGCATTTAATGTTGGGTGAGATGTAATCGTCTGGTGGTGCTGTTTATGAAAATCAGCTGGTTTCATTAGTCTGCTTAATGTCTCATTCACCTGGAGAGGTGTGAGATGTGCTTTTTTTTTTTTTGGTAGAGATGTTACTGCTAGCTGAAGTTGAATGCTCTTTCTTAGATGCCCCTGGAGGCTGTCCTGTGCATTTGTGAAGCACAGCAAACCTCCCAAAGACAGCAAAGAGGGTTCTCTTGGTTAGTGTTTCTGCTGTGGAAATGTCTGGGATATTCAAGGAAAAGCTTTTTGGTTACTTAAAAAACAAAAAGTGAAGGAAAAAGAAAATCTGAGAGCACTCTGGTAACAAAAACTTGTCCAACCCCCTTTTTTTTTTTAAAGCTGACCGAATGAAATGTTCCATGCCTAGAGTACTCACAAAGCCCCTTTAAAGTAAACAAAAATGATTTGTGTTTTCCTGGTCTACTTTCCCCCTTGCAACGTTTCTGCTGGCATCACTTTCGTAGCCTGCACCATCTGAATGCTAATGAATGCCAGGGCCAGTAAGGAGTTTGTGTGTTTCACCATTTATTTTGCAACCTGCCTTAGTTTGAGGTTTTCAAATTCCTTCAACACACCTCTATTTATCCTGGAACACAAGAGAACATTTGTAGCAAGGGCCTGGGATTGAATACAGCTTCCTCTCTCCCTCTTCCCCCATCCCTGCCTGGCCAACTTGGTCAGTACATCCAGTGAATGGCTCTCCTGATACAGTTGCCTTTTTTTAACTTTTTTTTTTTTAAACGTTGCTGCCTATTGCCAGAAAAATAGAATGAGTGTGCAAAGGAGAAGGAACGTTATTCTGAGCTGAAAATTTGAATTCCAGATGCATTTCTGCTATAAACTGTGCAGGCTTCTGTGTTAGCACCAGCGCTGGAGGATCCGTGATGCTCTCGTAAAACGTGCGGATCCTGGAGCTACTGAAGTGGAAAGGCAGAGTTGTTAGAAGGATTTTTTTATTATTCTGAAGTGGGTCCTTAAAGCTGAATGTGCTGTACAACAAAGGAGTAGCAGGGCTTTAGACTACAAGCTGAGATTTTTAATACCCCGTTGGTCTGAACCACTAAAAATGTCATGTTTAGACATACAGTAGCTTTGTGGGGCTTTCTCCTGTGTAACAGTAGAACCCCAGGGCTTCTGACTAACAAATTTAGTTATTGCTTTTAGATATAAATGAACAAATAATAACTTCCCAAGAATTTCAGAGGGAGGTGTTGCTAATGCATATGTGGCACCACTAAACTCAGGTTGCTTTCCCAGGAGCCAGCTTTGTGATGGGGCGACTATTTCGGTTCCATCCTTTCCCAGTATTGTAACTTTTGGACACAATAGAGCAATGTTTCCTGTGAGAGTTTGAGGGGACTGTGAAGCATAAAGCAGCAGAGATTCTCCCAAGGAAAAAACAGATCCTAGCTAAGTATAGTAATAATTCAGCTCACTGGTTGGTAGTCACACTACTCAAAGATGAAGCTTTTAAAGCTTTTTGGAGTTTGTAATGCATCACAACACAAGGAGATTAAACAGGGTTGTGCCTAAAGCAAGCTTATTGCAAAAAGACCTGCTTTGGGGTCATTGCTCTGAGAACTTTTTAAAAATCTGCAGTCCTAAAATTCTGAGTGCAACTGTGTGATCCAGGTCACCTTAGTCGAGGCCTCCTCAGGTCTACCGTGCTCCGAAACAGAGGCAGCTTGGCTTGAGTTCAAAAACCAAGAGGAATGAGAAGCCCAGAGACCTCCTGGATTGAGCTTCTTATAATGCTCAGGGACAGATTTCTGGCACAGCTTGAGACAGCCCGCATGATAAAGATTGGCTTTTTAATAAGAGAGTCAGGTCTTGTCTCTTCTGGAGAAACCTGCAGCTGGAGTGAGAATGGGAGCACCAGACCCCTCAAAGAAGGGGTTTCTGTCTTGAACATAATGTCACTAATTTGTCTCAAGTGCCTGGGCAGGAGGGAAGAACAGCATGACCCAGTTGCAAGAAATGGGAGCAACCTCCTAAAAAAAGGAGAGTGAAGTATTGGTGCTACTGCCTTTGCCTTGTGAGACTGTCACTGCCAGATTGGGCAGAGAACATTTTACAAAGACATCAGTAGTTTTTTAGGCTGGCAAAATTTGGTATTTGTGGGTGGAAAGAGGAGAACACCAGCAGTAAACCAGCCAACTCACTGTAAAAGAACGTGTGGTAACTGAGAGGCGTTGCACTTCATGTTTTCTAACTGATAACTTGGTATTTGAAAGAAAGTGTTGCCGAGTGGCAGCCTGAAGGACAGGACACCCTCTGCCTTCGTGGAGGAGGTTCTGTGCACACAGCAAACATTCCTCTGAGCTGTGAGAACTTTGATTTGTTCGAGAAGCATGATTAAAATCGTTGTGGGTGCCTAATAAAGAGATGATTTTGTGTTTTCTCCCTGTGTGCGCGCAGGCGATTTGGTCTCGCGAGCCATGCACCACATGCAGTGCTTGAACACCATCCGGCCCGGCATGAGCCCTGTGCGGCAAACCCGGCAGCAGCAGCCCATCTCCTGGTCCCCTGATGCCCTCCACACCCTCTACTACTTCCTACGCTGTCCCCAGATGGAGTCCATGGAGAATCCCAACCTGGACCCTCCGAGGATGACGCTGAGCAATGAGCGGTAGGTCGGTGAGCTGGGTGTGGGCATGGAGCAGGCTGAAAGGGCTCCTTCTGTTGGATTTCCAGGGCAGGTTTGTGGGATGCTGCCTAGGAGGCATCACTTATTCCTGCAGCCAGGCCTTGTCAGCCCTGCCAAGTTTGCGAAGCCTTGGAATCGGAGCTGGAAATTGAGCTGGTTTTTCGTGCGGTCTTTCCGAGCGAGGCACAAGGATGTGTGCTGCCAACAGGGCTTGTCTGGAGACCTTGCCAAAAGTACATGTGGTTGCCTAAAGCAGGAAAGGCCTTCCCAAAGAAAATGTTACCTCCTGAATGGTGCCAATTAACAATTGTCATAGTTCTGGGGAAAAGCCATGGCGTTTGCTGCGGAGAGAGTTTAGGGGATTTATGAACATCCTACTTGAGGGTTACTTCAGTTGGTGCTGTGTGTCTGGAGTAGAAAGAAATTTCTACAGGAAGCCAGGAGCTAGCCAGGGAAGGCAGTGGGTCTCCCTGCCTTCTGCCAGCTCTGTGACCAACTCTCAAAGTAGGGCCATTATTAGAGCAGTCAGAAATTTTCCAGCGGGATGTTTTTGCTCTTGGAAGCCTCCCTGGTTTCCTTCCTGCCCAGTCCCTTGGCAGGCTGCCTGACAGGCTGGTGGCACAGGAGAGCTGAGGAGCCCTCAGAGCTGAGTTCCTGGACAGGTCAGGCAGTTCCTGCTCCCCAGTTGCATTCTGCAGGGAGACCCAGGCCACTCCAGACTTGTTTCCCCACTTCCAAGTGCACATCCAAGTTTCTGTTCATTTCAGAAATCTTAAATGGGAAGTTCTGTTTTCTGGTTATTCATTATTTATTCTAGCTTGCTTTTTGGATGTCTTTTTGGCCTTCTGGACATCAGGCTGAGGGAAGGCTCTATCCTGGCCCTTCCCAAAAGCAGCCTGTGGTTGGGAAGTTTCCCAGTGTATTGATGTGCTGAGGCCATACTCATAAAACAAAAAAGCAAAATGCTTCTTGGACAGGTGAGCAGGGAAAGGAGAACATCTCTGCAGTTTTGTAAATAGCATAGTTTCTTCTTCCCACCTTGGGCTTTACTGTACTCAGCCCAGCTTCTGAAATCTGTATGAAATCCTAGTAACCCACAAATAATTAATTACAGAAGTAAAAAAAGGTTGCCTTTCTGTTTGATCCTCCCCTGAAATCTTTTCAAAAAGAGCAGAAATCTACAAAGAGAGGGAAGAGATGTACAGATATGAAGAATCAGGAGGAATTAAGTTGAATAAAATAGGAGGAGAGAGAAGCATGGCTGCACACCTCAGCCTGCTGGTGGCTCAGTTTTTTGTGCTCACTAACCTTAATCTAGGTTACCCCTACATAGTGCTAGGCCGTTTATTTTGCACACTGTGCAAAAAAAAGTTTTCATGAGGCCAGATTGTGCAAAGTTGTGCCACTGGTTCCCACAGTGATACAGCTGAGGCTGCTGAACAGCTCGTATCAGAAATGTAGATTAGGCTTTCTGTTTTGTATTCTTTTCAGTGCTCTTGGTGTAATGATGTTACTGTAGCTACTTGTTTTGTACACTGGGATAATAAATGAGTTAAATCAGGAGAGCAGTTATCTCTCCAATTGCTCCCAAACAATGCTCTTCACATGGTTCACCGGAGTTTTTCTGGAGGCTGCAGCTCTGTTCTGTTTTGAAATCCACACTAGATCCTACAGCAGCTGGGGTAAGGGAAATTTCTGCCATTTTTTCTGACCAGTACTTAGCTGTAAAGGAAATTAAAGAGGATATATTAAAATGGAGCAAAAACTGACATGAAGGAAAAAAAAAAAGAAAACAACCTGAGCACTTAAAGGACTGTCTTTGAAAAATTTATGGAAGCTGGAAATGAAATTAATACTGCCCATCCAACCCTGCATGCAGTTTGCTGCAGGATGTGTTTGTGTCTTGCTGTCCTGAGCTCTGGGCACATGTCTAGCACAGGCAGGGGATGAATCCTGCTGGCAGCACTTTGCAGAGGAGGTGCTTTGCTCTCTCCTGGCTGAGGAGGAGAGAGGCAGCCGAGGCTGCGTGCGAGGCGCCGGACTCCTGGCATGAAAGATGAGGGCACTGATTCACCTAATGTGACTTGGCAAGGCTGTGCAGCCCAGTTCTTTTATTCTTCCCTGAGCTGTGCTAAATCAGCTGCAAACTGGGCACTGCTCTTTTGTGTGTGTGTGCTCACTTTCTGGAATACACTTTGTGGAACACACGTGTTCCGTGCTCTGCAGCCCCAGCTCGCTTTCTGCTGGAAAAATCCCGGTCACGAGCAGGGACAGTAACGCTGACCTGTTCTGTCTTTGCTTGTGCTTCAGTCCCCACACTCCTGCCTAAATCTGTGCATCTATTGATCTGAAATTCAGCAAAGAGAGGGGTAGCTGTTGGAACTGCGGGCTTGGTAAGACCTGGTTGTGGGGAAGATCCATGAGACACACTGATTCAGTGGAGGGAGCTGCAGTAGTTCATCCACAGACCTGACAATCTGCTGTTGCAATCACACAGAAAGCAGTTTGGCTTTCTGTGTGTCACACTGCTATCCAGAATGCTGTGAAAATCATAACCTTGTAGGGTCTGGAAGGTCTTCACTTCAGCATGAAGGCAGCCAAGGATTCAGTTCTGAAACCATGCCTAATGGAGGCTGTCACGTGCAGTGAAGGGCTTTTAAAAGCCTAGCTGAGCTTCTGCACTTACCCTGCAGCAAACTGCAGAGGGTATGAAAACAGACACACTTGTAGATTTGAGGCACCCTGGTGAACAGAGCCAGTTTCAGCCCACACAGGTGGGTTTTTATCCATGCTAAACACCTTGGCAAAAGACCTGAGGTGAGGAAGCTGGAGAGGGCTGCAGCAGTGGGGTGGATGAGAGTCACCTATACAGCTCTCTGGAGTATGTGGATGCTTTGGGATACCCAATAGGCTGAAACTTTGCAGAGTTTGTGGGTTGGGGATATTTGCTTCTGGCACCTTCAGGTGAAGGTGTTGAAACAGGAGGAGGAGAGGAGGCAGAATTAGAAAGCACTCAGATATCTCAGGCAAAACATGAAGCATTTCCAAAGTGAATGCAGCTGCTCGCTGTGCAACCAAGCCATGGCCCACTTAGAACCCCAGAATGACCTCGTTTGCTGCACAGACAGTAAACCATCTGCTGTTTGGGGTCGAACAGGACACCTGAGGAAGCGTTTTGCAAACACAGTGCCACTTGTGCAATATTTTGGCAAGGGAATTAGACCCTGAGGTGAGCACTAGCTCAGTGAGGATACACCTGAGTGCCCGGAGGCTCTGAGCTTTTCCTTGTCAGCAGAGTTCTGCCTGTGCTGCTGCTGCTGCAAAAAAGGCCTCTGCTGGGCAATAAGATACTTTTATTTTCTCTGAGATCCTAGTCTGTGTTGTGTTAGGGGTCAAACTATGTGGTTTTGGACCAGGCACGTGGCATTTCTGCTTTCTTCACTCTGTTCCTGCTCTGGGATTTCTCCCATTTCTTATGTCAGGCGGACTGAGCTTGGGAGCACTCTTGCAGTGTGAGCTCATGTCCCAGAGCATGTTTGCTGGGATTGTTTGGGATACTGTGACTTGAGAAGAGCCATTCACAGGTAAACAAAGTTCCTTTCGCTTTTCCCCAAGTGGGATATAAAGCTTTTGTTTTATTTTTAATGGTGTGTCAAGGCAGGAATGCTCTCGCAGTGATGCTTATCTTGGGGAGTATTTGTCAGCTCCCACAGAGCCCAAATCGAGGTCAATATTTAGGCTCATTTTACTGCTGAATGGACTGCTCTGCCCTGGGTTAATTACTTGGCCAGCATAGTGGTCCAGCCTTAAAGTTGGGAATAGACACCACTGACTGCCCTCATCCTGTCTCTTTTTGGTTATCATCTGCCTGCAGCACTTACTGTTGAAAAGTCAGCATGATCTAATACCTAAGAACAGCAAAAAAAGTTGGATCCTGCTTCCTTGTGCAGCTGATTATCTGTGGGTTTGGGTAGGCTGGGCTTCTTCCCCTTCCAGCTGCCCTATTAAAAAAACTCTAAATTTTTGTCTGTTGTTGGTTCTGTTGATCTGTAGAACATTGTGGAGCTCATTCCAGGCTTGTCCATCAGTGCCTGTCGATCCAGCCATGTCAGGCCTTTCCAAGCTGTCCATGCTGCAGCAGTGCCAAGTTTTACATGTTGTCTGAGTTTGCTGGTGCATTATTTTATCCCAGACATCAGGGAGGGAGTATAAAACAATTTACATCTGCAGGAGCCCACAGACTGTACCCATCTTGAGCTTGTCAGTGGAAATCCAGCAAAACACTGGGGAAATTCCAGAGCTGATGGAGGATTTGTCAGCTGCCAGCAGTGAAATTTTGGGGCTTGTCAATTTAAAGGAAATTCACAGCTCTTAAGCTGGAAAACTGGAAGAAGACCAGGGGCCACCTCTTTAAGAGAAGAGAAAGCTTCATTTGGTTTGCCATGTGCAGGCTCCAGATTTGCTGCTTGTAAACAAACCTGGCCTCACTCAGTTTCTCCCTTGTCACAGAAAATCCTTCAGGAAGGCTGCTGCTCATCCTACCTTCAGCTCAGTGGCTGCTCTTGCCTACCAGGCTCAAAAGTGACCTGGATTTGTTTTCTGCTTCCAACGGGAGCCTTCCCATTACATCTGTTACCTCTCATGGTCCAAAGCCAAAGGATAAACATGGAAACCATATTTTTCAGGAGGGTCAGGCAGAAAAAAAGGACTCCTCTGTTAGCTGGGCAGGAGAGGAAGAAGCTGAGTTGCCTACTTGGGTTTTCTCTGTGGAGTATTCCCACCAAAGTTATTTATTGGGAAAGGGTGGAAAATGCATCTGATTCTGAAGGAAGATATATCAATGCTACAAAAGGAAAGATTGCAGCCCTTTCATGCTGTTTTTCAGTGCTATTTGCTTAAATACTCTATTCTCCCATCATCTGAACTATTGATTTAAATCATCATTGTCTGGAACATTTGATAGTTTTTGTCATGAGTGTAATCTAGACTTACTTTGTCTGGAACAGAAACCAGAGTTGAGTATAAATTAATTCTTCCTGGTAGAGTGTCAAAATCCTGCCCAAGCAGGATTGATTGATTGATTGATTGATTTGCAGTGGTCAATGCAAAAAAAGAGCCCCTATGGCATGGCTGGCTTTTAATCCCTAGTGACCCTAGGTCTCCTCATCATATTTCCTAAATTCCATGTTTTAAAAACACATGAATTTGATCTTACCTAGTTCCTTTTTACTCAATGATTTCTAGGTGCATCATTAGAAGTAATTAGAGCCTGCAGCTTCTTCCCTCCTGGCTCACTGGGTTCTTTCCCTGTGTTCAAAAAAGGCCTGCCACGACTAAGTGTTCCTTCTGGAATTGCTTGAGACAGGAGTGATTCGGTCACATGGATCACATTTATGCAAAGATTCTCATTCAGATTAAAGAGAATATTAATAGCCCAGTTATTAGTGGGAATTGTCTCCAAAAAGTCTTGCTTGGCATAGCATGGGCATCCAGCTGGCAGGAAAGGAAGGAAAATCAGGAATAACCTGCAGAGCCTGCTGCTGAGACCTGTGTTTGCTTGAGCTGCATCTTCAACATCACTGAGAGGAATCCCTGCTTTCAGAGCTGGTTGAGGCTTTTCAGGACAAATCTCTTCTCCAGATGGATCTTTCCAGACTCTCACTGATGTGTCATGAGGCTTTTTTCCCCTCTGTTCCTTTTAACTGCAGGTTTATGGAATTTTATTAAGTGCCATAACTACATCATTGCCTGTCTTTTAGATTTATCTGTGGCCTAGTCTTTCCTAATTCCACTTTAATGTATTTATGTCTGAATTCTTTTATTTTACAGCCATACCCTATTGTTTCCATGCAGTATCAGGAGCAGAACTTGATACACTTAGTTCCTTTGAAAAGGTCTGCAATAAAACAGGTTCTGGGGTCTCTTGTCTGAGAGCTCTGACTATCTTTCCATTCTGTCTGCAGCTGCCTCACCACTCAAAAATAGGTGGACAGGAATAATAAAAGCAGACCCTGATCCAGTCATTTGCCTTGAGAGAGCAAAATGCTGTGATCCTGCAGAATTTGACAGTACTTAAATCCACTCAGAGTATCCCTGAAGTCAACAGAAAGATGTGTCCACACATTCCAGCCCCATCCCCATGCCACAGTCCATTGATTTTATTCTTTCCCCCAGAGCTGTTTTGATAGGAATATAGTGATTAAATATGGGGAAAAAGAAGGAAGCCTTACAGTGAACTGTGTCATTAGGACTTTGCTTGTGCAAAGGGCACATATAAATGTGCCCCCTTTTTTAAAGGGATAAAAAAAAAGCTATTTGCTATCCATGAAAGCCTAGTCTGGTAGATTTATTAGTAGAATAAAAAGGTTATAAACAGATAAGATCAACTTCCTTCACCAGCACAGTGAGAGAGGCTGCTACCATGCATTTTTCAGACTTTGACCAGTTAATGTCAGCCTTAATTGTGATTTTGAGGTGCTCATTCACAAGGAGATGACATGAATAACCCTATTTCAGAGGCCAATAAGCTGCAACCCACATGTATCTATTGACTGAAATTAACTGTTCAGTGGCAGTGCTGTTCCTGACCTTAGGCTGGATCATTTGTTTGCTGAGTCCATACTAAATAGTTCAAAACATTGAATATATTGCACAATTTTGAGATCTGAGAACATCTGTCCTTTTAAAAAGAGAAGTGAGTAGCTTTAGCACATTTATGATGAGCAGCTTTCACCTTCCTGCTGTTTATGGGACATCTCAGCACATATTCAGCAGTAATTTCTACATCAAAATGAAAAAAAAGTGACATTTTGACAGAGTCAGAGCCCATGGAAGTGGGACTCCTGCATATGTGATGTGCTCCTGGTATTTTAACTGAAAGGCTGCAGAGAGACACAGGATGAAGTGTTTATGGAATATTAAATGGAAGGGAATTAAAACAAGTCTGGCTAAAGTCAGTAGGTGACAGACCCCAGTTATGCTTCCATTCCTGGAATATTCCTGCCTATGCCTGGCATCACCTACTGAGGTGTTTTTAAGCTGTGTTTTTAAGGTATTGAGGTATTTTGAGCTGTCTTTTTTTAAAATTGTTCATTTCTTTATAGTTCAAAGATTGCAGAACTGGAATGTGAGAGATGACCTTGGCAGTGGTGAAGGGAATTAATTGCAAACCTTGAGGATCGAATCCATCCAAGTGCAACTGCTGAAGCTGGCAATGCACTCTACTCTCAATTAGATACTTTCCCCCCTCTCTTTTATGTTGTTTGTATAAACATGCACTGCTCAGTTTTTATTTTTTTTTCCACCTCTACGTATCTCACACCTGGGACAGATCAGCCTTTCTTCCACATTGCTGGCTCTAAGCAGTTTGTAGTGTTATTGTAGTGCTTCCAAAGGAGCCCCTGCATCTTCTGATCTTTCTGTTTCAGAGCAGGGGTGTGATACAAACACAGATTATTTAAACTCTCTGCAAAAGTGGGAGGAGAAGTCTCTCCCTGTGTATGAACTGGAGCAGCACAGAGCAGACTGCATGGAGAGACAGGGGAAAAATTACAGGTACAAAAGTGAGTACAGTGAAACAGAAGTTTGATGATAAAGGCTGTGTGTGAAGCTGTGGGGGGAAAAGTCAGATTTTTGGTCTGTCTTGAGACTTGGCTGCTGTTTTTCATGTTGAGAAGTCTCAAATGTCATGGTACAGCTGGGACAGGACACCTGAAAAATCACCCGTTTCATGCGGTCCTCCTGGGCAATGTGCTCAGCTGACCCTGCTTTTGAGCAAGGGCTTTGGACTGAATGATCTCCAGAAGTGCCTCCAGCCCCAGCTGTCCTGTGCTGCTGTGGTTCTAATTTTGGTATTTGCCCTCAGAGCTGTTTAACATCTCTCCACTTGGTGATTTCCCACTCAACATGAATCAGTACCTTGTTCCCTGGAACTGGTTCTTCAGCAGGCAGTGGTTGATCCTCACCACCTACCTGGAGGTGTCTGACAGTCTTTGACCTGTCAGTTACAAAATGTTTGTTTGAAAACCACAATTTTCTGCTCTTCCAGTGGTTTTACCCCAGTGCTGGGTGGAAATCCCCGCCAAGGCCGTCACTGACCAAGGCCCCTTCTGGTGAAAGTCCCTGTTTGTAAAAGTGTTGGGAAGTGGAGAGATGATCTCTGCCTGTGCTGTTCAGCAGTGAAGAGACAACAGGCACTGTGTGTGTGTGTTTGTGTGTGTTACCACCCTGCAATTACAGCTCCAGTAATTACTGTAACTAAGGCAGAGATGCCCACGTTGAGCTCTTGGCTCCTGCTCTTGAGTTTCCATCTGCTCAGATAAAAAAGAAAGGTGTAAGAAGATGAGAGCCTGGCAACTCAGCTGCCTGGAATCTCGGGGCTGGTGCAGCCAGGAATCTCCAGTGCCTGTGGGCAGCCTGGGTTGTGCATTGTTTGTTGTTTGCTCCTTGTGATGAGCAGCAAACCAGCGTCAAGATTGAAAGGAAAATAATCCAGGGAGAACTAAAACAAAGCTGTTAGAGCATTACAGGAACACAGGAATGAGTTAGGTGAGGTCTTCTGGCTTCTTTTCCCACCTTTTAGATAGTGCCTATGGGAATAATAGAGGACTGACTGAGAGTCTGCACCTCTCTGCTTGACTCTTGCAGGTTTCTGTCTTTGCTGTGTCCATCTTTCCTTAAGGACAGCCTCCTGATAGCAGCACAGTGCCCTTGTAACTAATACAATGAAAAATCATAATTCTGGGGATGAAAAGTTCTGTGCACATTGCAAAGAACGGTGATGGTAACAATCCAACAAGTTTCTCCTTTTTCAGTAATTGCTGTTGCCAATTGAAGTTAATATTGTTTCCTATTGGACTAAATTGCAGCCCTTGCCTTGCAGAACTTGCCTGTTTCCTGAGGAAGGAGTTATCTGGTGCTTTTTAACAAAGGCCACACTAAATAAATACAATCCTGAGCCTTTGCTGTGCAGCAGCCAAGGCTGGCAGGTTGTTGGGAGTTTTGCTGTTATTGTTCCTGACACATCTTTGTAACACATTGCTAAGAGCCAAGCTCCGCTGCAGAATAAATATTTCTGGGTGTAATTTGTGATAATAGCAGCTATCATTCTCTCTCTCTGACCTTGTGGAGATTAGACCTAAGCTTTCCCTGGGGTAACCTAGGTTGGTGTGTCTCTGCTGGCTTTCCTTTTCCAAGGCAGTTTGCACTTCCCCATCCCTTCCCTGTGCTGCCCTGACCTCGTGGTCACTTACAGAGGTAACCTGCACCATTTTAATCACATGGTTTTTACAGCAACTGCTGAAGTGAGTGTTTCAAAAAGCACCTCTGCTCTGCAAGACAAATCCTATTCAAATGAGATGCATGTCTGAGCTGATTCAGCCCTGGGTTTAGACTCTTCTGGGGCTGAAGCACCTGGTGTTGATCCCATGGGTGCTGGTCTAACATGTTTGCTGAGAGAGGAGGCACCAGGCTGTGCTTTGTTGGTGATGCTGCTGGAAGGGGCATTTCCAGCCTGGAGTCAAACGACTGGCAACTCAAGTTCCACTGGAGAGTTTGTATCTGCAGGTCTCTCTTCCAAGGATTGGAAAGTCTATCATAATGTCTAGAGAACAGAAGGGGCAGGCAGGAGATGGAAGGTTTTATTCCTAGGCTTGCTGGAAAACTCTCTGCTGCTGGAAGGAATTCATTTAACAATTCCTCACCCCTTTGGCTTTGTTCAGAAATGGAAAAGATCCTTCTGGAGAAGCAGGGGGCTCTTCTTGGACAGGTGCTGCAGGACTGGGGACATTTTCAGTGGGAAAGGATGAGTTGTTTGTGATGCAGCTCCAGAAGATGGTTTGAGAGGAATAGGAGCATGTTAGCATGAAATTATAGCAGGGCTACCATAACCTGCTCAGAACGTAGCTGCTTGTAATTATCCTGCTCCCAGCAGCCAGACTGGGTGATTAAGAGTTCCCTCTGTCAGCCCTGCACTGTGCCAGGTAGCCAGTGCTCAGTTCCCTGTTGGGGCTGCCAAATTCTTCAGGAAGGATCTCTCTGAAGAGCTGGTGCAGTGGAATATCACAGAAACATATGTGCCTTAAGTGACTTTCCATCTGGGCATCCCATTCTTCCTTGTACAAGAAGTTACAATAGTTTAATTAATACACTTTGGGGCTATTTCTGGGCTGCTAAACTGTCTGTGCTCAAACACTCAAGATACCTAAAGATAAGTGGCTTGATCTTAGAGCACAGTTTGCCCCAGCATAGTGACAAAATCTGGGCTCTGTACAGCTTCATTCACAGTCAAGGCTCAGAGGTACCTGCTACAAAGAAAATAAAATGAAAGCAAATTTGTTTCTCAAATAATTTTGTTCCTTCATGGCTCTTTTGAGGTAGAAACCCTGGGAAGAAAGGTGTGTCCCATGTGTTGTAAATATTTCATTGATTACTCTTTCTTTGTGCTTGAAATGCAGAGCATTGGATGCTGAGAGAACAGTTTATTAAAGCAACAGGTACTCAAGTGTAGGGCAGAATTTTAGACTGCTGACATTTTCCTCAACAAGCTGAAAAATAATTGTGCACATTGAGTGCAATGGTGTTAGAATAGGCTCATGTTTAGCTTTGTCATTTTTATCGTATCAATCATTGATGCTTCTGTGGTTTGAGATTTGCCTTTTGGCAGCAGCATTTTAATGGGGCTGAAAAAAAACCCAACCCTTGCCATTTGGCATTAGAAACAAAAATTATTGGTTTTTCATGCTGGTCATTAGCTGGGAGAGCAGCTGGAGCTTGAAATTCCTCTGTGTTCCTGTAGGAAGCCCAGAGCTGCTCCCTCTGCCATGGTCAGCATGAACCAGGCTGGGCCTGTTGCAAGAACAGGTTTTATCTGAGCATAAAAAAAACTTCATTATTTTTTCCCTAATAGAATGTTTATCTAATCTATTAATATGAGACTATTTAAGTGTGGCTTTTTAGAGAGAGAGATGGGGTAGCAGATAACTTGATATGGAGACCTGAGTGACAACTGGGTTTTTTCATCTCCCTGTGCTGCAGGTGTCGGGAAGTAAACAAATATTGCTGGTGTCTTACTCAGGCATTTGCCATCTGGGCATGAAATCTGCAACTCTGTAGTTCACAGTCCATGAGAAATAGATGTAAAACTCTGGTAATTTGACAAGTTGCTTTGTAGGAGGGCGTTGGTTATGCCTCTGGCCTCCTGTTTGTGCTGGTATTTGACCACAGCATCCTGAGGGTGTCAGGGTAAGAGCTTTTTTAACATGTGTCCTGTCAGCATTGCTCTTGGTTAGGCCAAGCTGTGACCTGTTGAAGGATCTCTTGCATCCATATATTGAGGTTTGAATCATTTTAATTACTCTCATTTGAGATTTAGTGGGAGTTCATACACTATAGCAGGCAAAGCAAGAGGCTGCTCAGCAGCACTGCTGGCACTAAAAACAGACTTAATAGCTGGAATTTGTGGCATCTGCTGAGAAGCTCCAAATGTTCAAATGTAGTGATGCATGCTCTAAATTTAGGATATTTGAAAACTGAAAGAATTTGAGCTTGGCCAATTAAATCCACCTACCAGAATCCCAGAGTTAAACTGTTGTGTCTGCCATTCCCAGTGCTGCTTAGGTTCAGTGATGGTGCCCATTGATAGCATCATAAAAATCCCAGAGATAGAACCATAAAAAAAGTTTGAAATTAGGAGATTTCACAGTCTTAAACACAAAATGGAAGAATGAGATGATTTCTTGTCTGGCATAGAAAGACTTCATTGCAACAGTTGTTTTCTTTAAATTCAGGACACTTCTGTTGCTTGCATTTCTCATATCTGTAACTTTACATGGCACTATTTATTCAGTTTTTAAAGGCAAAATGCAAACATGGAACTCTGTGCTTTCCAGTAAAAAGCAGAAACAAATTAATTTACCACTGGAATTTTCTCTTCATTCTGCACAGCAACTCTTCAGTGTTTTAAGACAAGAACTGAGGAGCAGAGCAGAAGCTCCTTGAAGATTTAGGTGGAATGTCTTCATTGAGGAGTTTGCCATTAGGACAGAGTGATGTCTTCTTGCAAAATAGAGTTTAAAAGCTTTAAAAATGTCATACTGGCATCTATTTGATCCAGCAGTGGTGTTACTTCTCCTTCTGAACTTTGATTAATGGCAGATTTTGTGTCTTACATGGCACTATTAGAAAAGTGCTGTCCATTCATTCACAAAATGCTGCACCCCCTGGGCTTTGAATACCCTTTATTTAAGCAAATGGACTCTTAAATTACATTTTTGGGTGGAGTGGGTACCTGATTTTGGAGCACACATTGCATTATTTCACCTAAGAGAGCTGCAAACCTGCATGTGGCATGTGTCGGTGTGTTCTTAGTGCCTTCATGCTAAATTAATTCCTGGAACATCTCAGATTCTAGGAAAGTGAAAAGGCAAAAGATTTCTTGGATTTTCATTAAGAAAGCACTGACATCAGCAGTGGGGTGACTGATGACACACAGTGTCCCTGCTCACAGGAGTGTGACGTGGCACAGGAATGCCACATCAGTCAAGTCTATAGAAAAACAGGAGTTTCATCAACTTTTTCTTAGTCCTGAAAGGGAAAGAAGCATCTTAGAATCATCTTTTTAACCTTGAAATGTTTTGCCTCTAGATACCAGTATTCTGTGTTTTAAAATGTCTTATTTGAAACACTAATTAGGTTTTGGCTTGTGCTGGGATGTAAATGGGAAAGCTTTCCCTGTTTATTGTGAAAACCCCTTTGCTTTGGTAACTGTCTGTGTTTAACCGAACAAACTTTTCCAGCTATAATTAATTGAACAGCTCTCAGTATTCCAGAACTGCAGAAAAAAACCCCACAACATTTCTCTTCCTGGCTCTTTGCTCACCCAGCTTTAACTGGGGAGCTCCAGGCAGTTTTCATGAGCGTGGCGACACTCCGTGTCAGGATTTTACAAGTGGGCCCTGAAAACCAGTTCAGTGATTGAATCTGGCACATTGGGTTTGGCTCCAGAGCCAGCATATGCTTTTAACATATGCACATTGGCAAATCAGATTGAAGTCATAACTAAAAGGGCTGCTGTCTCAATCCTGCTCCTGCTGTTGGGAATTATGTGTAATGGGGAAAAAAAAAAAAAATTGGGGAAGGAGGAGTCTGGGCTGTGGGTAGTGAAGAACCAGCTGACCCCTGGTAAATCTGCTTGCAGATGGCATGGGATTTTTTTGTTTTGTTTTGTTTTTGTTGGTTTGCCAGTGTAGCTACTGGAATGCACCATAGGAGTTGCTGCTTGGTGTTTCTGCCCACAGGATCAAGGCTGATCCAAGAATAGCAAACACCCCACTATGGCTCTTTGCCTGTATTTATCTCTGACTATCACCTAACGTGCTGCTACAGGCTCATTCCTTTCATGCATGTAAATTGTGCTCCTGTCCTGCTCCAAAATGTACCAGTTTTTTCCTTTGCTGCTGGAATTGTTGGGCATGGCAACATTTTCCTGGGTCAGATTCCTCAGGGTGGGTCTTGGCTACCAGGACTCCACATGTTGCATTGGTTGGATCTTGTCTGGAAGGTGTTTTGTGCTTGCAAACCAGGGCAGTCACTTTTTTGTAAGAGTTGGGAAAGAAAATTGGATCTGATGTAGATGGCCTGGCCAGAGCCACTGTTAGAATAATCATGGAATCAGGATAATGGAATAGTTTGGGTTAAAAAGGGCCTTAAAAGTGATCTTGTCCCACCCCACTGCTGTGGGCAGGGACCCTCCTGCTAGCCCGGTTGCTCCAAACCCTGTCCAACCTGGCCTTGCACACTTCCAGGGATGGAGAAGCTTCCCACAGCTTCTCTGGGAATCTCTTCCAGGGCCTCTCCACCCTCACAGGGAAGAATTCCTTCCCAATATCCCATCTGTCTCTGCCCTCTGGCAGTGGGAAGCCATTCCCATTGTCCTGTCAGCCAGGCCCTTTTCCCAAGTCCCTCTCCAGGAGCCCCTTTAGGTGCTCCCTGAGGTCCCCCTGGAGCTTCTCTCATCCAGGCTGAGCAATGCCAGCTCTCCCAGGCTGGCTGCAGAGATGGGGTGTTCCAGACCTTGGAGCATCTCCATGGCCTCCACTGAACTCACTCCATGTTAATTGAGGTCAGGACTGCAATTAGGTCCAGACACATGGAAGAATAGTTCATCCCCCCAATTGTTTGCTGTAGTTTTCACCTTATGGAGAGTTTTAGGGCACTGAGGAGTTGGGAGCAGCAGCAGGAGCAAGATTGATGGTTTTCCTTCCTCTGCATTTCCTCCGTGTCCATGAGGGCTCCAACAGCTCCGTGTGGGGCTGGGGGGACAGATGAAAATCTGTCACATCCTTGACCCCATAACTATGACCACATTGTCATAGTTAAACTATCATGTATATTTATCTGCCTATTAACAACAACTGTATACATTCAAAGTTGGTTTTCATTATTTTCTGCCTCTCTAGAAACCTTCCTCCTGCCTCAGCTTTGCAGATGTTGCAAATATGTTTTTCTAATGAGACACATGGCACATTCCAGAGCAGCACCAGTGCTTGTTTCCAGCCTGAAAATGAAATCTTTTCCCTGTTGGTAAAGTAAGGTTTGTAAAATGTGATTACAAATAAATAAACCATAGACTTGAGAGCTCTTTTTAAGTTTCATAGTGAGTTCCCAATGATTACTTCATGTTATTTTTTTTTGTGAACTCAAATTTAAATTTTCCTTTGATTTGTAGCAACATGAAATAAAACCTGTCTGATGCTGCACATTATTTTTAAGAGTGGTTTGCAAAGGATGGAAAAGGTGTTATTTCTGTCTGTGCGAAGAAGGATCTGAGCTGCCAGTTCTAGATTTAAACTACTCTTGTACCATTTTATATTCTCTATATAAAGAGGAAACTCTGAAGGCAGATTCAGTGGAGAAAGGATCCCAATAAATATAATATTAACCAGATGGCTTTCATTCCATTAGTGTCTGACTGCAGGATAACTCTCTAAACTCATGGCATAGCCAAGCCAAGGCCTTAGTAACCTGATAACGATCCACTAAAATTTGAGAACTCTTATCTTCTGAGATGTGAGCCAGTCATTGTTTTAAGGGAAGTCAGAAGAACACTTTTTGGGGTCAGTTGGATGTGGTTAAATTTCTTCTTCCTTTTTGTAAGGATCTAGACTGTCTGCCTTGAAAGATGTTGCACATGTTGAGATGATCTTTGAATAGGGCCAGCCTGGTAATTCCTATTTTTTCTCCTGTAAATGTGGGAAGTTCTTGAAATTTTGTAAAATACTTTTGAATCTGTGAGGAATAGCTCCTGTCTGAAGCTGGTTGCATTTTGGAGCAACAGTTTTGTGTTTCTTCTAAATCAACATCTCTGTTGTTATTTTATTCACATATAATTACATACTCTGAGATACATTTTTTTTTTCTCCCTGCTGCTTGTAGAGAGGTTTTAGTGTTTGAGAATCCAAATTGTAAATATGCCACTATTTTCCACATCAGTGTGCCATGGTTTGAGTTTTGGATACTCCGTCTTGCCTCAGAATCTTTTCCCTTCTCCAAGTAGTGAGACTTCACTCTTATTTCTTTTTGACTCTGTTGCCATCCTTGGGCTTTTTCCATCTGAGTAACTTTGAGCCATAGAATTTGATTCCAGCAATAAATTCAAACATTAGCTCACTGCACTGAAAACCTTCCCTCTTTATTTTTCAGTCCCTTGCAAAACCCCACACTGATCTTTAAAGATTTGGGATTCTTCTCCACGGGAGCCTCTGTATAGTTGCTGTAAGTCAAATATGGGGGGTTACCATGGGCTACCCCACTCTGACCATAAATATTGTGAGATTTCCACGTGCTTTAGTTCACTCAGACCATTTACAAGGCCTGGGCACAGGCAGGATGGAGACTGTGGCTGTGTGGCTCAGGCCCTGCTCAGGCTGCCAGGAGGGAGGCGAGTTTTGCCATTCCCACCTGCTTCCATTAGGACAGGATTTTCTTTCCCACTTTAGAAGAAGGAGAGCCTTGTTTAGAAGAACAAGGTTTTTCTTTCTTGCTGTTGCTGTCACTGTTGGCTCCTGCTTTGTTTTGCTGTAGCAGAGCAGAAGGCAATGAAAAATGGCAGAGAAGAGGTGGGGCAGCAGGGAAAATGTTTTATTCTTCCTTTTTCCCTCCAGGTTGGAAGGGGCTCCGAGCAGCCTGGGCTAGTGGAAGGTGTCCCTGCCCATGGCAGGGGAGTTGGAACAAGATGAGCTTTCTCCACCCCAAACCATTCTATGACTCTGTCATTTTTCAGCAGTCTTGTCACTGGATCCTCCTGGGGGCACAGCCAGGGGGAAGGAATGTGATAGAATGGCTGTTTTTGTGGGAAACCCCACTGTCTTCACCTGAGTTAGCAAGTGCTCAAAGCACAGGAAGGATGATGTGATTTTCTGACTCCTCTTGAGTGCTCTCCTTTTTGCATACAATTAACTTCCCTTTGCCAAAATATCTTGATCCCAGTGCTCCTAGAAATCCCCAGAAGAACCCAGTTTGGTGAATGATTTCTTTGTGATGGATATCCCTGAAAGTCTGTGATCCCACAGCGTCTCCTTGAGATGCTGCTGCATGTGCTCTCCACATGCCAGTCATGTCCAAAGCCATTCTAATGAAAATACCTTTTCCAGGAAAAAGTTATCCTAAAACTTGCTGTAAATTCTCTGCCAAATGCTGCTTGGCCTCATCAGCTATGTCTAAATAAAACAATGTGGTTTAGCTCAAAGGAAGGGGGAAGGCCCATAATAAAGTCTGTTCTTTCTTAGAGCACTCTCACCCAGCTCCAAGGTGATCCCTCGGGAGTGGCTGTCCAATTCCAGATGGAGGGAATTTCAGAGAACCTGTGGGTGCAATATTGACAGCCCATGAGTATCAGACATCAGTGTGATCTTGCACAAGGTGTACAGAAGAGGAGCAGTTCCTATTCCACTTCCCAATCCTGTGCACAGTCCCAGGTCACACTGGCATCACTCCAGGACAACTTCACGGCAAAAAAACCGGGATGAAGCCATGGTGGCATTGTGCTTCCAAGAAAACTGAAGGTCTGTGTCCCCAGTGAGCTGCTGCTGGAATATGACAGCTTCCCAAGGCTGGATCACTTCATGTGTGGAATTTAATGAGCTGCCAAACACTTCTAAATGTCAGGAAGACCAGAGGAAAATGGCACCAGGCAGAACATGGCACAGGCAGGAGCGCAGAGACAGAAATTAATTCTTTAGCTTGCAGCATCTCCCAGTTAATTTTCCACTAAGGTTTCCCCCCTTCCCCTCCTGCAGACTGTGAAATGATCAGTGTTTCCTTGGGGGCAGATGGATGCCCAGGTTAAGGGCCACAGGGTTGAGAACAGCATTTTATTTTCTCGGAAATGAGTAATTTCATTTATTTTCTTAGTGCAACGTGACCCAGTGTTGGTGTTTCATTCAGCTGAACTGCACCTCTTCTTTCTGCTTCAATCCCAGGATAATGCTGCTTATCTGGTGGAGTGTCAGTGAGCAAAGGAAGATAAAGCTGTTCCCAGAGCGTGGCCAAGTTGGGAGAAAGGAAATAATGGGATAAAAGCAGGGGGAAAAGAGTAAGAAGCCCATCCTCAAGCTAGAAATTTTGCAGAGAAACAAAGATTTTTCAGCAAAATTGAAGCCATTATAGTGACCCTCGATAGAATAATGAATAATAAAGAAAGAATGATTTATCCAATTTGCACAGCAATGCCAGTGGTGGGGTTTGGAAAATCAGGACAGCAGGATGAGAACATCCTTCCTGACACTGCTTTTTGCATTCCAATGTCTGCTCCCCTTTGGACACAAGGAGAACCAGGCAGTCTGAGCTGTCACTTTTAAAGCCTTTGGAAAAAAATCTGTTGAGATTAAAAAAAGAAACAGAAGGGGAAAAAAAAATCTTTCTTCTTGCTATTCCTCCCAAAGCCAGTTTTCCACATCCAAGGTCTGCTTGTGTGGAAGCCATTTATAACCCTGGCACATGTGGATTTTTTGCAGAGTGGAAATTCCTTCAGGATAGGTGTTATTTCTGGTGCAGACTCCGTGGCATTTGCTGCTGGCTGACCACAGGTTCTGGCTGCCCAGGGCCTTGAGTCAGTGACCGGGATTTGATCAGGGTTCCTGCCCAGCAGTGTTCCCACCATGGGAGTGTCGGGGAAGCTGGGATGTGGCCTAAAGCTTTGTTTACCACAAAAGGTGGCAGATGGAATCTCCTGTAAGATGAGCTTTTCCAGTGCTCCTGAGCGTTCCCAATCTAAACATAATTTAATTCTGTATTTAGTTTTGGTGCTTTTAGCCTCCCTGGCCTACCTCTCTGCCCTCACCACCTCTGTGGAACTTTAAATTCCATGCTAGAGGCTCTGCAGAGTACATAGAAAAGATAAATAATTATTTTGGCTCCTCTCTTAAGTACCTGCATTCAAAAAGTGTGAATGGCTCTTTTCCAGGCCGGATAAGAGTTGAAATTCTCTGGAGCAGAGAATTTACTTAAAGGCATCTCCCAAATGCCTGTGGACATTTCCTGCTCTTCCCTTGAGGAGGTCAATCAGCTCTGAATTGGATGAGCTGGAATGATTCATCCCATCCCTTTCAGAAAGTCTTGGGAAGGATGATCTGCTGGGTGATTTTGAAAGTGGTGATTGTTGCAATATCAGCAACCCTGATATTCTGATTCTTTGGCAGAAAAGTGAACTGGTAACAGGAGAAAGTCAATGTCCTGTTAGAAACACCCTGGCCCTGGGCAATCCAGGATCCGGTGCTTAAAACACCTCTGGTTTTGTAGAAGCTGTTTCACAACTCAAAAGAAAAGGAAGAGGAGAAGAGGGAAAAATAGTGGGTGTGTTTGTAGAGTGATTGTGGCAGCGTTTCAGGGTGCACCTTGCAACTGGGAAAATGGGAACAGCACCTATTTTTACAGAGTGGAGTGATTTCAGCCTGAAGGGTGTTCAAAGTCGTGATAAAGGGAGTTGTGCTTGTAAATCCCATTATGAATAAATGGTTTCTAACGGGATTGGTGCAGCTCCCTCTTCCTGCCCTCACACATGTACATAGGCACAGCTTTGAAAAATGTCTTTCATGGCTTCAGCTGCATTCATTAAAGCCCAAATCAGTTCATATTCCCTCATATATATATATTTTTCTCTCTCAACTTTGTAAAGGAATTGATCCTTTCTTCCCTCAGTTCTTTTCTTTTGAATGGTTAAATGGAACAGGCTTTTTTTTTTTTTCCTTCTTTTTTTTTTTTTTTTTCTTTTTCCACAGCGTTAATGAAGTCGTTTCTGGGAATGGGAGAGGTGTTTTCATTACAGCAAGGCACTTCCAAGCCTTCCACTGGGGTGGCAGGTATCCTTGGGGAAAAATCAAGCAAAATAGATCAGTCTGGCTGTATATTGAGAGGGTGGATGAGATGTGTTGTGTATGAGTATTATGGTAACTGTACATTAATGTGTGATCTCAGTGCTGTGTTCATTCTTACGGCAGGAGTAAGGGGGGCTAATCGTCAGCTAGTGGTGCTGTTATTACCTTATTTATATTCTTTTATTGCCTTGCAGCCCTTCATATTGAGTAAAACCTCATTGTTCCACCTGTTCTGTGGTCTGGAGGCTCAGGAGGGCAAAACTGAGCTCTGCATAAGAAAGGCAAAATGCAAAGAGGCATGGGGATAGTGGTAATGTAAAGATTAATGGACGCAGGACTGAATTTAGCAAGGTTTGAAGTTGCAAACAGTAAAGGATATTTGTAGTGTTCCTAGTGGAGGAGTGTAAAATAATAATGAATAATAAATAATCCTGTGCCTATGGATTATTTAGAATAACAGACACAGCTATTACATAAACTGGTCAGGTGACCGAGGCTGAGCAGCTCATTCCTACAGCCACGACCTCCAGTCCAGTTTCCTTCCTCAGGTGGGATTTATCCATGCCAGGCTCCCCCTTGCACACCCAGGAACCCACAAAGTGTCCTCCAACCCCAGCCCTTGTTCTCTAATGGATTTCTGCCCTCCCTTCACAGCCCCTTCATGCTGCTGCCGCCGCTGATGGAGTGGATGCGCGTGGCCATCACCTACGCCGAGCACCGCCGCAGCCTGACTGTGGACAGCGACGACATCAGGCAGACAGCCAGGCTGCTCCTCCCGGGGCTGGACTGCGAGCCACGCCAGCTCAAGTACGTGGGCTAGGCTTTGGGGAGCTCCTCCGGTCCTTGGAGCTTCTTAAAACTTTCCTCTCGTGGTTTTGGCTCACCAAAAGTTGAGATTTCCTGGCCAACGCGCCAGTTAGTGTGGTGGGTTCAGTGCTGGCCAATCACCAGCACAGAAATGGACCATATTAAGTAACAAAACCTCTTGCTGCTCCGAAAGAGGTGACAAACTCAGGAAATCCCCTCTGTGGGCTGTAGCTCAGCTCACTTCGTCTCTTATCAGTCCCTCCAGTGCTGGAAATGCCGCAGCCCAGGCCACAGGTGGGAGCTGCCAGTGCTCAGGCACAGGATGTTCCTAGCTGGAAGGGACCAGCAAGGATCATCAAGTCCAACTCTTAAGAATTAGCACCATGCTCTAACCATGGAGCTAATCTCAGGGTCACACTTTCACTACATTTCTCAGAAGCCAGATCTCTCTGTGCTGCACAAGCGATACATGTTTAACTCTGGTACTTCCAGAGATAAAGGAACTTTGGCCAAACTCTGCAGCTGGGGTTGAAAGATTTTTTTGTCTTTCTGAAAGTTAAATATGAAATGCAACTATTTGGGTTCAGGGTTTTTCTCTGCCTCACACTTAATTACAAGATTATTCCTTGCTTTATAAGATAGCTTGAATGAAAGATCTAAACTAGAAAAAAAAAAAAAAAGTTAATTCCAGATTGCATTATTTGATCCTTTAAAGCAGTTATTTTGTATTTTGTATCCAGCGTGTTCAGAGGGAAAGAAGGTCTTGAAACTGGTTTGTTTCTTTAATTGTTTATTTATTCATTTATTCCTGACTTGCTGTGGGATAGGAACAATGTGCAAAGGCACGTTCCATCCCTTCAAAAACCTTTGTTTTTCTGAAGTTCACTGGATTTCAAGTGGAATAATTTTATTTCACTTTTTTTTTTTTACATAATTCTTCTTGTTGTCCTTCTTCTTACTATTATATAAAGTAATTACATATTATTCTGGGTAACACTGTAAATTGTGATACCAGCTAGAACAAGATTATGGTAGGATTTTATGAGAGATTCATCCTGAATCTTCTGTGTGAGGTGATGAGTGGCCTGTTCCTCTGGCAGGCTGTCCAGGCTCTCCAGAGGAGGATGGCTGTGCTGAAAGCATCTCATTTATCAGAGGAACTTGGCAGGCTGATATCTCACTCACTGAGAGTTTGCTCAAGAGCCTGTGCTGGAAGCCAGGAGGGTACTGTGGAAGGCATTCACCCCAAAATAACATCAAAGGGCTGAGCTCCCAGTGCCAGCCTCCAGTTGGGAAGTGATCCTTCAGTGAAGGAGACACACTTCCAGGTCTGGAATTCAGAAGAGTCTCAGCAGACAGCCAGAGGATTTACAGTAATCCCTGGGCTCCTTCCAGATGACATAAAAGTTGTCCTGATAGGCATCTAAAGGATAAGGATTTAGTAGTTCCTCATAGAAATGTTAAAGCACTTCCTTCAGTTGAGTTGCTGGAAAAGCATTGAGGATGTTCCCCTGCCTAAATTTGATTTTTATTTCATACTTTTAAAAATTTTTAATATTTTTTGCCCAGAAAAGACTAAGAATCCATAATTTTTTTTATGGTATGGGCACCATCCAGGAATTCTTTTGTCTTTCACAGACCCGAATGCTGCTTCAGCTCCTTCAGGAGACTGGATGCTAAAGCTGCTACTGAGAAATTCCAGCAGGATCTGGGCTTCCGCATGCTGAACTGTGGGAGGACGGATCTGATCAACCAGGCCATCGATGCACTGGGCCCCGACGGGGTGAACACCATGGATGATCAGGTGTGCCACAGAGCAAACCCTCAGCACCCCAAAACCCCCTGCATCAGCAGCTCCCTCCTTCCTTTCCACGTGGCAAATCAATACCAGGTCGTGTTTGTTGCCTCTCCAAGGGTTTTCTAATTCTAGCTCATGGTTTAGGCTGAAAATGCATCCCTCAAAACACAGAAAAATACTTCTCCACCCCACTCTCATGCCACCCCTCCAAAAAAAAAAATCCCATTAGAGCCTGGAGTGGATTGTTTATCAGCTGGAATGTCTGTTCTTCTTTGGATGGGCTGTCTCAGGCACTGATGGCAGGCAGGTTAACACAGGGGCAGTGAATGGAAAGTCTGATACGTGCTGAGAGGATGTCAAAGCAAAGTGGTTTCTTTTCCAGTGACACTCTCCTCTGCCTCAACAGCCCAAATCCTGGCTGGGTTAGTGAGGAGTGACCAAAAGGTGTTTTTGTCTCATGGCTTTCGGGCTCAGAGCAGTTTGGAATACAAGACACAGTGCTGAGAGCCCCACCCCAGTAGCCTGGTGTCAGTCAGTGTTAGATTTGCTCGTAGTCCATCATGCTGATGTGTCTGTTTATCCATTTTTAACTGTTCCCTGCTCAGCTACACTGAACCATAGGGATTTGATAGTCTTGGGAGTCTCTGGCTGCTTCTGCTCATGCTGTCAGTCCCATCAAGTAACAGCAGAGTCTGTCCTCTGGGATATCATTCAATGCATGGAATTAGCTTTTAATTTAAAAAAAAGGGGGGAAAAGCCACCTCTCCTAAATAAACACTCGTTACAGCTGTCACAGCGAGGAGAATGAGCTGTCACATCTCTGGAACAAGAGGATATTGAGCAGTGGGGAGGGTTTATGTTCAGGTAGCGAGGTTTTCTCACTGCCAGCGTTTTACTGCAGTAAATGCAGTTCAGACCCAGCTCTGAACCTGGCACATCTTCCATAGCACTTCCCACCATCCTGCAGTTTTAAAGGAAGTGTGAATGTATACACAAATAGCAGAAGCTGCTCCTGGACATATCTGGGTGTATAGTTGCCTTATTTACAAATCCAGTACCAGGAGCTTTGTGGTCACTGAGGTGGGTATCTCATCATAGATCTTCACTTCAGTAAAGTGACAGAGGTGGCAGATTTATATTATGAAGGTTTCCCACTTCCTCTTTATATTTTTTTAAAATAAGTTTTTGCAGTTCCTGTAGCCCAGAGGCCTCTCTCTCATTCTCTCAATGATTATTTTGTGATTTGCATTGTGAGCCACTGTGCCCCAACACCTCAGACACTGGTGCTGGGACTGTCACCTCTTGCTGCAGGATGTCCCCTACCTCTCACATGGACAGCAAACTGGGAGCTGTCTGGCTTTTGTCAGCACAGAGGCTCCTGTGTGCAGCTCCTTGGGAAGTCTGAGGAGTTTCTGCTGTCACTCGCTGGTGTCTCATCCTGTGGGTGGGATCCTCTTGCCAGCCCTGCTGTGAGAGGGGCAGCTCTGTTGTCTTGGGCCCTCAGAAAGTGTTTTGGCACCAACAAAAAGGGCAGGACAGGCCCCCTCTGGAGACATTGTTGCTTGGAAATTCTCCACTTGACTCTGGAGCAACTCAGCTTTGTGTCCAAGCAAGTGCCTGGATGGCACTGCCCACACCAGGCAGAGTTAAATCCAAGTTCTGGGAATGAGCTCTGCCATAGCTGGAACAGGAAACCAAAGCTGGACTTTGCCACCAGCTTGTTTTGCTCCTTGTGGAAAAGAGTAAGACAAAGCCAGATGCCTATACTTGGGAAAACTGACTTGGGTATGACAGAGCTGCTGGATAATTTAATACAAAGGCTTTAGATCCATGTTGGGATTTGGACCACTCACAGGGTGTGAGCATGTCCAGGATGTTCAGACCCACTTGCCCATCTGTGTACATGGAAAGCTGTGGAAAAGAACTCAGAACATCCCCTCAGAAACGTGAGTTTGGAGCAAGACCCTGTATTCGGTTCTGATGGGGACCAAGCACTCTGGTTTCAGGGGATTGGAGATGTTTAGGAGAACAATCTCTTCTTCCCTTTGCAAGGAGCAAGCAGGAAGTGCAAAACTAACATTAAAAATTAAAAAAAGGACAGTGTAAGTCTATACAAGTTTTAGAGCCCTGACTGAGGTTTGTGCCTGCAGACCTGTGTTTTGAATTCTCAATTTATTTGTCTGTAATGAGTGTGGAGCCTCCCAAGCCCCACAAAAGCCAGAATATCTCACCCAGAAATAGCCTCACCAATGGAAGTGCCCCAAAGCAGGAAGCTGGGAGTTGTGGCTGCTTTGAAAAGACACCTTTGCAGAGTCAAGAGCAGAACTCCTGTGCGAGAGACGTAATTCCATTTTACAGTGCAGCTCCCATTAAGGATGAAGTTCTGTTATTGCACACTGAGCTGCGGAGATGCTGCCTGTAAAAAATTCAAATGCCAGCAATAATTAAGGGGAGGGGGCAGGAAAGCTGTGGGATGTGAGCAGGAATGGATTTTACCAGGCCATTTCCTTTCTGTCCTTGGCTACTTCAGGAATGAGCTCCATAAGTAAGGCTCATTTTTCTCATAATTCATCTCTGAGCCGTCATGGTTTGCTGGTTAAGTAGAGGGAGGGAGATTTATGGGATTGAAATGCTGAAATATTGAACAAATAGGATTTTAGCAATGGGGAGAAGTTGCCAAATAAATTCATCGTCTGTATTTTTGTGTTGCTTTCTGCCTTCAGTTCATTTGGCTACAAATGAGCCAAGAAATGGCATTTCTTTGTTGGCAGCCTTGGGAAAGCAGGAGAGTTGTGGACAAAACAGGACTAGGATTTTCAGTGATCCTTTTTGTGTTCTTTCAGCCTTGTCCAGTGATGTTTTGTCCAGGTCATTTTTCAGTATCAGTTGTGCCCACTCTGCATAGAAATCAAAAATGCTTTCTAAATATATGTATGTTGTCCCTACACACAATTTGTAGGTTAAGATTCAAACTGGCTGTGTCCATGACAGTGTCACTGTTGATATGGATAGAAAGATAACTTTGGTTATATTTTTTGTTTCCTTTCTGAAGGGTATGACTCCCCTCATGTACGCCTGTGCTGCTGGAGATGAAGCCATGGTCCAAATGCTTATAGATGCTGGAGCAAATTTAGATATACCAGTGAGTAACCCTCTGCCCATAACTATCCAGCTGTTAACTACCAGGAGTTCTGAAATCTCTCGTAGCAACTGAAAGCTTCAGTCCTTGAAGCTTCAAGCAAGGCATTTCTCCCAAAAACCATCACTTCAGGGATTTGGGTGGGGGGAGAAAACCTTCTTGGAGCACTCAGTGGCTCCAATTAGGCTTGGTACTGGCAGGTCTAATGGGCTGGGGAGGGGGAGGAAGGAGCTGCCACAGGGAGAAACCAGGGAGCCCATTAAAAGTCCCAAGGGATGGGGCAGAGCGAGTGGTGGTCACAGTGTTCTCCAAGTGGCCCAAGTCCCTGTTTCCTGGGCCTGTCACTCCCAGAGGAAGAGGCTGGTTGTGTACAAGGCAGGGGAGGAAGGCAGGTGGGCTGCAGTGGGTAACGAGTGCTGCTTCCCTGCTCCAGGTGCCCAGTGCCTCTCCACGATACCCCTCAGTGCATCCCGACAGCCGGCACTGGACTGCGCTCACCTTCGCCGTGCTGCACGGCCACATCTCCGTGGTCCAGGTAAGAGCCCAGCCAGGAATCCTTCCAGCAGGCACAGGGCCCTGAAATGCAGCCCTGGGAGCCCTTGCTCCCAGCCCTCCTGAGCCTCCTAAACACCAGTGAAAAAACTGCCTGCTGTTTGAAACAAGGAGAATGAAAATTGGTGATATAATTCCTGGCAAGGCCTTGATAACAAAACACAGCGTGTTTCTGTATTTTAGTTTGGTTTCAGGGTTGCTCCAAAGCTCACTGCTCCCAAAACAATGCTGCATAATCATTTCTTTAGTTTTAAATAAACCAGTGCTTCACGTGGAGTGGTTGCAGGTTGGCTGTTTGATCAGGAGCTTTATAACAGTAGATATTAATTGGTTTATAAATTTACATGCAAAAATCCAGTGTGTGCTGATGTCTGCTCTAATGGCAGCAAATCATCTGTAACTTCCTTCATAATCCTTGAGAATTGCATGAGCAAGGCTTAAGCTGTTGTGGGATTTCAGTCTGTGGCATCCTCCCTGCTTCCTTTTCTGTGGAATTATCACAGGGGGCTGCAGGATGGGGTGGAGCCCCAGAAATGCTACCCAGACTTCCAGGGGAATGAAAAACTGATCACAGCAGATAATCAGTTGAATTTAATTTACCTTCTGCTCAAAGGGAAGGAATAAAATTAAAAAAAAAAAAAGATGTAAGTAAATGGAGGCTGCACGCACTCCTCTTTTGTTTGTGTACATTTGTACGTAATTATAAAGATTAGATTCCACCTGGCAAACTGCCCAGGCAGCCTTTGGTATTCCAGAGGTTGAACAGCCTTAATTTATGTGTGAGATACGAGTTTGATTCTCCCAGGAGATGAAGCCAAGTGAATCAAAGCTCCTCTTGTGTACTGCAGTGCCCACAATCGTGAAAGCATGGAATATCCTGATGGATACACACACACAGGGCTGATCCTCCCTGCCTGCCCCTGCCAGCACTGGTCTGAGTGCTCTAGAGCCTTCTGCCAGCCCCACCTGGCCATAAAACATCCCCATCACCCTGGCACCTTCTCCCCTTCACCTGGAAGGGGGCTCTTTCCCTCACAGCAGCTCAGTGAAAGCAGGTTCTGTGTGACAGTCCCTGCAGCTGCCAGGCCTCCCTACACAGGCTCCAGAGGCATGACCAGCCTGGTAATTCCCTGGGGGAGCCCTGCTTCCTGTGCACAGCATGGAGCTAGGATGGACTTCCTGCTCTGATGGCGGAGCCCTTTGGAGTTGGAGATTCCAATTGCACAGCCACAACCATAAAGGAGACTAAAAAAGGGGGAGGTGCTCTCCAGGTGGGCCCTCCTCACTCTGAACCCGCTGGTTCTCCTTTCTAACACCCAGCCCTGGCTGTTTGGTCCTTCTGAACTGCTCTTTTCCCAACTCTCTGTCTTCCCTGTGCCCTTGCAGCTGCTCCTGGATGCTGGTGCCCACGTGGAGGGCTCTGCCGTGAACACTGGGGAGGACAACTATGCTGAAACCCCCCTCCAGCTGGCCTCAGCTGCAGGTGAGCTCCCTGTGGCCTCAGCACTCTCCATCTCTTCCTGCCACCAGCCTGATGGGCCCCAAGTATCTGTTTTCCAACTTGTCTCACTCATTGACTCCTCCCCAGAGCCCCCACAGCAGAACTGATGGCACCAACTCCTTCACAAAGCACTGTCAAGGAACATAAACTGTCTAGTCTGGGCATGTCTGTGGGCCTAAGCAACACCCAGATGTGAAAAATTAACAAGTTTCCATTCAGCCTGGGGAAAAATAACTGTTATATAAAGAAATTTGGTTTATTAGTTTATTAAATGCAGGTAAAAATTGTGCATTTCTTCTAGCGGGCTGTCAGGAGCTGAGCATTTTGAGAACGAGTCTGTGCTGGCCTTGTTTGTCAACACTTCTCATCTCAAAGTGCTTTTAGTTTTTTTCCTTTTGTTTCTTTCTCTGTTATCTTTGTGCTTTTATGAAGAGGAGCTGGCTTGCTCTGTTCCAAGCTTTATGGAAGGGATAAAAAAGACCTCCTCCTCTCCCAGTGACACCCACTGCTGGATGTCCTGCCACCACTCCCTACTCCCTCTAATGGGAACGGAGCCAGGGAGTCCTGCCTGTGGCCAGTCCTGTGTTTTGTGCTTCCACAGAGGGACCATGCTGATGTTCCTGTCCTTTTTCCCCAGGGAACTATGAGCTGGTCAGCCTGCTGCTCAGCAGGGGTGCTGATCCACTGCTGAGCATGCTGGAGGTCAACGGGATGTCATCGTCACTCCACGAGGACATGAACTGCTTCAGCCACTCAGCAGCACACGGCCACAGGTAGTGCTCTGCTCCTGCTCACAACAGGCCTTTTTTGCACTCTAGGTGTTGCTGTGTGTCCTGTGTGACTTTGTGACCCAAACCCCTGCCTGTGCAGTTCAGCAGATGGGGTTAAGACTCTCCTGACAACAAAGATCTTTGCTGCTTCTTGTCCTTACACTTGCTGGTCTGGCTCTGCAGCACCAAGAGTGAGCTGGTTTTAAGCCCCACCTAAGGTGGGACTCCCATCATGGGACTCTAATCTCATAGGTTATGAGATCAGGGTTGTGAGATCCTGGTTCATCTTCTGAGATGGAATCTAATCAGGTTGAGGTGGCACGAATAACTTACAGCAGAGCCTAGGTGTCTGCATCTCTGGTTTTTGGGTGGCCAACCAAGAGGTGAATCATTAAACCAGCCAGCCTGGGCTCTCCATCCCTGTTTTCAGGGTGGTTGTTCAGAAATAAGACATTACTTGCAAGCTCCTCCAGAAACCTCTGTGTTCCCAGAAAAAACATTAGTGAGATCCAAGGCTTGTTCTGCCACAGGATAGGATGGGGTGATCCTAAAGCTGGGTCCTTAAATAATCTGGACTTACCCCAGGGAGTGGTGTGGGTGCAGGGAGAGCAGCGGCTGGTGGCAGTGCAGCAGCACAGGGAGCGCTGGGTGGCCCTGCTGGGCTGGGGAATGTCTGGAGCAGCTGTCCCCAGCTGGCTCAGGGACACCCGTGATGCAAACTCCCCAAACAAGACACAAACAAGAAAGTCTGTTTCTTGCAACTGCCGTGTGAAATTCCAAACAAACCCCCCATGTGAGGAGTACAGGCCATGCTTCTGCCCTTGCTGAGGGGCACCAGTTTCTAGGATGTGGGGTATGGAAGGACAAGTGGTTTCCATGCTGCTCCACAGTGCCAGCTGTCTTTGGGAAGGAAATTATTATTTACTGAGCCAGATCCCTAATCCCAAATCCCCACGGTCCTGTCTGAGTTGTTGAAATTTCCTTTGTCAGTAAGTGAAACCTCTCGTCCTTGCGCAGGAACGTCCTGCGCAAGCTCCTGAGCCAGCCCCAGCAGGCCAAGGGGGATGTGCTGTCCCTGGAGGAGATCCTGGCCGAGGGGGTGGAGAGTGACACCTCCAGCCAGGGCAGCTCCAGCGAGGGGCAGGTGCGGCTGTGCAAGACGCGGATGAAGGCCCTGCAGGAGGCCATGTACTACAGCGCCGAGCACGGCTACGTGGACATCACCATGGAGCTCAGGGCCCTGGGTGAGCCCTTCCTTCTCTGCACTGTGCACATAAGGCATAAAAACCTTCCTTTCTGCCTCTCTCACTTAGAAGAGCAACAACTGCAAAGCTGTCTAATCTAAATTTTAAAAGTGTTCAAGGCTCCTCATAAGTGTTTTTTTTTTTTTTTTACAAATTCCTGCTCCTCTGGGATGTCCCTCACCCTTGGCTGGATCCTCTGTTCACAGGTATCAAAAAGAAGGGGCATCTCTCCCTGTCAGATACTTACACCTAAAATGCACTGTTTATCAGTGGTTTAAGGTGAAGGAACTAAACTGATCTCAGGGTAGGAGAGAGAAAAGCTTTGAAGCTTGTGTGTAACTGGGAGAAAAGACCTCACAGCACAGTCGTGTGGCATTATGTATCCTTAAAACTTCAGTTCAAATTTGTCTTGTGGTTCTGACTAACCATGAAGCTCAGAACAAAACAGGGAGTCTCTGATCCTTAAAAATCAGCAGAAATTTCCAATTTTTGATCCTGCTGCCAATCCTTTGCCACTTAATCTGTCAGTGACCCAGTTCAGTCATCTTTAATATCAAGATAAAAATCTATGTGCTGTTAGGATGTAGGTAGAGCTACTTCAGTGCTGCCAAGTGTTAGTAATAGGAGCAAGATAATCTCCTCACAGGCACTTCAGGAAATCATTTTTCACTGTCCCTTTTTCCTGTGGCTGCAGGAGTGCCCTGGAAGCTCCATGTGTGGATCGAGTCCCTGCGGACAACCTTCTCCCAGTCCCGCTACTCCGTGGTGCAGACCCTGCTGAGGGAGTTTGTCACCATCAAAGAGGAGGACTACAACGAGGAGCTGGTCACTGAGGGGCTGCAGCTCATGTTTGACATCCTCAAAACCAGTAAAGTAAGTCAGAGTTTTATAACTGTGCCAGAGCTGAGTGTTCTGGGGTTTCGTTGTTGCTGTGCGCAACAGGCACAGGGGAATGGCTGGGCAAAGTCCCCTGGAGTTATGGCATGGAAATGGCCCTGGAAGCATTTATCTAAGTTCATAAATAGCCCCCAGACAGTCCTCAAACACACACCTGGGGAAGCTCTGCAGCTCTTTATAGCTCCATAACTCCACAGATATTGTAATTCTGCCTTAATTTAAAGTTACCTCTGTGGGGAGGATGCATCCTGTAGGATGCAGTTGCTGTAAGCCCCAGGTGAGCCCTTACAGCACATTTGGACCCTGCTGATCCCTGTTCCATCCTCCTCACAGAATGATTCCATCAACCAGCAGCTGGCATCTATCTTCACCCACTGCTATGGCAGCAGCCCCATTCCCAGCATTCCTGAGATACGGAAGACTCTGCCAGCTCGGCTGGGTAAGGTGCTCACCTCAGCAGGGAGCTTCTTTTGGTTGCTGCTGGGTTGGGGGTTTTTAATTTGTTTGTTTGGATTTCTTTCCTGAAAAGCATGCACTGTATTAAAAAAAAAGTCACCTTTTTGTTTGTTGCTTTACCCAACAGATCCTCACTTCCTGAACAATAAAGAAATGTCTGATGTAACTTTCTTAGTGGAAGGAAAGCTCTTTTATGCACACAAAGTCCTACTGGTTACTGCATCTAACAGGTGAGTCTCTAACCAGGGACATAATGAATCCAGCCATGATTATCCCTGAAATCATGTGTGGTAGATGGAGTGTACATATCCAGCCATTCCCTGCCTTCCCATTCCTTCTCCCAGAATTTGCAGGGAGAGCTGCACTTGCTCCAGCTGTCCTGGAATCTCACACTGGCCTGGTGTACTTGCAGTGTGCAGTCTCTTTCTATTCTTGGCATAGAAACAGGGTTTTCCACCTATCACAGGGTGGGATTAGATCAGATCCAGGCAATTTACAGTTTTAAACTGTCCCTGAACTAATCATTAAATTAAAGGAAATGTTTCAATTTTCAGCTTGCAAAGAACAAGGAGGGATCTTTGTTTTCCCCTTGCTGTTTGTGATGAGAGTGTGGCACACTAATACAGTTAAATCAAATCTTCTCAATTAAATCTGTTTAAAACCATTCCCAGGTTCAAGACTCTAATGACCAATAAAACAGAGCACGACGGCCACGGCAGCAAGACTGTAGAAATCAGTGATATGAAATACAACATTTTCAAGGTATGGGACTTAATTTCACTCTTCCTTTTTCATTTTCTCAATTATTTGGAAGGTAAGACAAACCCAAGTAGTAATATCATAAGTAGACAATAAGTAATACCATAATTAGATAATATTACAAGTAGAAATGGAGTACCTTTCAACAGATCTGAATTTTAGGAGTTTCCTGAAATACCCTTTTTCTAAAGTTCCAGCCTTAAAACAGACTCTTCCAGTCTGTATTCTTGTCTTCCTGGGCAGCTGACTCCTCCATAAAGCAGGAGAAACTAGTCTTCTACTGAAAAGTAGTTTTATACTTTTAACACACCATTTTCATACTTTTTACAACACCATTTTTATGCTTTGCTAAGCAAAAAGTAACTTATTTACAGCAGGTGCATTGCCAGGCTTCATATTAATTCTAATCAGATGATAAGAAATCAATGGTGTTCCTGTCAAGAAAGGCTCAGAACTGAGAATTGTGCTTTGCTTTTATAACATTTCCATATTTAGTGGAGGAACAGGGAGATGTGAAGTCCAGAATAGGTCATGCAGCTGTTTCACTAAAGGGTTGAGGGTTTTTTTTTCTCTTTTTATAAGCAAACAGACCTGGTCTGTTGGTCAGCAGTGCTGTTATCTCATTAGAGGGAAATAAGTTGACCATGAGAACATTTTTGTTCTGCTTGTAAGGGGCTGTACAAGTTTTGTGTTGGACAGGTGACATCCAAATTTTGCAGCTTCAAGCCACAACAGAGAAGAAAATGTAACTGAATATTGAAATTAGCTTCCTTAACAGCATTTGTACATCAAAAAGTTTCTAAAGATAAACTTGTGCTTCAGTGGAGGGAGAGAAACGAATCAGAAAGAATTGAAACAGTGCAGTATTTGACAATTTGATGGTAAATACAGTCCGAGGGGTTAAGGAGAGGCGGGCTCAGGTAGGGTGGAGGATGCTGAGCCACCAGAGATGTGGGTCCTGCTCAGGGCTCTGCCTATAACTCTGTTAAACAAATAAGGCAATCTCACAAGGAGCAGCTTAGTTTTGTTCCCAGCCCTGTTAGGAGTGGCAAGCAGAGCTTGCAAGCCCCACGCAGCACCCAGGACACTTCTATGATCCAACACCAGATCCATTCCCTCCCCTGACACTGCCTGGGCTGGGGGTGGCACATGCAGATCAAAGAGCAGGAGCTGCCTCTTGCTCTCCCTGCAGACAATTAATGCCTTTTCCTCCAGGCCTGGAGAGGGGCTGGAAGCTGATTAGAAGCCCAGCAGGGGAGGTGAGTGGCTGGGAGGTCTCCGGGATGCTCACGCTGGGCTCGCTGGCAGCTCCGCGCGTGACCGGCCTGCCTGGCTTCAGCAGCCCGGATCCCAGACAAGGACAGTGGTGTTGCTCAGAGACACGCTGTCACCCTCAGCCCAAAGTCCCCAGCAGGGCCTTTTTCAGGGCCCAAGAGAAAAAAGGACTGTTAGAAAGCAGCAGATTTGCTACGCTAGGGAGTGAGAAAAAAGCCACCAGCGGAGGTGAGAGCCGGCACAGGACACGATTCCCGTCTGCTCAGGAAGGGGAGCACAGCCATCAACAGCCCCTTGTGACTGCCCTGATAACTTCATGCCTGGCCTTCTTCCCATTCCAGATGCTGATGCAGTATTTATACTATGGAGGGACAGAATCCATGGAAATTCCCACCACTGATATCTTAGAGGTGAGAGAGCTTTTTCTTCCAAGTCTTGCCAAGTGCGCTGGGGCATAAAACAGAGTTGAAAGGCAAAATCCAGGAGCTAACAGCAGGCTCCCATTCAGTCCAGGAACATATTTAACGCTTGGAAATGAGCTTTAAAGTTTCAAAACATCACTGCTTGGTGTTTCTGTGTCGTGCTGACAGAAAGGAGAGCAAATATGCTTGTGGGAGGAGCTTTTGCTAAGAGGGGAAATGTGTCAGTCTGTCACTTCAGCATGGAGCAGCCTTTTTGCCGTTTGATGAGGACTTGGCCATTAAAACAGCGAGTCAGAGACTCTTCAGAGAGGAAATCATCCGTCCTGTTTGCCTTCCCCAGGCCTTTCAAGCCTCATGATCTCAAATAGCCTCTCTCTTGTCCCCATAGCTGCTGTCGGCTGCCAGCCTGTTCCAGCTGGACGGCCTCCAGAGACACTGTGAAATCCTCTGTGCCCAGACCATCAGCATGGACAACTCTGTCAGCATCTATAAATATGCAAAGGTAGATGCAACCCCCTGCTTTGAGAACCCCAGTGAGCAGCCTGTGTGCTGCTGCTGGTAACTAAAAACCCCAGGTGGGCACCCTCCCTGCAGGTAACTCCTCCCAGCCACAACATCAGGGAGATGATTCCCAGCTGCAGGCTGGAAAGTCCTGCACAGCCCTGGTGTGTTTTCTTGTCTGGAGCAATCATGGATGAAATGGATGGGGGATCCCTGCAGAGTAGGGGAAAGCTGTTTTAGCAGCCTGATACAGCAACATCAGCAAATCCTGAGGGATTCAAATCCTGGGAGCAGCAGGGGCAATTGATCACACCACAGCAACTACAGAGTGAACCCTTTCCTGGCACCCCTGCTGCTAGAAAATATTCTTTTCAGCTCCAAAAGGAGCATAAAGTCTGTTGTGTGACAGATATGCACCTCTGTAGCAAATAACCTAAATCAGAGAAATACTCTGCCCTTCCTGGAATTTTGCAGGATCAGATCCCTTAAAGACAAGGAGAAAACTGCACAGAGGGCTGGTAATGATTTTTTTTCCCCACTGTGTGTGTAGTGTCCCACCGATGCTTTTCAGTTTCTCTCACATTGGGCTGGTTTCTTTCAGACCTAAAATTTAACAGTGTGCAGTGCTAAAAAGGAGAAACAGCATTCCCTACTGGCCATTATGTACTTTTCCTTAAATTATTATTTGCACAGAATTCCCAGGAAGAGGCTATGTGTGCACAGAGCTTCTTAATATTGAATTTGAGTTTTGTTGTTACTGATGCTGAAGCAAAAGGAGCCAGGTCCCAGGCAGAAATCACCTCGTGGTGGTTCAGGAGTGCAGCATCCCTGTTCTCCTGTGTTCAGCCCCTCCTTGATGGGATGAGGCTCCCGTCCTGTGACCCGTGTCCTGATTGCCCCGAGCTCTGCTCACCATCTGCCAGCACAGCAGCGTTGTTGTGTGCTGTGGCTCAGCCAAACAGGTACCTTGGCCACCTCATCAGCCAGCTGCTCTGCTGCAGGAAGGGAAGGGGCTGGAGTGCAGGCCAGCAGCCCTGCCAACAGCAGGCCAGCAGGGGAAGGAATTAAAAAAGCCTGGATGCCCCCCTGCAAAAAGCACCAGGAGAAATGATCAGACAAAGTCCTGCCTTCAGTGCTTTTCCACTGTTACTCCTGTCTTTTAATGTTTTCCAAGAGACAAAAAGGAGAAGAGCATTAGGAATGAGAGGCTCGGGGATGTCATTTAGGTCTGTGGTGTACAGAAGGGGTTAATAATGCTGCTGTCTTCCTCAGATTCACAATGCACCAGAACTGGCCTCTTTCTGCGAGGGCTTCTTCCTCAAGCACATGAGCTCCCTGCTGGAGCAGGACTCGTTCAAGCAGCTCATCTACAGCAGGAACAGCAAAGTGCAGGGGCTGGACCCTCTGAGGGACCTGCAGGCAGCCCTGGCCGGGCGCCTGCACTCGGTGTACGTCACCTCCAGGGTGTGAGGCAGCCCCGGTCCCGCTGGCAAACCGCGCTGCGCTGGGGCTGGCTGCCCCCTGCACCTTCCTGAGAGTGCCCTGGAGCCTGGAACGGGCACCCCCCGCGCTGAGGGAGGGGAGCTGCCTTCTCTGTGCTGCTGCTGCTGCTGCCACAGGAACAACACTGTCACACCAACCACACTGCCACGGCCCACACACCAGCTGGGGCGCAGGGGAGAGCCCCGGCCGCGGCCATGGGCGCTGCCTTTTCCACGAGCACGGCGCCGGGCCGTGGAGAAAGAGGCAATTGAGCTAAGCCCAGCACTAATACATGGGCTTAGGTTCATCCACACAGATGTTTTCCCTGTAAAAAGGCTGCCTAGAAGGAGTTTCCTGATCCTAAAGCCCATCCCACGAGCCATCTGTCTGCACACAAACACTTCCCCTCTGTAGTACCAGCGTCTGTGCATTGCAACAGACCGACAGAAACTTCCCCAAAACTGTTTGCACCTTGAGAGAGAGGTTTTGTATGTTCAAAGCTGAGTAGAAACTAATACTAACACTGAAATGACTCACTCTTTAAGCCTAATACAAGGAGCTGAGCTGGGGCGGGGAGGGGAGGGGAGAGTTGGGGGTTTGAGTGTTTTAAAATACAATTTCACTGTGCCAGTTGTTAATCTGGATCTGTTTTGAGGAGAAAGAAAAAGACTGTCTATTCTTTTGCTGTCAAGGTCTGACAGTGTCAGTCAGTCACTTTCTTCACCTTAAAAGCCTATTTCTGAACATTACCTGTGAGACCTGACCTCACAAAAGACACTTTGTAGAAGGCTCAGGTGTAGCAGGAGCTGGCAGTAGGCTGAAACACTGCCCAGTTGCAATAAAAGCAATAAAAGCCTCCCCTGGCCTCCAAAGAACATCCAGCTCAGTGGCTTGCTCTCTCTCTCTGGAGCTGGTTGGGATTAAGGAAAGATCTCCAGTTATTCCCACTGAGCTGTGCTAAGCACCCACCAAAAATCATTTGCCAGGACACTTCCATTTGTTGTAGATGGGTGAACAAGAGGAAACCAAGTTTTCAGTGGAGAACTATTTATTGCTTATTAGAAATTCAACAATTTATTCCCATTGTATCTAAACACAGTGGAAGGAGGAGGCTCAGCTGGGCCCAGGCTCCAAAGCCCAGCACAGACACAGTTTAGATAAAGGGAAGGAGAAGGAACCACCAGCATCTCCCAGCAAATCCATCAAAATCTGACATGGCCTTGTTCCTAAAGGATTTACACAGAGGCAAATTGCATGCATGGATAAGGATTTTTAGTCAGCTGACAGGTTGGTCAGGGCACGCTCCCTTTGTGCTTTAGGTACACATCTGCTGAACATCACCAGCTCCAATAACCCTATTTATTACAGAAAGCCATACAGGGGGGGCAAAATTATCACTGAGAAATGCCACAGAAGGCTTTATTTTGGAAAGTATTTTCAAGTAGCTGCTCCAGCTATCTGTACAAATATGTAGGTCCTCTTTTGTTGCTGTAAGATTACAATGCTTTGTTTAATTGTACATTAATGTTGTCATTTATGTAAATGTACCAGGATTTTATTAACAACGTAATTTTAAAATACACAGGTGCTGTTATTTGTTCTGTTGCTCTAACAGTAGGAAAAAAAAGAAAGATTTACAGACACTTACGTGGAAAAGGCTGTTGCAATTGAAGCATCTTAAATTGGGTGAACATAAATCTAATTTTAGGGATACAGAGGCATTAATTTCCCCTTCCTAGGCTCAGCCATTTTTGTGAAGTTAAAAAGTTTAACTTGCATTTTTCCCTAGCTCCGGAATAAGATTACCTGCTTTCCAGCAGAAAGCAGCAAATGTAGTGTCCAAGAAACCCCTAATTCCAGGATTCTTCTCTGCAGCAGGAAAAACAGTGAGGGTTAAAGTAACTCTTAGGCCAGAGATATTAAAAAAATAAACAGGTGATCCTTCCATGTCACCTCAGATCCCAAAGGCCAGAAGGACTCTGCTTGGTGCTCTGTGGGAGGACTGATGTCAGAGCACAGGCCTCATCCAAGAGGTAAGGAGTATAAAAGCTTAAGAGCAAGAATTTGACCCAGAAGTATCCTTTTTTTCTCCTTATTTGGAAACCTGCCAGCATAAACAGGGACTGGTTCTCAAGAATCATGGAATACAAACACCTCAGATTCCCTTTGGAGCACTTTAATGAGTAGGCTAAACAGAAATTCCTTGTGAAACCAGTTGTACACTGCCTGTATTTTATAGAGTGCTGCCCAGGGAGCCTGAGAAAGTACCAGAGCAGTTTGCCCAGCTTTGGGGAAGCACAGAACTTTACTGGCCACAATGACATCATTGCAGGGAGCAGAGGAAATAAACATCTGCCTGAACAGGCTCGATGACTTCCAGCCTGAAATAAAGCCCTTTTTGCTCTCTAATAAGGCTTTGCACAGCAGGCAGGCCCTGGCTAATGCAGCAGCACCACTCACAGGCCCTTTGCCCTCGCCAAATGCCGCCCAGGCAGGCAGACCCTGCTTCCTGCACCTGCCACAGGCACAGCCAGGGGTCACACGGCAGGAGGCAGGACACTCCCCAGGGAATGGGGCAGCAGGCTGCTGTCACACTGCTTGTGGCACAGGAGAGGCTCCAGAGCTGGACCTGCCTCGCCAAAGGGACAGAGCCTGAGGGATCCATTAATCCACAGAATGCCACACTTGGCCTTACTTGCTTAAGAAAAAGAAGGGCAGAAAAAACGTATCTTGTGATAAAATTGCAGCAAGGAAAAAGGAGTGACACAGCCCAGAGCTGGAGTCATCTCAGTGCTGTCCCTATTCCTGCTGATCCTCTCTCCATGCTTAGCCCAGGCAGGAGAAGGGTTCCCATGTCCCTCTCTCCATCCACAGCCCTGGCACCCACACGAAGCCCTGCCCATACACCAGGGCCCTCACCGAGACAGCCCTGCGATTCCCAGGTACACATGCAAACAGAAACCCAGCTCTGCACGTTAAAAACTCCCAAGGGAATATCACCAGGGCCAAATGGAAAGGTCACACCTTCCTCCTGCCCCTCACCCAGTGCTTCCCATGCAGCTCCCTTCCCCCTCAAGCTGCTCTGGGATGCCAGACCTATGCTGGCAGCGCTTCCAGCTGGCAGCAGCCTCAGTTTCCCTGGTTCTGCTCCCTCCCAGGACAAGGCTGGGGTCAGCTGGCTCCAGCTGTCAGAAGAGCTCAGGGCTCTCCGAGCAGGGGCGTGATTCCAGTGACAAGTAGGTCACATCTCGCCGCCACCTGCAGGGAGCTGCTCAAGCAGACGTGGCTGCCACATTTGCCTCCAATGAGCCATGGGACCCCGTCCCTGCGGGCAAATTGTGGGAGAGGAGGGAGAGATCCTGCTGCAATGGTCTGGAATGGCCAGACCGCGGCCTGGAGGGTGTGGAGCAGGCCGGGGACTGATGCACCCGGGTGCTGGGATGTGCACAGACCTGTCCTGGCCTGTCCCCGCGCTGGGACAGGCTCACAGGCTGAGCTGGCTTAGGCCGGGATTAAAGGCACACTCTGCAATTAGAGGCACACCCGGCTCCTTCCGGCATCCCCAGCCCCATCTGCGCAGGGTTTGGAGAGAGGGGATGGTGAGGGTGTTCATCCCTGGTGTCCAAGGCCATCTATCTGCTTGTCGTTCCTTGGAATAACAAAAAAATCATTTCCCTAATGCATCAGGATGTTTCCATCCCTTTTTGGGGAGGAAAATACACCTAAAAACTGTAGGATCATAAGGATTTGCAGGAAAGCTAAACAAGGACAGAGATGAAGGAATAAGCTTCCAATTTAATAATTGATTTGATGGATGAAAGAATGATTCTTGTATGTTGGACGCTCCCTCTTATATATCTGAATAATTTTTAAATGGTTCATTTAATAAATCACCTAAATTTGGGAATTTAAATTTGAGAGGAAACAATGCAAAATTACTTCAGGGAGAAATGGTGGAATCATCCTGGAATGGTTTAGGCTGGAAGCCTCATCTCTGAGCCTGTCCTGGGCTGGCTCCTGTCCTTCAGCCACTTGCTGCAGGTGGACATGGAAGTGATGCAGATGTGCAGGGAATGCTGGTTGGTTTTCCCTGCCTCTGGCAATCTGGCCATTCAGAAGACTAATTGACCTCTTCCAGCAGGGAGACATTTAAACAAGAGGTGCCAAAAAGAATTGGAGCTTCTGCACAATGAAATCTGCAAGAATCCAACTTCAAATCCCCCTGGATTGTCACCGGGCCAACTTCCATGGACTGGTCACCATGGCCAGCAGTGTCCAGTCCTGCTGGAAATGCACTGGACCAGGATGTCATTTTCACTTTATGCTGGTAAAGACCCTCTGGGTGACCCCCAGTGACTGGGAGGACCAGACTGGGCTCCCAGGGCACTAATTCCAGGAGTTCTGTTTTTGGGAATAGCACAGGAGCCCTTCCCTTGCCCAGAGGAGCAGCAAGTGTTTCCCTGTCTGGGACAAGGGAGGTGGAAAACACGCTGGGTCAGTGGAGAGGGGCCTCCATGGGGATCGAGACTCCCGCTGCCGTTCCCATCTCCCTGCAGGCACGGACAGCTGATGCCGGACCAGGACGAGGCGATGCTCCCGGCGCATCCCGGGGCGGGCCGGGCCTGCTCAGGTGCGCGGGGCGGGACCGGGGGATTTAAACCCTGGGAGCCGCCCCGGCCTCCTGTGCTCGTTCAGCGCTCGGTGCCGGGGGCAGCGGCCGGGCCGGGCTCCTCCGGAGGGGCCAAGGTGAGGAACGGGGGCCTCGGGGTCCCATCCTGTACCTCCCTCTACCCCCTCCCTCCTCCTGTCCTTATTCCCTTCTCCTGCCCCCCTTCTCCCTCCCCTCCTCATTCCCCCCTATCCCCCTCTCCCTCTGTCCCCCGCAGCCGCGGGGCTCGGGGCGCCGCAGAATAAAGCCCAGAGGGCCGGAGCCGGCGCCCCCGCTGTCCCTGGAGCCCCCACACGGGGCCGGACCCGCTCGGCGGGACCCCCCATTGCAGTGCAATGCACCGCCCGACACCGCCGGGGTTCCGGCTGTCCCTACATCACACTGGGGGTCCCCGGGGGGGTCTGGGCAAGTCCTGCTGGTCCGAGCTCAGAAATAAAACCCGAGGTTTTTTTCTGGGACCAAACTCAGGAGCGCCGTAGCGGAGCCCGGGGAGCGGCGGGGCCGGGCCGGGGCACCGGGGGCGGCGGCGCCGGGCTCGGAGGTGAGCGGGGAACGGGGACAGCCCCGAGCGGGGAACGGGGAATGGGTGTCCCGGCACGGGGATCGCTATGCTGGCGCAGGGATCGCTATGCTGGCGCAGAGATCGCTGTCCCGGCACGGGGATGGGTGTCCCGACGCAGGGATCGCTGTCCCGTCCCGGTACCCGCAGCGGGACGGCGGCAGCAGCGGGAGCTGCGGGCAGGGGACACCGGAGCTGCCTCGGCCGAGCGGGGCCCGGGGCGTCGCTCCGGGGCGGATTCTGTAGGGGCCAAAATGAACATTTTGGGGCAGAATCTGAGTTAGTGTGCAGGGGCCAGAATGCACAGTTTGGGGTAGGGATGAGGCGGTCGGTGCTCTCCGGAGGGACCGGCTCGGGCTGACTCGGTGTTGCTGTGAATAATTTGCTTTATGGAACGAGACACCTGAGACTGCCGCGGGAATCCAGGGCTGGAGCCGGGAAGGAAACCTGGTCTGACTGCGGGAAGGGGAGCGGGGGGTCAGGCGGGGCTTCCATCGGTCTCTGGAGCCGCCGCCGTGAAAGCGACGTGTAAGGATGTATAGCGAGATATAAGGGACCTATTGATTGTGGGGTTAGCGATAACGATACATAACGGAGCTATAGAACGATCGTATAACGAAACATAAACAAAACTCCCCCATCGTCATCCTTCTCCCGGCCCCGCTGTGTTTTCAGGATCTTGGGGGAAGAGCCGGGCTCTGGACAAGGCTCCCGGGCACCGGGGGGAATTCTTGGGGTCCTGTGCGGGGCCAGGATTTGTCTCGATGCTCCCCGCGGGTCCCTTTCGGCTCAGGGAATGCTGCGATCCTGCGCCTTGGCGGGTGAAATCGGGGGGATCGGGGGGCTTTGCCCGCGCTGTTCGCGGCCCCGCCGGCTCAGGGCGGGTCAAGGGCGCGGCCGCCCCGGGACAGCGGCACCGGCCGGGCTGGGGGCGCCCGGTGCTGCCGCCCCGTGGGCAGCGCCCGGCACTGCAGCCGGGACGGCGCCGCAGCGCGGGAGCGGCGTGGAGCGGCGCCCCGGGAATGCCGGGGCACCCCGGGAATGCCGGGGCACCACGGGAATTCTGGGGCACCCCGGGAATCCCGGGGCACCACGGGAATGCTGGGGCACCACGGGAATGCCGGGGCACCACGGGAATGCTGGGGCATCCCTGGAAATGCCGGGGCATCCCTGGGAGTGCTGGGGCACCCCGGGAATGCCGGGGCACCCCGGGAATGCCGGGGCACCACGGGAATTCTGGGGCATCCCTGGAAATGCCGGGGCATCCCTGGGAGTGCTGGGGCACCCCGGGAATGCCGGGGCATCCCTGGGAATGCCGGGGCATCCCTGGGAGTGCCGGGGCATCCCTGGAAATGCCGGGGCACCACGGGAATGCCGGGGCACCACGGGAATGCCGGGGCATCCCTGGAAATGCTGGGGCACTCCGGGAATGCTGGGGCACCACGGGAATGCCGGGGCATCCCTGGGAATGCCGGGGCACCCCTGGGAGTGCCGGGGCATCCCGGCAATGCTGAGGCACCCCGGGAATGCTGGGGCATCCCTGGGAATGCTGGGGCATCCCTGGGAGTGCCGGGGCATCCCTGGAAATGCTGGGGCACTCCGGGAATGCTGAGGTGTTCCAGGGAATGCTGAGGCATCCCATGCCTGTGGCACTCAGCCACACATCCCTGATGGGGAGCAAAAAGAGGAGGGGGGAAGTCCTGGGTTAGTGGGAGGATGTTTCTGGAATGGAACTGGGAGAGGTGCTGATCATCTCATGGAATCAGGGGCTGCTTTGGCTTGGAAGGGAGCACGAGATCATGGACAGTGTCTTGTCTGATTCCACAGCCAAGAACATCCCAAAGTGCCTCCTCACCCTCATGGACAGCAGGAATGTCTTCCATGGCTCCTGTTTAGGAATGGCAGTGGCTGTTGGGAGCTCTGGCAGGAGCACCTGGAGTCCAGGTAAGAGCAGAAATGGGATCATTCCAGCTGCTGCTGGAGGCAGTTTTCTCTATTTAGGATGTTCCTCTGATTGCTCCTTTCACAGGAATTTTCTTGTGTGTATTTGAGAGTAATTCCAAGAATTTGGAAGTAGTTGAAAAACAGAGGGGAAAAAACTGTGAAGCTGATCCATTTCTAGTTATTCCAAACTTCTCCCACAACACCATTCTGTGTTTGGAACCAGCACAGAAGTGGGATGTCTTGTGCTGAGGAGGCAGTGGGTAGAACCTCTAGTAACAGACAGGACTGAAGTTGTGTGGGAACTGCTGCTCCAGCTGGATCCCTACAAATCCGTGGGGATGATGAGATTCATCCAAGAATCCTCAAAGAGCTGCTGATGTCAAAAACTTCTCTCAATTTTTTGAGCAGTCTTGGGAATCTGGAGAGGTTCTAGCTGACTGTAAGCTTGTCTGGGTTTGAAATGACAGATGTCTGTTAAGGAAGGCAGGAGCTTCTTGTGAAATGGAGAATGCAAACTTCTCTCTGAATTACTATGATTTTGAAACTAAGAGGTTCTCGGGCAAAGCTATGGGAATAGGAATAACAGTTCTTTACTGGGAAAATTGAAATACAAATGCAATAGTACAAATAAACAACAAAAAAAACCACTGTCAGAGTCAGAATTCAACCTGACACCAGCAAGGGGGGCTATTTACAGATGTGAACGAGATGGGGCTGCTATGGAAAGTGTCTTGAGCTGTTTATTTTTCAGCATCAGTCTCATTACATGATTATGATAATGGGAAGATGCTAGAATCTGAAGCCTGCCTTTTACAGCTTTCCCAAAACTCTCTGATTTTATAGATTCCCACACAACCTGACACTCAGTTGGTCAGGGTGTTGATAGCAGTCTGAGTAGATGGTATTTGCAGTCTTCTTGGAGTGATAGGTGTGGTTTTGTTGAAGCAGTGATCTTGTGGAAAGGTGTAGTTTTCTTCTGAAGGTCCAGTGGTAGTGCAGATGGGCTTGGTTTTCTTCTGGGAATTTAGTGGAGAAGAAAGCTGTTTTTCTGGGAATCTAGTGGGAAAAGGTTTTCTCTGTTCTAAATTTTAAATTATATCCAGGTAGGAATGTTTGGCTCCTCCCTCTGGGCAGAGCATCTCACAATGGGATGATGTAATTTTTATTATTTATGTAGTGACAGTCAATGGCCCATTAACAGAAGATATCTTTTGGAGGGAGGATTGGTTGTGGAAGGGATAAAGGTTTAAGCTGGGTATTAGAAAAATGACCTTCACCCAGAGGGTGGTTGGACTGACTCCCCAGAGCAGTGGTCACAGCACCAAGTCTGACAGAGCTCAGCAAACATTTAAACAATGCTCTCGGGTACATGGTGTGGCTTTTGGGGATGGGTTTGTGCAGGGCTGAGAGCTGGACTTGGTGATCCTTGTGGATCCCTTCCAACTCAGAATATTCTGTGGTTCTCCTGGTTTCTTGCAGCCAAACTTCATAGAATCCTGGAATGGTTTGGGTTGGAAAGGACCTTAAAGCCCATCTTATTCCTCCCCCCTGGGCAGGGGCACCTTCCACTAGACCAGATCCCTCCAACCTGACCTTGAACACTTCCAGGGATGGGACAGGTGAGCTGTGGTCTGGGTCTAAGGAATTTGGAATGGGTAGAAAGGTGGTTCATCATCTCTGGTGACTGGAACTGCTGATGGAGACCAGCTCCCACAGGACTGTGCCCCACCAGTAAGATTGCCTTCAGCTCACTGGTGTGATAAGGCCAAACATGGCTTTTGTAGAGCTGAGAATCTCTGGAATGCTCAAAAATTTGACACAACAGGTGGGGTTTTGCACTGTGGTTGCTCTGGGGAGTCCCCAAAGCCCTGTGGTTTACTCAAGGTGAGATAATCTCCTCTGTGTAATCACCTCCAAACTCAGAAGCTCAGAGAAGCAATAACAACCTGCTTTGGGCTTTGTCACTCTCCTGGGGTTCCAAGAGCCTCTAAATCCCCAAATTACGTGGACAAATGTCTTTGCTGACAGTGGTATATTTTTAAATTCGCCTGCAGAGCACCTTAACATCCACCTTGAGGAGCATCAGGAGGGAAGCAGGGAGACTGCAGAGATGTAGGGGAGGATCACCCTGGAGAACCACGAGTAAGGACAGCACATGCTGAGCCCCCCATCTCCTGTCGTTTTTTCTTGCAAAGAAGAAACAGCTTCAGCCTTCATCTCAGCTCCGGCCTGGAGGCTCCTGGGCTCCAGTTCCTTATTGTACTCTGGGATTAGCACCAAATCCAGGGGATCTGCTGCAGGTGTGCGGTGAGGACACCCCGTTGGGACACTCGCTTTGGGTACTTCTCACTGACCACAAAGGGCTCCTGGATGAGGACTGGCAGCTTTCCTGTAAGGAACACTTAGGGATCTTACTATTGCTGATATAAGGCACATCCAAAAGGTGATTTTTAATTTTTTTTCCCCCAAAAAGAAATATTTTCAGGAGGAGATTGCTGAGCTTTGGGTGTTGCATGTTTTTCTTTGAAGACTGCAGGAACAGAATAAAGAGCTGGGAAAATCTTTTAGGAAAATCATCAGGAGGGAGGGGAGACTTCATAGTCAGCAAGTTTTGGGTGCCCCTTATCTGGAAGTGTTCAAGACACTGGATGCTGGATGGAGCTTGGAACAATCTGGTCTAGTGGAAGGTGTCCCTGCCCATGGCAGGGGGTGCAATGAGGTGGTCTTCAAGAGCCCATCCAACCCAAACCCTTACAGGAGTCTGTGGAGAAGACAGACAAAGCAGGTGGTTGGCAGATGCCAACACAAGGAAAATTAATAAATTCTGTGCTGTCTTTTACAGCTTTTACTGGGTTTCTCCGTGTTTCAGGTTGTGCTGGATGATTTCAAAGTCCCAGACTGAAGACACACAGGGGATTGAAGGCAGCACCAAGGTAAAGCTCCTCAGGGTCATGTAACCTACAGCTTCTCCCTACCCATGCCATGACTTCCACCCAGCACTGTCTAATCAGTCTGTGCATAAACTCTTGTTTTAGATCTTGTAGGATTGTCTCCAAACAGATCCCATTGCAAAGAGATTTTTCCAGCTGGAGGAAACCTCCAGCAGGGAGTTCACACAGACAACACACTTTGAAGGAATGCCAGGAAGCAATTGCACCCAAGCAACGGAATTCAGCTTGGCAGGATTCACCGAGGAACTGGCAACTCAGGTCACCCTCTTCCTGCTCTTCCTGCTCATCTACCTTGTCACTATCCTGGGGAACCTGGGCATGATCACCTTGGTCAGAGCCAGTGCCCTGCTCCATTCCCCCATGTATTATTTCCTGGGCAACCTGGCTTTTGTGAACCTCTGCACTTCCACCATCATCACCCCCAGGATGTTGGTTGGGGTTTTACTGGGGAAGAAGGGAATCACCTACGCTGGGTGCATGGCTCAGATATTCACTTTTGGCCTGTTTGTGGTCACTGAGTGTTTCCTACTGGCTGCAATGGCCTATGACCGATATGTGGCCATTTGCCACCCCCTGCTCTACCCCCTTGTCATGTCCCCAGAGCGCTGCTCCCAGCTGGTGACCGGCTCCTACCTCCTGGGGCTGACCAATGGTGTGGGACAAGCCATTGGCATGTCCAGCTTGTTCTTCTGCAGCTCCAGCACCATCGATCTGTTCTTCTGTGACATTTCCATGCTGATCTCCCTCTCCTCCTCTGACACCACCCTCAGCCTCGTCATCCTGAGGACTTCATCTTTGCTTGGTGTTCCCAGCCTGCTGGTGGTCCTGGTGTCCTATGTGGCCATCATCTCCACCATCCTGAGCATCAGCTCAGCTGAGGGCAAGCACAAAGCCCTCTCCACCTGTGCCTCCCACCTCACTGCCGTCAGCACCTTCTATGGGCCATTGGTTTTCATGTACTTAATCCCCAGGTCAGACACCTCCAGGGGAGGGGATAAATGGGCTGCTGTGCTCTACACTGTGGTGACCCCCATGCTGAACCCCTGGATCTACAGCCTGAGGAACCAGGAGGTGAAGGAGGCTTGGAGGAGACTCAGGAAAATAAAATGAGCTTGGACGTTTTAATGTTGTGGGGATGTGGGTGATATGCTGGGATTTTTGTGAAATATGTAGAGAGATATTTTTGGGGCTTTCTGCACTTTGATTTAGATGATGTGCTGGCTGATTCGATATCAGCTGACAACAATAATTTCACTCCAGTTTTGGTGTTTGGATGAGGCTTAGAGCAGCCTGGTCTAGTGGAAGGTGTCCCTGCCCCCAGCAGGAGGTTGGAACTGAATGAGCTTTGAGGTCCCTTCCAACCCAAACCATTTCCAGAATTCTGTGACGCATTTGGTATTAAAGCACTGCATATATGAAAAAACCCCAAACCTTCCAAATCGGTGCATTATCTCACCCTGTGCCAGGTCCATGGTGAAATCCAGAGTGATGAGACTCTCCTAGAGACTCAGAACAACTTGGGATGGAGGAGAAGCTGCTCAGTTGGATTAAATCAAGCCAGAATCAAGGTAGTTTGCTGATTTATTGGTAACACAAAACTCACAGGCACTGAGGGTCACTCAGTGAATCCTTTGTTCCCAAATCTTGCCAACAATTCCCTGGTTATTATTTACTTTGGCTGCCTGGCTAAATCCCCCTGAGCTGTTTATGCTCCTGTTCCTCTTTTCTCAGCTGTGCTGAGCCCCCATGGCAGGCCCCAAAGGGCCTCAGCTCACACGTCCACAGATATGAAGACAACATCCTCAAGTGGCACCAGGGGAGGTTTAGGTTGGAAAGGAAAAATTCCTTCATGGGAAGGGCTGTCCAGCCCTGGAACAGGTTGCCAGGGCAGTGGTGGAATCCCCATCCCTGGAGGGGTTTAAAAGGTGTGTGGATGTGGCACTTGGGGACATGGATTAGTGGTGACCTTGGCACTGCTGTGGGAATGGTGGACTTGATGATCCAGGAGGATTTTTCCAACCGAACCAATTCTATGACTCTGTGATCAGGACCATGAACTGGGACCTCTTTGTGTATCTCCTGCTGTTCTCCCACCCTTCTGCTCCTCCCTGCCACCCTCAGGACATTGTTTAATTTGGGTGCAGACAAGATTGTACATTTTTTCTTTAAATATGACTAAAGATTATTTTTAATGTTTTATTCAAAACATAACCCCCCCCATAATTTTTAATTGATTAAAACATAAGCCCCAGAGCAACTCTCTTTGCTCCAGGGCCTTACAGCCATTGTTTGGCAATACAAAAAATATTTGAAAAATATTCAATATTTTAATAATATTTTGAGAAAGCATTTCATGGTTTTAATTTATTTGTCCAGCTGGTCTTGCCTTGGCCATCACCTGACCCTTAAACAGGAACATGAGCCCTTAGTGAATTAAACCCTGAGTCTGGCTGTGGCACTGTCACTGTGCAAGGTGTGGCTTTGTGCTGGAGCTGCTGCTCTCAAAACCAAAAGGTTTTGGGTGGTGGTGCAAGTGGGGATTGGGGAAATGAGGGTGAACTGTGTCCAGCTTCTGTGGGAACAGCACCTGGCCATGCACGAGAGGAGCTGGGGCCACCATGTGGGAAGGAGATGGGACGTCCAGCACTCATGTTTGCTCCTGGTGGACACACATTCCTCAGGGGTCATCCTGTGTCCCTGCCCCTGGCAGGGCATGGGAATGAGATGAGCTTTAAGGTCCCTTCCAACCCCAGCCATCCCAGGATTCTCTGGCTGCTACAGTTTACTCTCCGTGAGTCTCCTGAACCCATTTTGGAGCACACATTGCAAAATGGCTTTTGAAAATGAGGTTTCCTGGTCAGAAATGGGCAGATGGGAACCAGGTAAGCTTGGAAAATGGAAAATGCTGAGTGTTGCCCATGGGGAATAATTGTCCCAGACACTGGGACGGGAGAGCAGCTGTGGAGGTTGTGGTGGCCACCAGGATGGAGATGAGCCATCAATGGGTGTTCTGAGTGCAAGGACATCCACCAGCAGCTGGAGAAAAGCACTGACAGCCACTCAAGTGACTTCCTGCAATGAACCTCTGACTGAGAGCTGGAGGAACAGGGAAGGAAAAGCTTGTTTGGGAGGGTGAGAAGAGAAATATGGAATCAGAGAAGAATTTTAAAATCTTTCAAGTGCAAGCCTTTAGCAAAAATCTTTCTTTTGGTGTTCCCTCTTGGCAGTGTTGTGTTCCCAAATGGCATCGCCCAAGCTCTGCAGGCATCAATTCTGATGTGCTGCGGGTATCCCATCCCTAAAACTCCAGGGAGAAACTTCAGGATGGATCCCAGGGCCTCTGGAGAAGGCTCATTGTGTGCCTCAGAGACCCTGTGGTAATTGGTTGTGTGGGGATGGGGTAAAACTTAAATATTCCAGCCACGTTAGGGGGTGGGAACGGAAAACTTCCTGGTTTTGGCCAGACCGATGGAGCTTGTGGACTTCAGCTCCAGGACCTGTGAGTATCCTAATGATCAGAGAGGGAGAAGTTTTAAGTGGTTTTGAGACAATTTTTTGCTGGTTGGGGAAAATTGTCCTTCCCAAGTGTTTGCAGAAGGATATAATAACAAATAACTCCAGGAAATTGCAAAGGTTCTTCCTGATTGCAAAACATGTATTCCAGTACATCTGAACCTTCATTCCTAACTCAAATTTTGAATGAATGTTCCTCATATCAGCACAGTTAGGAGGCACACTCTGGGCAAATTGACTGGAGGTTCAATCTGAACCTAAAAGTCTTAAATTCAGCTCATCATTAGCACCAGAAAATGTAAAATTGAACTGCAGTAGGAAAGTTCCTGCAGAGTTTTCATTTCGTCCTGATTGGCAATTGCAGCACTTCTCCAAACCCTGGGCTGTCTCTCAATCCCTGAATCTCCATTTCTTACACCAGTTCTTTTTAATTCCCTGTGATCCCAGGAAATTATTTATATATTCTAAGAGATACATTTAAATGTATGTAATTACATATAATATATAAAATAAAATTATATTATTACATAAAATATGTAAAATAAAATTATATATATATTAGGAAAATATTTATATTTATTAAATAATTACATCTCTAACTGCATATATAAATTAAACCTCTATATTAACTTTATTTATATAGTAAAATGTTCATGTATTTAATTATATATAGTGGTAAATAAATCCTCAAGCTGCAATTTAACTTCCTGAAACTGAGTTGTTTCAACTAATGGTCTTTATTTACCAGTGCAGGTCTCCTCTTTAAGGAGCTGCTTCCAAAGTCATCCATTCCCAAGGGAAATTTCCTCCTCCAGGGCTGGGCAGTGACAAACCCCTTGGTGTTCCTGTGAATGAGGACTACAAACAGCAGATTTTTTGGGTCAAGTTTTAATGTTCTTTGTGAAGGTAAATTATTCCTGTCTTCCGCACTAACACTGGGTTTATTTCTCCCTGGAAGTTTTGGTCTGGGAGATAAAATCTGATCAAGCAAAAAGGGCCCTGAGATGTGAGGAAACAGGTGAGTTTTAGCCAAAATAAGGCTGCAGGGAGTTGATCTGTTGCAAGGAGAGGGCTTGAGGCTGTAGCCTGTTCTCACAACAAACAATCATCCAGGCTCAGGGTCTCTGAGGTGAAACCCAGGAATTTATCATGAAATCCACAGCTTGGGTTGGAAGGGGCCTTATGGATCCTCCTGTGATGATCCACAGGCAGGGACACCTTGCACTAGCCCAGGTTGTTCCAAGCCCTGTCCAACCTGGCCTTGAAGATCAATCATTGCATAGCAGCACAACCTGGATTATTTCCCAAATTATAAATATTCTATTTATTTGAAATGTATTATCAGCATCTTACTCCCCATGTTAATCATGGCACCACAACATTTTTGGAGCCTCCAGACTTTTAAAACCCTTTTCTTTCTCCACACTTCTCACAAGAGTGACACAAGTATCACCATATTTAAAGGGTTTTTTAATACACTAAATCTCCTGTTTGAACCTGAATTTCAATTTCACGGGAAGGAAGAGAATGAATTTGGTTTATTTTAATTTGTTCTAACTCTCCTAAAGAAAATTTTAAAGATGCCCTGATCTCTCCAGTGCTTTGTCTCCTTTGGATCTTCTAAACCAATGAGGTTTGGGGTTGTTTTTTGGGCGGTTTTTGTTGTTTTCAGTTTGTTTTTCAAACTCATAATGATTTCTAAAGTCAGGATAAATTACTGGAGTTAATGCTTTGAATCTGATGAGTAATTGTTCCCTTAACTTCTTCAGGAGGTGGTACAAACCTTCCACTGTGCAAAGTGATTTATCAAACCCCATCAGTGGCTAAACCAGACTAAAACCATTAGAAACAAACTCAGTAGGGAACTTTGACTACTTTCAAATGTATTTTGAACCAAACAGTAAATTCTGCAGTTCCTGCATCTCCAGGCTGTGTTTGCTGATAAAAACACAGCCACTTTTAACGTGTTTGTGCAGAAAACAGGAATCTCCCAACTCTCCATCTCGGCTTTCCCACAGCACCTGCATTAGGATGGCAGCCAAAGGAAATGGAACCACCAGTGCTCACTTTGTCCTCTTGGGATTCTCTGAGCAGGGCCATGTCCAGGTTGTCCCGTTTGTGGTGTTCCTGGAAATCTATGTGATCACCCTGCTGGGGAATGTAGCACTGCTGGTGTTGATCAGGCTGGTTGCCCAGCTCCACACCCCCATGTACTTCTTCCTGAGCAGCCTGTCCTTCCTGGACCTCTGCTATTCCTCCTGCATCACTCCCAGGCTGCTCCGGGATCTCCTGGATGAGGACAAGGCCATTTCTCACGCCGAGTGCCTCACACAGTTCTATTTCTACGTGGCCTTCGCCACCACCGAGTGCTACCCGCTGGCTGTCATGGCCTACGACCGCTACGTCGCTGTCTGCCACCCCCTGCTCTACTCCCTCTCCATGTCCAGAGGGATCTGTGCACTCCTGGTGGCCGGCTCCTGCCTGGCTGGGGCCACCAACGCCGCCCTCCACATGGGCCTGGCCCTCAGGCTGACCTTCTGCGGCCCCAAGGGCATCGACCACTTCTACTGTGAGGGGCCCCCGCTCTTCGCCCTCTCCTGCACGGACTCCAACGAGCTGGGCTTGTTCCTCACGGCAGGATTCAGCCTGGCCGCCACCATCCCGGCCATCCTCCTCTCCTACACCCGCATCCTGGCCGCCGCCCTGGGCACGCTCGGCTGTGGGGAAGCGCAAGGCCTTCTCCACCTGCGCCTCCCACCCGGCTGCCGGGGCGCTCTTCTACGGATCCCTGGTGTCCGTGTACTGCCGGCGCAGATCCAGGAGCTCCCAGGAGCCAGGCAAGGTGTTCTCTGTGCTCTACACCATGGTGACGCCCATGCTGAACCCCTTCATCTACAGCCTGAGGAACCAGGAGGTGAAGGCCGGGGTCTGGAGGCTGATGGGGAGGAAACACTCGGCTGAAAAATAGTATTTCCTTTTTTGTTTGTGTTTGCTGCCTGGTATTTTAATTTCAGGAATTTAAGCCCTTCTTGACCACTTGTAGAGCTTGAGGACCAGGGACTCTTCATCGCTTCTGATTACAGCTACTTGGGACCATTTCCTTCTTTTAGGGGAAAAAAAAGAGAAACTTTTCTCCATCTGCCTGATTGTGACACTCTCTGATTGTTTAGACATCAGGATGTCCCAGATAATGTAAAAATAAAATGCAGCAGGAGACTTTCTAAAGTGTTCTCCCTTCTTCCCAGTTAGCAGTTGCAGCACTTCTCCAAACCCCCAGTTGTTTCCCAATACCTGAATCTCCATTTCTTACACTGGTTCTTTTTACTTCCCTGTGATGCCAAGGAGCCAATTACATATTTCAAGGACAAATCTATATATATTTAAAATTACATATTATTTAGGAAAAATATATAAAGAAATTCTATAAACAAACTTTCTTTATATACATAAAGAAATATATATTAAGGTCTTTATACATATAAATTTGTATATATAAAAAGAAGTGGGACATAAACCCTCAGGCTGCAATATATAGAATATATATATCAAACTTCCTGAAACTGATGGTGTTTACTTACCAGTGCAAGTCTCCTGCTGAAGGAGCTGCTTCCAAAGTCATCCATTCCAAGGGGAATTTCCTGTGTGCCACCACATGGTGGGCAGTGACCCAGCTCAAGGCCCAATCTTGCTCAAAGAGCAGGGAGCCCTCATCTGGCATCTCCTATGGATCATGGTGGAATTACAACTGCTGCTCTCTATCCCAGCATTTTGTCCATATTTTGGTTTTATTATCAAACAGGCTTTGCTTAGTTTTGAGCAACTGTGTGATTTCCCCTCTAAAATAAACACAGAGACACAGAGGAAAGAAAAACAGACTGTTGGAACTACAGTGAAACTGAGCACAGAAGGTGTGGCAGGAAGGCTGACCAGAAGCAAATACGGGGTAGAAGCAGTTACAGAATCCCACAATCATTTAGGTTGGAATAGCCCTCTAAGATCATGGAGCCCAACTGTTAACCCAGCTCTGCCAAGGCCAGCGCTAACTCATATCTGAGCTCAGTCTGTAGAGGTCAGACCTGAGAGGCCCTTCCAGAGCCTAAAGGGGCTCCTGGAGAGCTGCAGAGGGACTCTGGGCAAGGGTGGCAGGACAAGGGGGAATGGCTTTACACTGACAGCATTTAGACTTGATATGGGGAAGAAATCCTTCCCTGTGAGGGTGCTGAGGCCCTGGCACAGGTTGCCCAGAGAAGCTGTGGCTGCCCCATCCCTGGAAGTGTTCAAGGCCAGGCTGGCTGGGAATTGGAGCAGCCTGGGATAGTGGAAGGTGTCCCTGCCCATGGGAGGATGTGGCACTGGTTGAGCTTTAGGGTCTCCTAACACAGTCCTGTGCCAACACATTGACCCTCCAGCTTTTTGGCTCCAGGGCCTGGATCTGACAAACAAAGCATCTGGAGAAGTTCACTTTCTCTCTAACAAGGAAGAAAGTTTCTTCCTTGTTTTCCTTTGCTAATTAGTCTCTAATGGCTCGTTAAGATGAATGAAAGAAGTTATTGAGAAAGCCCTCTGAGAAGTTCCATGATGATGATTAGGAAACTTTCTTGGCAAAGCCCAGAAGATCTTGTTAAGCTGGTGATACCTTGGAGGGTGGTTGGTCTCCCAGGATCACTTCTTGCTCTGGGAATGGGAGCAGCATCCCTTGTGCTGGAAATAGCTGTGAGTGCCTGTATGGTGGGACCCTGGAGCTCAGACCTGCTGGTGGGCTTTCTTAATTCTTCATTTAAACCTGAAAACCTTGAACTGAAGGAGAGTGGGTTTGCACTGGATATAGCAAAGAAATCCTTCCCTGGTAGGGTGTTGAGACCCTGGTACAGTTTGCCCAGAGAAGCTGTGGCTGCCCTATCCCTGGAATTGTGCAAGGCCAAGTTGAACAGGGCTTGGTTTAGTGGAAGGTGTTGGAATGGGATGAGCTTTAAAGTCCCTTCCCACCCAACTTTGATATCTATGTTTGACATTTATACCTTTATAATTTAATTATATCCATTCCAGCTTCTTCATCCAGGTCCAAATCTACTTTTCCTGCTTCCCCCCAGACTTAAAGCATCTCTTTCCTGCTGCTTTTTCCCAGAGAACAAGGAGACTACTCACAATCCATTTACTTTTCAAACAGAAGTGAATTCTCATGTAACTCCTCAGAACACAACATCTGCAACACAGCACCAAAGGGAAAAGTTTTCTGGTTCCACCTTTCCCTGCTGCAGCCAGGGCTTATCCCTCTGCAGAGTCTGAACTCATCCCACCCCCCAAAGGTGTCAACAGGGGAGGAACAGCCAAAATGACGGGGAGGAAGAGGAGGAAGAAGGTGAAGTGTCTGCTGAGCTTATCCAGACCATCTGAATTGTGAAAGAAAGTTGCAGGATCATGCTCAGTTTGCCCTCAAAAACAACAAAGGATATTTATCCTTTGGAATTTGTTAGGATGACTAGAAAGTAGGAGTTTTTTCCCACTCTAAGTGCCTGCCAGGAAAAGATGAAGGATTGCTGGTCTCTCCCCAGTGTTATGGCCATCCCTGTGCCTTCTTTATTGAGCCATAATTTGGAGAACTGTTGTTTAGGCTTTTTTAGGGCCTTTTCCAGACCCAAATAGCTCCCAGCTATCCATAGATCAGGTGTTGAGGATTCTTTCATCTATGGAAACCAAGTCACTTAAGTGCTTAAAGTTTGGGTGAAATGCACCTGTTAGGTTTTAAATATGTGTTTTTCATTCCCCTTGATTTCTAAGGTATATCTTGAGATCCTGACTTGCATCAGCTTTTTATCCCTCTAAGTCAGAAAAAAATGCACTTTTAAAGCCTTTTATCTTACTCATTTATCAAGCAAATTTAAAAATACTCTTATTCTTCCCAAATGCTCCCTCCCACCCCAGCAGCTTGGCTCTATAAATAACTCACAGTTAACAATGAGGATTTTTATTGGAGTTTAGGGATAAAGACAACAATCTTGCAAGAAAAATACATATTGATCAGTGCAAAATAAGTTATAAACCAATAAAGCTGTGATTTGCTTTTCTTTAGAGAAAGAAAGGTTTAATTGGAATAATACACAAAGGAAATTTAAGTTTGAGGCTCCCACTCCTGTTTCCTTACAAGGAATATGTGAGTGTGGGGTCTACTTCTCCAGGATAAATATTGTAATTGAGTTTTGTGAGGAACTGTGGAAGAACATATATAAAACTTTGAGGATAAGGGAAAAATCCATATAATTTAATTTTTTTATTCTTGCTTTAGAGGAGCAGTTTTCTTCCACAAGGGCATGGAGTGGCAGAGCAACAGGGAATGGCTTTAAGCTGAGAGAAGGTTAAGATGTGATTCTGGGAAGAATTTTTTTTCCCTGTGAGGGTGGGGAGGCCCTGGAACAGGCTGCCCAGAGAAGCTGTGGCTGCCTCATGCCTGGAAGAGTTCCAGGACAGGTTGGATGGAGTTTGGAGCTGCCTGGTGTATTGGAAGGTGTCCCTGCCCAAGGAATGTAGAACCAGATGATCTTTAAGGTCCCTTCCAACCCAAACCATTCCAGAACTCCCTGATGCCACAAGCCGCACCTCTCTGCTCCTGGCAGAGGTTTAACACCTTCCTCCTGCACTTCCCCAGCGCTGCCTTCACCTCCCTGTTCCTCAGGCTGTAGATGAAAGGGTTGAGCATGGGGCTGACCACGGTGTAGAAGACAGAGGCCACCTTGTCCCGGCTGCCGTGCCGCGATGCCGGCTGCAGGTACATGAAGAACAGGGAGCCGTAGAACACGGCCACAGACGCCAGGTGGGAGGCGCAGGTGCGGAAGGCTCTGGCCCTGCTGGGCGCCGAGCTCGTGCCCAGGACAGCACGGAGGATGCGGCCGTAGGAGAGCAGGATGACCACGCTGGTGCCCAGCCCGTTGGCCACGGCCAGGGCAAAGATGGCGGCCTCACAGCCGCGGGTGTCGGAGCACACCAGCCTCAGCACGGGGCTGGCGTCACAGAAGAAGTGATCAATGTGGTGGGGCCCACAGAAGGAGCCCCCAAACGTGCAGCCGGTGTAGAGGAGGGCGCTGAGGGAGGCCACGAGGTAGCACCAGGCCACCAGCTGCCAGCAGGCCCGGGAGGACACCACCAGGACATAGCTCAGGGGGTGGCAGATGGCCACATGCCGGTCGTAGGCCATGGCGGCCAGGAGGTGACACTCGGCCGTGACAAAGAGAGCAAAGAGGTGGAATTGTGTCACACAGCCGGCCCAGGAAATGGTTTTATCCCCAAATAACAGGTCTGTGAGCATTTTGGGGGAGATGACGGTGGAATAGCAGACGTCGGCCAGGGAAAAGTGGGTGAGGAAGAAGTACATGGGGGTGTGGAGGCTGGGAGCCACCCAAACCAAGACCATCAGCCCGAGGTTCCCCACCAAAGTGACGATGTAAATCAACAGAAAGAGCACAAAAAGAGGGGCCTGTGCCCAGGGAGTGTCTGTAATTCCCAGGAGGATGAATCTGAGCTGTGTGTAGTTTCCTCCCATGGCCAGGTGTTACCTGCTGAGGCAAAGGGAAGAAATACACTAAAATTGTAAAATCCAGAGTTTTGCTTTTGGGTCATATTTAACTCAAATTGATCACCATTTTAATTGCCATACATTGGTATATTCCATATATTTTCCAAATATAAATTCTATACTTTTTTATTTATCAGTTGAGGTGCCTAGAAAAGAACACAGAACTTAAAGAAAGACAAATGGCAGATTTGCTTTTCTGTGCCTGGATACCTAAAATTATGGATTTATTCTGACACATGTTAATTAATAAGGAAGAAAAGAATCAGATATTTATTCCCTTTTGGTTTGAAAGAAATTTGTTTCAGAAGGCACCTTGGAGAAATCTCATTGGAGATAATGTGAACCTGGAGTGGGAGAAAGTCCCAGTGCCAGTGAAATCCCAGATTACACCACATTAAGAATATTTTTCCTTTGCTTTTAATTATTAACCCAGTCCATCAAACTGTTGTATTATATATCACTCACACTGGATAAAAATCCCATGGATACATTCACATTTTATACCTTTCTGAGCTCCAACAGGCTGAAATATGCAAAACCATGGGAATTAAGATAAAACTTACTTTGAATGGGAATGAATTTAAAAACAATCCAATTCAGAGGCTGTTAACAACTGCATTCTGCTGACAATTCTTCATAACTAAATAAGAATTGTCCTTAACACTTCCATAAATCCATTTATCTTGCTTTAGCTGCCTAGGGAAAACAAAAACCAATTTGCAGAAGCCATTACTCCCATTTATTATTAAAATAATCCTGCTTTTGGAAGGCTGTTTTCCAGCACAGCCCCAAACAAGAGGATATGAGGACATGAAGAAAGAATCCAACTTCTTTCTCTTGGATTTACAGCTCCTCCTGTGCCCTCGCTGTGGTGGTAGGAGCCAAGGGTTTACCCCAAAAGCAGCAGGGAACATCCAGGCTGATGTGGAGAGGGATGTGCTCCTTCCCTGACTCAAACTCTGAGCCTGTGGGTGACAGGGCTGTAAATATGTTCCCTCTGCTCTCCTGGGACAAAACCCTCAGGGCTCCTCATGGCACAGCACATAAACAAAGAAAAGAGGGAAAAAAAAGAAAGGGATAGAATGGAATTCTGAAATCCATTGTGCTTCAGGGATCTCAAGTCCATCACGTGGATGAGCCGTCACGTCACATGGACACGTGGCACCAGCAGTGACCCCAAGTGTCACACAAAGCACCTCCAGCTCTGGAGCTGCTCATGTCCCTCTGTGGACACCAGGAACTCCAGTTTTCCTTCAAGGATGGGATTATCCAAGATGAGGTACCTGCAGCCCAGATGTCCACACCTGGGCAGGCAGCTCTGGGCACTTTCAGACAGTGATTACTTGTCCCAGAGTGAACTGATTTGCATTAATCACCCCATCTAGGGGCTCCATCCACACCTTGACCCACAAACTCCATTTAAGCTCAGGCCAAGGAGGTTGTTCCCTCTGCAGAAGTCCTGGTTGCCAGTTTAAGAATATCTTCACATCTCTGGATTCCTTTAATCTGCACCTTGTCTTGATCATAGATCCAGCCCTGACCAGGACTGAATTGGTTTTTGGATGTTTCAGCCTGCTGGAGTTCATAAAGGTATAAAACATGAATTTATCTATGTGAACTTTATCCACTGTGAATGATATAAAATATAACAATTTGATAGACTGGATAAAGAATTAAAATAAATACCTGATTAAAAAATATATAGAATTTAGGTCAACCTTGGACCTGCCTCATTGTCGCCAGCTGTCCTGGTGGTTTGGAGTCTTGGCTCAGAGAACATCAGGAGGCTTGGAATAAATCTGATTCTGATTTATGAAGCAAGCTGGAAGGTGGAAAAATAAGGTTTTTGGGGAAGTCAGTGGTGATTTGGTGCAATATAGTCCTTGAAAAAGATAAAATAGATTTGGTTTGGGTCAATGCCAAAGAAACGGAGCAGAAATACTCATGAAAGCAAAAATTGCCATTTTTCTTGGAAAATGCACAAAGGCAGTGGAAGGACTGAGTGATAAAGAGTTTAAAGGTTTATACTTAATTACCTGATAATTATTTAACTTCTTTTACAAGCCATTTTACCTTCTTGGTCATTCTTTTCTGAGTATCAAAAGTTTCTCATGGAAATAACTGGATTTCCTGGTTTTATTTATTATTTTGAGAAAAGAGGGGGTGTTTGAAGTTGTGCCTGGGGGGTGGGGAATAAAGCAGGAACTAGTGGAAGTCAGTGGTGAAATTTTGGTATGGAAACTAACCAAATTCCAATACTGATGTTAAAATGTTGTTGTTTGCAGAGCTACACCCAACTAAAACATCAACATGAGCTGGATGATCTTCAGGGCCCTTCCAACCCAAACTATTCCAGGATTCTGTGACCCTGCATGGGTCTCCTTTGGACATGGCACATCCTCTTCCAGCCTACCTGGAGTCTCTTGATGCCTCTAATTCCACCTAAGCTATCATGGGATGTGTTATTGATAACTGATAAATCCCATCTGTGGATGCAAACTGTACTTTGTGGGCAGCTGAGATATTTATTCCTGGGAATACCTGGAGCAGAATAAGAAGGTTTGATGGACTCTGGATCATGTTCTGACAGGTGGGTCCTGTACAGACCTCCCAGTGCTAGGCCAGGAGTAGCCTGGAAGCATTTGGGGCTCATTCCTTACCTGGAGGCTTGGATCAGCCCTCACCCCCTGCAATCCCAGCTGGCTGCTCCAGGGGTCCATCCAGGACAGCCTGAGCTGTTTGCAATGGATACCTGGAGCAAACCCACCCCTGACCCTGAAGTAAAGTTGTGTTCACTAGAAAAATTAAATTATATTTCTGTTAAAGGATGTTTTGCTGATGGAGAGGTTCCTCAATGAACCTTCTGATCCTGATGCTCCTCTGGTGAGGTAAGAATTGGATTTTTATCTTTAATCTTTTTATTCTGACTTGTTGTGATATCAGGGACAGGGAATTCTGTCTGGCTCTTTTTTTTTTTTTCTCTCCATCATGCTGGGGCTCTTATTCATACCTTGGTTTCAGCTGGAAATGAAATGGGATTCATGGAGGCTTGTGAGGGAGAAGAAAATCCAGTAACATGTGGGTGTTGGTGCACACATTTAACCCAATAATGTTTTGCATTTTATGTATAAATATATGGGATAATGTACATTTGATATTGGATTTTAATATATATTTATGATTTTGGATCAGAAAGGACAGACATCTAGGAGATCTCTGGCCCTAGGACGGCAAGTTATATATGGCAAGTTACATTTATATCTATATATATTTATGGATATGATCTTGGAGCACCCTGGGCCAGTGGAAGGTGGCCCTGCCCATGGCAGTGGGGTGGGACTGGATGATCCTTCAGGTCTCTCCCATCCCATACCATTCCAGGATTGTGTGAAAGGTGTTAGGATCCTCTGTATAAAGTTTATGTGGGTTTAACACATAAAAATCTCCCACATTCCAGACTTCTGTGATTTCTGGGCTGGATTAGGGAGGCAGCTCCCATGAAAAGCCCTTTCTAGGAAAGATGGAAGCATAACATTCTAAATGGATTAATTTGCAGTTTTAACACAGTTTGGAGATAATGAGATATCACCCATAAGCCAAGTCAATAAATTAATTAATAAATAGCTCCATATTTGAAAACTAGGTAAATTTCCAATTGAACCAGTCACCTTTGCCCTGTCCTTTTTCCACCCCTAATTTCTGCCTTTCAAAGCCTTCAAACAAAGCTCTAATTAGTTTTCCTCTTTATGCCCCTGGTGGTTTGCCAAAAACAAAGTCAGAAATATTATCAGTGGAGTTTGTATCCAGAGATTTGCCCTTTGGCAGTGGGGAAACAGGACTGAAAAATAACAAAGCAAAGCAAAAAGAAATCTGAAAACCTGAAATTAAAAGATGAAGGGTGATAATTATTTTAAAAGTCAAATTTTTAGGCAAGAAATAACTCCTGACTGAAACTGCAGCTCCCTCATTTCTCCACATTCTGGGTGAAAACTTGGTGCTGGCAAGGATGACAAATCAACCTGGTTTTTGTTGTCAAAAAACCCCTTTCCTTGTAAAAAGTTGCATTTCATCTACTTCCAAATTGATTTAATTCCTGTTTTTACATGAACAACTTATTTTTGCTCCTTTGGTGCACCGTGGTACTCTGTTGTCAATCCCAAGGAACATTAAAGAGCCACAAAAATCCTTTTACGGTATGAAATGGAGAACTGGAAGGGGAAAAGGTTCCATCAGTATTTCCTGTATGTCACCACCATCTATTGGACATTGCTGGAAACATTATCTCCTTTATATTTTACATAAAACCTCCTTTTTTCCTGTAAGCCTTGGGTAGCAAAGTGCCTTGTTCTTGCTCAGGAAACTGAGAAGTAGGCAATAAATAAAACAATGGCATTGTGTGCCTGATCCCACCGGGATATTTTATATTCCACACGTCAGCTCCTGAGCCTGTTGAAAATATTGGGTGTTTGAAGTTCTCACATTTGGAAACAATGCTTTAAACTGCACTTTATTTTTGTCTTAGGACAATTTTCAGCTGATGCTTCAAGTTTTCTGAATCCTTCAGGTGGAGTTGGATGGCATATTGGGAATAAATCCTTCCCTGAGAGGGTGGTGAGGCCCTGGAATGGATTCCTCAGAAAAGCTGTGGCTGCCCCATCCCTGGAAGTGTTTAAGGCCAGGTTGGATGGGGTGATCTTGGTGAATACTAGGGCAGCTCATTGGAAGCTCTTCTACTGCTTTGCCCAAAGATTTTATGGAATTTGGGTGCCACAATGGAGATCCTCACCACAGGACAGGATAAACACTCCATTAGCTATTCCACACCAACCACTTGCTTCTCAGCAAGAATAATATATAACCCATGGGTTTTAATTGAGTGTATTTCCATTCCAGGTGTCTGATCCATCACACAAAGTAAAGCTGGTTGGTTAAGTAAGAAAAAGCGAGGCTGGACTTTAGTTAAGCAAGAAATCAAGGTCAATTCTCTGATGGCAGCAGGTGGATTCCTCGTCTGGGAGGAAATTCAGCCCCAAAAATGTTTAGTTTTCCTTATTTTTAACACCTCTGTCATCTTCATGAGGGTAATGAAAAGCAGCTCTAAATCCTCCTTAGTAACTCCAGGAGACCATGGAACACCTGAAAGAGACGTCAGATTCTGGGGATGAACTCGACCTTCAACCAAGGCTCATGCAATAATGAGCATTTCCAGGTTGGATCCATTTGTCAGGAGCCAGCAGTGCCTACTCTTGGTTTACTCTCTGGTGCAACTCTGCCAAGCCATGATTATCCAGGAGAAAAATCCATGTTGGTTTATTCTATCTCTTGTAGAGTGGGGTTTTAGGAGCTGTTGATCTCTCCCTGGTGAACAGCAAGATGGAACATGAATTCCAAGTATCACATCTAAAGCAAACTGAGCTAAGACAAATCCCAGCTCTTATTCCTACACCAGGAAAAAATACACTGAGGAAAGTCCCATTTTCCAATGCATTCACCTAGAAAATCTCTTCCTGGGACAAAGCAAGCAGGCATTTTATTCCTCAAGTGCTCAGGCTGGATAGGGAATGGTCAAAAGATAAGAAATAATTTCATTTTCCCAGGAATTATCAGGAAAATAATGGAATTCCATGTGTAAGTGGATTGAGAAGAACTAGAAGGAAGCCTTGCAACTTATTTATGATTTATTTATTTTGATATGGTATTTCCCTTTCTCACGGCTTAAATATGCCCCTGCTTCCAAATACATTGGCTGAACAGGGATACTGGTGCCAGGAACTTGTGGTTTTTCTCTTTCAAGGAGAATTTACCTTTTATTGACTGAAGGTTTTGTAACTGCTTGACAAAAATTAACATTCTTATCATTATCAATGGATTTATGTGCATTAAACACTTCAATCTAAAGACAGAAAGCAACTGAACTGCATATATAAAATGTTCAGTACGGCTGGAGAAAATGAGATGTTTGCATCTGAATTTATTCTCCAGGGCTTCACCACCCAAGCAGATCTGCAGGTGATGTTTTTTGTCTTGTTCCTTGCCCTCTACGTGGTCACTCTCCCAGGAAATCTGGGAGTCATCGTGTTGAACTGGATCAATCCACGCCTCCATGTACTTCTTCCTGAGCCACTTGTCCGTGCTGGACACCTGCTGCTCCTCCACCATCATCCCCTGGAGCCTGAGGGATGTTTTGGTGGAGAAGAAGGTGATTTCCTTCATGAGATGTGTCACCCAGCTCTTCTTTGCCACCTGGGCCACCACTGAGTGCCACGTGCTGGCTGCCATGGCCTGTGACCGCTACGTGATCACCTGCAGGCCCCTGCTCTACTCCGTGCCCATGTCCCAGAAGATTTGCATGGGGATGTTGGCTGGAGAGCTCAGCTCCACTCTCCACACCATATTTCCATGTTCCATGTCCCGTTCTGCCACTCCCAGGCCATCAAGCACTTGGTTTGTGACAGGCCCACGCTGCTGGCCCTGTCCTGCTCTGTCACCCGCGCCAGCGAGGCCGTGGTGGCTGCCATGGTGTGGTTCAACGTGCTGAGCACCACGGCTCATCCAGATCCATCCTGGTGTCCTCTCTGTCCGTCCACGCTGCCATCCTGCGGATCCGCTCGGCCGGGCGGCATGAGGCCTCATCCACCTGCGCCCCCCACCCAGCCTCCATCGCTCTGTGCCACGGCAGCTCCACCCTCACAGATCTGCGCCCGTCTCCAGCTGCTCTCTGGAGCAGGACAAGCTCATCTCCCTGGGGTATTCTGCCACTGTTCTCAGGCTGAGCCTGTTCTTCTAAGGCCTCAGCAACATGGACTTGAGGAACACTGTGAGGAAAGCAAAAAGCCGGATCCTCGCTGCCTGGTCCATCCATGGCTCCTGGTCAGCTGAAAGGAGAGGACAACCCCACTGTGGTGAGGGGTGTTTGATTTTGGACCCTCAGAAAGAGAGGTTGGATATCAGACCCTCAGGAAGAGAGGTTGGATATCAGACCCTCAGCATCCCAGGGTTGTAGTCCAGACTCATCTTCCAAGCCATTGGTGCCATGGTGTCCCTGCAGCAGCACCACAGGGAAGGGAGGAGACATCTCCTGGCGTTGTGTGGAGCGCAGGAACTGAGGGGGAACGTGGCAGAGCAGAGCTGGAGTGGGAGATGAGGAACCATGCTCAGGGACACTCCCTGGGCTGCAGGACAGGAGCTGCGGAGATTCCAACCCTCACGGGAGCTGCCCTGCCCTCCCTTGGTTTTTCCCCCTTTTTGGGGGGGATGTCCATGTGGAAAGGGTTTTATGGAAGCACTGACTGCTGGCCAGAGCACTTGAACTTGTTTTGTGCCTTCTCTGGGGGAGAGGAAAAAGGGAGATGGGGGTGTCCAGGGGGGTGATGGTGTCATTGGGGCACCCCAATGTCTGTGGAGGGGGAGCCAGGAGAGTGAGGGATGAGGGGGGTCAGGAGAGGTCCTCCTAAAACCCAAGGGAGGCTATAGCCCAAAAAAAAGCCAGAAAATTCTTGAGGGGTTTGTGTGTAAAATACTTAAACTTGCAAAGATTCACTTTTTCTATATACTGAGAAATAATCTCAATTTATATAAAAATTGATTTTTAAAATAAACCCTCGTACCTGCTGTGTTATAGGATTTTCAGAAATTCTGAATATGGATCTGTAGGGTTTGAAAATACAAATAAAATGTCTGTGTACATAAATTAAACAATAAAGGGCTCGAAGAGGTAAAACAAGATGGTCTGTACGAAGGACCTAGAAACATCTCGGTGTATGCGTAATTCTTTCTCCCTCTTCCCGCTGGAACACCCCAAATCCAGGATCTGGGATTGACTGAAATTGGGATTTATTGGCGCCTGAAACTGGCATTTATTGGAACCCTAAAACCACGGCGCTCCCTCAATGCTGCCGCCCTGTGGACACAGTCGGTACTGCAGCTCCGAGCGCTCCGGGCGCTTCCCGCGGCTCCGCCGGCACCGGGACCGGGACATGGAGCCGGGACATGGAGCTGGACCGGGACCGGGACAACGACGGGGACTGGCCGTGCGAGACCGCGGGGCCCTCGGCCGGGGCCGCTCCCGGCAGGAACCGCGGCCGCAGCCCCGGGAGCGCAGGCGCGGAGCCGGGAGCGGCAATGGCGGAGCCCGGAGGGTGGCGAGGCCGGGCCGAGGGCACCGGGAGCGGCTGCGGCGGGCTCGGAGGTGAGCGGGGAACGGGGACAGCCCCGAGTGGGCGGCGGGGACGGCCCGGGAACTGCGGGCACCGGGGCGGATTCTGTAGGGAGCAAAATGAACATTTCGGGGTGAAATGTGAGGTCATGTGCGGGGGAGAGAATGAATGTTCTGAGGTGAAAGTGAGTCTATCAGTAGTGAAGGTGGGGAAAGTCCCGGACGGGATAAAATGGATTGTAAAATCCATGTGTGAAATCAGAGCGGTTCCAGCAGTTCCTTCCCAGTGCTGCCCAGGTGCTTTGATTGTAGTCTGGTTTTCTGGAGGGAACACGGTTTGGGATGACACAGCTTTGGAGAGTTCTGAGTTTTCCTCAGCTGTGCAGGGGTGTCAGGATCTGGAGGCGCTCCTGTTCCCTGAAGGAGGATGCCCTGGGGAATGACCTTACATGGGATTTGGTTCCTGCTGAGTTCAGTCCAGGGACATCTTCCACTACTCCAGGGTGCTCCAAGCCCCATCCAGCCCGGCCTTGGACACTTCCAGTGATGGAGCAGCCACGATCTCTCTGGGTTTACGGGCACAGGAGGGAATTTCCAGCAGGAGCTGAGGCATTTCCTTTGCTCTGCCCAGCCCCAGCAGGGCTGTGGGAGGCAGAGGATGTGGGAGCAGGAGCTTTGCCCACTGCCCCGGGGGAGTCTCTGCTGTGCCAGCCCCGGCAGAGCAAACGTTTGTGGTTTCACATCCCGTTCCAAGGAGCTGCCAAGGCAGGAACGGGGATGGGCACGGAGCAGGGATGGTGCCAGGCACAGGGTGACATCCAGAGGGTGCCACCAGCCCGTCCCTGCTGCCCAGGCTGGGATGAGCAGGCTGGTGACTGTCCCTGTGTTTGCTCTGCAGGGTGAGGAAGCCAACCCTGGCGAGGAGGAAGATGAGGAGGTGTGGGAGGATGGAGACAGCGGCCACCAAAGGCTGGGGAAGGCCCAGCTCCAGGTAGGAGATGCTGCCTTCCAAGGAACTGTCGCTCCCAGCAGGAGCACCTGTGCTCACCTGGATCAATGGCACAGGCAGGAGAGCCTTGTCCTGAGCCAGGGTTTCATTGGAGGGCTCTCAACTCCTTGGGAATTGCTTAAAGATAGGATTGAATTTGGTTCTGCACTTCCCATCTATTTCCCATATGAGACAAAGTGTCGAGTCTGGGCTGTGCAGGAATGAGCTCCCATATTTTTTTTCTTCATGCTTAGTTAACCTTGAGCTTCTGGGTATTTTTTTCTGTCTGATTTGTCACAGGTTGATGTAAATTTTAACTAAAATCCCAGGCAGCTGTTCCCTGAAATCAGGTTAAAAGAAGATTCCCCTACCTAAACACATTTTTGCAGCCCTTTATTAGGAATCCTGGTGAGCCATAGGATTTGAGCTGCCTTAGACTTGGAAACAAGTCCCTGTTTTTTTAGAAGCTTTCAGCAATTTACTGAAGTTCTCCTGAGATCCAGCCTGTCAGTAGCAGCTTCCCATCCACCCTGGGAAACTGGGCAGGGACCCCACTGAGGACCCTCTGGATTGGGCACAGCTTTTTTCTGTGGAGAGATGCTCCAGCAGCACTTGGCAGTGAATGTTTGGGATGAATCCATAGGAACAGATAAATCCACAATCACTGCCAGGCCCTTTCCAGCACTGAATTCCCAGCTGAGGGGAGAGGAGCCTCTGAAATTGGCCCTTCCAGCACAGCAGCTGCTTTGTGCCTGTGCCTGGAACCTGGGATTGATCCTGATTGTCCAGCTCTGGAGTCCCTGAATGCTGGATTATGGAAAACAGCCAAGACAATAGATCAGCCCCTCATGTCACTTGGTGGTTTTAGGCAGGGCACAGCAATTGACAGTGTGTGTGTCTGGGGAGAGGAGCCACTGCTTCCTTTCCCAGCAAGGTCTGGGAAAGGCAGCCCAGAGGATGAGGCTTGGGAAGGAGTTGTGAGCTGAGAAGTGACTCAATTCAAGTTTAAGTGGCCTTAAACTCCTGGAATGGTCTGGGTTGGAAGGAACCTTCGAGATCATCCTGTTTCCTTGCCCTGCCATGGTCAGGGAGACTCTCCTGGGGTGTGCATGGAATTTGCTCAGTGCCAGGCTGGTGAAATGGGTGGGGTTTTCTCCCTGAGCCCAGTCAGGGGCAAGTTTGGGGCTTCCATGGGAAGAAGCCTGGGAGCTGCATTTCCAGAGCTGAGAGGGTCCATGCCTGGAAGTGTTTCCAGTTCTGCTATTTGGTTTTTCCAAAACTGGACATTACATTTCTTCCCTGAGTGAGGTGTTTTTCCCTGGGTTGTGGGGATTGCACACTGGTTGTTTAAGGGCTCTGATGTCTCTTGCTCCTGAATGGAGGAGTGAGGAAAAGGGGATGCTCCCAACTGTCACAGAGATGTGGGAACAGCCCAGTTCCAGAGGGATGTGGTACCCAGCTCGTGGTGTGCACCCTGAGATGGTCTTTCCTGTTGTTTATTCCTTAGAGTCTGTTGGAGTGCTGGCCTACATTTGGAAGGAGCCAAGTATCCTGGAGCTGTGAGGTTTTTCCTGTCAGAAATCCATGGTGGGGATGTTTTCCCTGGCCATCCCAAGTGGAATCAACAGCTTTGGAGTCCCCACAGGCTGGGGATGCATCCCCTGAAAACCAGTTCAGGATTGTTCATCTGACTGCCTCTGACCTGTGACTTCAGGGACCCTCCCAGTATCCTGGATTTTCCCAGGAGAGGATATTCCATCACCTGCCTTTTGAGCCAGGAATTCCAGACCCAGTAAGTCAGACATTCCATGTGAGCTGTCCCAGTGGCTGGGTGGGAGAGGGAGCAAACACCTCACCCTGCTGTTTGAGACATTCCCAACTGGAACTGGGGCTGAGCTGCCATTGCAGAGCTCTGAGGCCACGAGTTCAGCCTTGAATGGCATCCCCAGGGAATGCTGAGGCATCCCATGCCTGTGGCACTCAGCCACACATCCCTGATGGGGAGCAAAAAGAGGAGGGGGGAAGTTCTGGGTTAGTGGGAGGATGTTTCTGGAATGGAATTGGAACGGAATTGGAACAGGTGCTGGTCATCCCATGGAATCAGGGGCAGCTTTGGCTTGGAAGGGAGCACGAGATCATGGACAGTGTCTTGTCTGATTCCACAGCCAAGAACATCCCAAAGTGCCTCCTCACATTCATGGACAGCAGGAATGTCTTCCATGGCTCCTGTTTAGGGATGGCAGTGGCTGTTGGGAGCTCTGGCAGGAGCACCTGGAGTCCAGGTAAGAGCAGCAATGGGATCATTCCAGGTGCTGCTGGAGGCAGTTTTCTCTATTTATTATAGAGAATTATATATTATATATTATATATTTTATATATTTTATATATATAGAGAGAGTAATATATTTATGATAGAGAATCTGTATTACGATTTTCCTCTGATTGATCATTTCACGGGAATTTTCCTGGGCATATTTAAGAGTAATCCTAAGAATTTGGAAATAGTTGAAAAACAGAGGGGAAAAACTATGAAGCTGATCAATTTCTAGTAATTCCAAACTTCTCCCATAACACCATTCTGGGGGAAATCTGGTTAGGGGACAAAGATGCAGAGGAACAAATGCTGTAAACTCCCCTTGGCTCTCCAGCAGAGCAAACCTTCTAGTAATCCCAGCTGATGTCTCTGAGAAACTGTGGGATCATAAGGATTTGCAGGAAAGCTAAACAAGGACAGAGATGAGGGAATAAGCTTCCAGTGTAATAATGATTTGATGGATGAAAGAATGATTCTTGTATGTTGGATGCTCCCTCTTATATATCTGAATAATTTTTAAATGGTTCATTTAATAAATCACCTAAATTGGGGATTTAAATTTGAGAGGAAACAACACAAAATTACTGCAGGGAGAGATGGTGGAGTCATCCTGGAATGGTTTGGGCTGGAAGCCTCATCTCTTAGCCTGTCCTGGGCTGGCTACCGTCCTTCAGCCACTCGCTGCAGGTGGACATGGAAGTGATGCAGATGTGCAGGGAATGCTGGTTGGTTTTCCCTGCCTCTGGCAGTCTGGCCATTCAGAAGACTAACTGGCCTCTTCCAGCAGGGAGACATTTAAACAGGAGGTGCCAAAAAGAATTGGAGCTTCTGCACAATGAAATCTGCAAGAATCCAACTTCAAATCCCCCTGGATTGTCACCGGGCCAACTTCCATGGACTGGTCACCATGGCCAGCAGTGTCCAATCCTGCTGGAAATGCACTGGACCAGGATGTCATTTTCACTTTATGCTGGTAAAGACCCTCTGGGTGACCCCCAGTGACTGGGAGGACCAGACTGGGCTCCCAGGGCACTAATTCCAGGAGTTCTGTTTTTGGGAATAGCACAGGAGCCCTTCCCTTGCCCAGAGGAGCAGCAAGTGCCTCGAATCCCAGGGTGGACCACAGAGAAAATAACAGGAATATGGAAATCCCCTACACTGGGAGTTTGTGGTGCTCTGGATTACATTTTGGATTTAAAATGTTAAAGGGGGGTGTGGAGGGGCTTTTCTCTCTCTCCTGTTCATTATTGTTCTCACTGCTCTTGTTGCTCTCACTGTTATTATGTGTTGTCATTAATATTAAATGATTGTATTTGACTGGTTTCCATTATTAAAGTGCTCTGAGCTGGATTTTTGTCTCTGGTCTCTCCCCATCCCACGGGGGTGAGGGAGCTGCTGCTGGGGCCCAGCTGGGGCGCCCCATGGCCCGGGGGCACTTCTGGGGGCTCCGAACGCAATGGACTGGAGCAGTTTTGGGGCTCGCACAGAGACACCCAGTGCTGCTTTTTGGGGGCTCAAAACTGGGCTCATTCAGCCAAGTACAGAAAGAGACACTAAGGACTGGTTTGGGGAGCTGGAAACCAAGGTGCCTCAGACAGCGTTTGGGATCTCAGAGAGACCAAGTTCTGCATTTTAGAGGCATGAAGCAGAGACCATGGCCTGTGTTTGGGAGGTCCTGAAACCGGGGTCACTCAGTGTTTGGGCGTCAGCAAGAGAGATTTAAGTGCTGCATTGTGGGGTGCCTGAGTGAAAGGCCAAACGCCGCGTTTTGGTGCTCCAGGCGGGCTCTTTCGGCCAGGGCCAGTCCGTGTCTCGGGGCTGCAGCCGCGCCTCGGGCACGGCCCCGGGCCGGGCTCCCCCGGCCGCAGCGGAGCTCCGGGGCAGCGGCCGAGCGCCGCGGGCGGGGCTGGCGGCGGAGCCCCGGGGCCGCGTTCGGGGGCTCAGCGCGGGCAGCCGGGAGGGGTTCGGGGCCCCGAGCGGAGCCCGGCCCGGCGCGTCGGGCTGAGCGCGGCACCCCGGGGGCTGCCGGGCCCGGCCGCAGCGCCCGTCCCGGAGCGGCTCCTGCCGGGGCCGGTGCCGGCCCCAAGCCCCTCAGTGCTGCGGGGCCGGGACCCGCAGCCCGCCCGGCGGGGAGAGGCGGCACCGCCCGGACCCCCAGAGACACCGGCAGGACCCGGAGCCGCGGCCCCGGTCCCGGTGCCGCTCGCAGCCCCGGCCCGGCCCAGGTGAGGGGGGCAGCGACGGTCCCGCCGCCATCCCGGGCAGGGCGGGGGGGCCCCGGGGCTCAGGGGCGGTCCCGGGCTCAGGGGCGGTCCCCGGCTCAGGGGGGCCGTCCGGGGCGGTCCCGGGCTCAGGGGCGGTCCCGGGCTCAGGGGCGGTCCCGGGCTCAGGGGCGGTCCCGCAGGGGCGGTCCAGGGGCGGTCCCGGGCTCAGGGGCGGTCCCGGGCTCAGGGGCGGTCCCCGGCTCAGGGGCGGTCCCGGGCTCAGGGGCGGTCCCCGGCTCAGGGGCGGTCCCGGGCGGTCCCGGGCGGGGCCGGGCCCGGTTCAGGTGCGCGGGGCGGGCCCGGCTCAGGTGTGCGGGGCCCCAGTGCGGCTGCGCGGGGCGGGGCCGAGGTGATTTAATGCCCGGAAGTTGCCGCTGCCGCCATTTTCTCACCCGGAGCTCGGTGAGGTTGCGGCTAGGCTGGGCTCTCCCGGCGGCGATTCCTTTCTTTCTTCCCCCTCTTTCTCCTGCCCTTATCCTCCTCTTTCTTTCCCCCCCTTATCTCCTCTTTTCTACTCCTCCAGTTTCTTTCTCCCTCCCCCCATTCCCCCTCTCCCAACCCCCCCTGCCCTCTCCCCGCTCCCCAGCCTCCCCTGCCCTCTCTCGCTGTTCCCCTGCACGTCCCCGACCCCCCGTTCCTTTCACCCCTCTCCCTACTCTCTCCTCAGCCCGACCCCCCTGTCTTCCCCCTCTCTTCCCCCTGTACCCCTCCTCTGTCCATCATCTCTTCCCCCACCTGGCCTTTCCCTTCCTCCCCCTTCTCCCGAACCCCTCTCCCTTCCCCACCTCATCCCTCCCTATTCCCCTCCTCTGTCCCGCTGTTCCCCTCCTCTGTCCCCCTATTCTCGTCCTCTGTCCCCTATTCCCGTCCTCTGCCCCCTGTTCCCATCCTCTGTCCCCTGTTCCCGTCCTCTGTCCCCCTATTCCCCTCCTCTGTCCCCCGCAGCCGCGGGGCTCGGGGCGCCGCAGAATAAAGCCCAGAGGGCCGGAGCCGGCGCCCCCGCTGTCCCTGGAGCCCCCACACGGGGCCGGACCCGCTCGGCGGGACCCCCCATTGCAGTGCAATGCACCGCCCGACACCGCCGGGGTTCCGGCTGTCCCTACATCACACTGGGGGTCCCCGGGGCGGGGGGTCAGGGAGGGCCCCCTCCTCAGGAGGGGGTCCCGGGGAGGGGGTTGGGGTGGGGTTGGGGTTGGGGGGCCCCCTCCGGAGGAGGGGGTCCCTGGGAGGGGGGGGCGGGCCCCTCCGGAGGGGGTCCGGGGAGGGGGGCGGAGGGGGAATCCCCCTCCAGGCCCCGCCCCTCCCCCGGATCCTCCTCCGGACGGGGCTCGGCCCGGCCCCCTCCCGGGACCCCTCCTCCGGACCGGGGCGGGGGGGGGGGAGGGGGGGGGTGGGGGGGGCCAAGGGAGGGGCCGTCATTCTCCAGCGTGACCACATGTGTGGTCACGCGGCAGAGTGACGTGACCCCCCTCTGCCCCCCCACCCCACCCGCCCCCCCCCCCCCCCGGGCCCCGGTCCGGAGGAGGGGTCCCGGGGAGGGGCCGGGCCGGCCCCGTCCGGGAGGAGGTCCGGGGGAGGGGCGGGGCCTGGAGGGGATTCCCCCTCCGCCCCCCCCCGGACCCCCTCCGAGGGGCCCGCCCCGCCCCCTCCCAGGGACCCCCTCCTCCGGAGGGGGCCCTACCCCCCCCAACCCCAACCCCCACCCCCCTCCCCCGGGACCCCCTCCTGAGGAGGGGGCCCTCCCTGACCCCCCGCCCCGGGGACCCCCAGTGTGATGTAGGGACAGCCGGAACCCCGGCGGTGTCGGGCGGTGCATTGCACTGCAATGGGGGGTCCCGCCGAGCGGGTCCGGCCCCGTGTGGGGGCTCCAGGGACAGCGGGGGCGCCGGCTCCGGCCCTCTGGGCTTTATTCTGCGGCGCCCCGAGACCCGCGGCTGCGGGGGACAGAGGGAGAGGGGGACAGAGGACGGGAACAGGGGACAGAGGAGGGGAACGGGGGGACAGAGGACGGGAATAGGGGGACAGAGGGGGTGGTCGGGGTGGGTCAAGGATGGAGAGCAGGTGGGGGGGTCGGGGTGTGCAGGGGAGCAGGAGGGGGGCAGGACGGGCGGAGGATGGAGGACGAGGATGGAGCACAGGTGGAGGGGGTCAAGGCGCACAGGGGAAAAGAAGAAATAGGGGAATGTAGAGGGGAACGAAGGCTGAAGGAAGGAGGGTGAAGAATCAGGGCAGGTGGGGAGGAAATGGGGGGAAGGCAAGGAGGATGAGGGGGCAGGCGGGAGCCGGGCTGGGCAGGGAAGGAAGCGTGGAGGAAGGAGGGGCAGGGCAGGGTTGGAGTGTGCAGGGGGATAGGAAGGGTGGGGGGGACCGGCCCGGGAAGGAGCGGTTTGGGGGAGGGAGGGGAGGGCTAGGGGGAGAGGGGGGGGTTGGGGGAGGGTGTGGGGGGGGGGGGGAGGAAGGGAGGGAGAGAAGAGAGGTATGCGATAAAATGAGGTAAAAAGAAGCGTAAAGGAAAAGAAATAAAGAAAGAAATATGGAGCCCGCGCGGACGCAACCTTCCCCTCCGAGCGTCGAGGGGGCAAATGCCGCCGGGGGCGATTCCCGGGGTTTAAATCCTCTCGGCCCCGCCCCGCGCAGCCGCGCTGGGGCCCCGCGCACCTGCGCCGGCCCCGCCCCTCACACCTGCGCCGGCCCCGCCCCGCCCGCGCCCATAAATCCCGGCGGATCCGCGCCCGCTCTGTTTTGTGAGGTGGATGCTCATCCCGGGATGCGGTGGGGCCGTCGCTGGAGCGCCGTGCGGAGCCCCGGACCGGGGGCTGCTCCCGGTGCTGCGCGGGGCTCGAGGCGCTGAGGTGGGGCCGGGAACAGGACCCGGGCCCGGGGATTCGGGTCCGGGTCCTGCCGGTGTCTGCTGGGGGTCCCGGGCTGAGCCGCTTCTCCGTCGCGGGGCCGCAGAACCGAGGCGGGATTGGGGCTCGGACCGGGACTGGGATCGCCGCGGGCAGGAAGAGCCGCTCCGGGACGGGCGCGGACCGAGCCCGGCGCTGCCGCTCCCGCTTGGACCGCGGCTGCTGTGGGGCTGCGGTTCCGCTGCGGCTCCGGGCAGGTCCTGCTGCTGCCGTGGGGAGCTGGGGCTGTGCCGGTCTGGGCCCGGCAGGAGAGCGGCGCATTCCCGGAGCAGGCGCTGGATCGCGGCTGGAAGCGGGCGGGGCGCGGCGACCCCCCGAGGCCGCCGGTCCCTCTCCGCGGGGGTGTGAGGCCGGTCCGACACAGCGGGACCAGCGGCACCTCTACCCCGGCGCCCCCTGAGCAGAGCAGGGCCCGCCTCCCGTCCTGAGCCCACCGCATCCCTGTGACGTGAGCAGAGCTGCGGGCAGGATAGGCGCTGTCCTGCTCCAGCTGTTCATTCAACACCTGCCAGGTGAGACCTGATTCTTTCCTCCCTCCTCCCCTGAGATCTGTGCAACTCACAGTCTCCAATGGCAAAATCTCAGTTTGTAAAATTCTAGTTGAAACGTTTAATCTGTGTTTCCAGCTCACAGGACATTGCAAGATAGAAGGGACCCACAAGGATCATGAAGTTGAGCTCATCTCTGTGTCATCTGGAATTCCAGGCTAGGATGGAAATATCAACGAGGTAATTCCTATGCCAATGCAGCTCCTTTTATGCTAATGCTGCTTTAAACACCAGCCCTTGGAACGTCTGTGGGGCAGAGCTCCATGGCTAGTACTGGACCATGGAGCAACACAGGTGAACTGATGTGTGACAGCACAAAACTCTTCCAATAACCCTGACCTCCTGCCCTTTCCAGGATTTCTCCAATAGCTGTGAAGGTGCTCATGCCGTGTCTCTTTCCAGGGAGAAATGAGCAAGACAAGTCCTGAGGGTTCCCTTGGTCCATGGCAGAATTGTTCTGGTGAGTGCTCATAGCTGGATGTAGTGCTTCATGCAGAGCTGGAAGCTGGAATTCCAACAGGTTTGGGTGCAGTGTTCCCACTCATCTGCTGCCAGCTGGGAAGGGAAATGGAGTCAGACATACCAACTGGTACCTGTTACCCAGCTGTGCCTGCCCCATCCCTAGAAATGTCCCAGGGCAGGTTGGACAGGGCTTAGAGCAACCTGAGATAGTGGAAAATGTCTCTGCTCCTGGCTGGGGGCTGGAATGGGATGAGCTTTGAGGTCCCTTCCAACCCACCCCCTTCCATGGTTCTACTGTCACCACCCCATCAGATCCTAGTCTGGAAGTGTGACACTTGGGAACAATCACACACTCCAGGTTTTTTAAGCTTGGGCCCCAAAATAACAAACTGCTGTCAAAAAAGGAAGGCCAGGAATTCAAAGTCATTCTCTGCCCCTATTTTTTTTTTGGTAGCTTTCCTGTTGCCCCCTGCTCACCTCCACCAGAGAGCTTGGGGCACTGGACCAGCCCTTCAGTGCCCACTTAAAGGTGTCTGAAGTGCATGGCCCCATTTCCAGTTGGGAATGTCTTAGCTACCATCCCCACCCCACCACTGACAGCAGGGACAGCTCAGATTGAATGACTGATTTACTGTGTTTGGAACTCCTTCTTTAAAAAGCAGCACTGGAATATCCAGGATACTGGGAGGGTCTCTGAAGTCACAGGTCAGAGGCAGTCAGATGAACAATCCTGAACTGGTTTTCAGGGGATGCATCCCCAGCCTGTGGGGACTTCAAAGCTGTTGCTTCCACTTGGGACGGCCAGGGAAAACATCCCCACCATGGATTTCTGACAGGAAAAACCTCACAGCTCCAGGATATTTGGCTCCTTCCAAATCCAGGCCAGCACTCCAACAGGCTCCAAGGAACAAACAAGAGGACAGACCACCTCAGGGTGCACACCACTATTTTTAACAATAACAGCAAAACCAGGGACAATTCACACTCACCTTTTGTCCTGGGCACAGCTCTCCAGAGCCTTACACTCCTTGCCTTCCATGTCTGCTCCTTTTCCAAGACCTTTGGAGCCAGCTCAGGGCAGCTCACCCCACCACAGCCCTGGCAGTGCTGCTGGGTGATCCCAGCCCCTCTTTGAGGGCTGCAGCTGCACATGTCCCTGCTCAGGGATGGGCCACTGCCACCAACTGTGGTGGCACACCACAGAGACTTCCAAACCACAGGCAGGCACAGGCTGTGTTTAATTAAATCAGCCTCCTAGAGAAGAAAAGCTGTCCTTACCTCAGGATTTGCCAGGAAAAGGAGCTGTGAGATCTGCAAGTAAATACAACACAGCTGTGCCCTCAGCTGCAGGGAGGGCTCTGTTCCAAACCCCCACAGTAAAAAGCCAGAAGGATATCAGGGCACTGCACCAGGGCTCTCAGGATTGGGATTGGGACACTCTATGGCAAAGCTCTGGCCTGGGTTTGAAGTCTCTGGAGTCTGGGAGGCAGCAGACCCAGAGTCACAGCCAGTCCCAGCTCCAGACTGGCACAGTTACTGCCAAGCTGCTGGGAATTCAGTGCTTGGCTGCTCAACTGGCCCCTGAAGTCAGAGAGGAGATCCCACAAGCAGGTTTTGGTACAATAGTGCTGATTTCTGGCAACCTGGAAACAAAACTTTCCACCACAGCCAAGGGACAGCTCTAGGCCAGCAGGAAGGCAGAGTGAGTGTGCAGTGACCAGCCAGCCCCAAATACAAAGTACATAAAAGCCCCCTCAAGCTCCAAAAGACCACCAGAACCAGCAGCTGCAGAGATCAAGGTGAGTCGCAGTGCTAAGGCAGAGGAACATTTCTGTCCTTTGTTGTCCAAACTCTTGTTTAATGAACCACAGAACCATTAAGATGCAGGAAGTTTACAGATCTGCCCTCTTGGAATGGGAATTTTGGAGCTGCTCAAGCACCTTCATCATTCCAGTGCATTCCAGTTCCTCAGTCACACTCTGCAGTCACCCTTCATATAAAAATCTTCACACAAACACTTGGAGCACTGCTCTTCCCACAATACAAACACTTGGAAAATGCCTCTAAGGATTTTTCTTCCCTCCAAAATAGTCTTTTGCTTTAGAGGAGAACAGGGCTTTTTAAGTACAGACCCAGCACTTGCTCATTCAAGTTCATTGACTGATTGGCTTTTAAGTCATTTCTTCCTCTTCTGCTTTAGATCTTTAGTTTTCTTAAATTTCTTCTGTTGCTTGGGTCCTCGTGCTGTTTCTAGTTTTCTTTTCTTCTCACTGAAAAACAGGAACAAAACATCTGTTAAAAATATACTGGCTTGCCATCCAGCTGGGAAATTTTTGTTGTAATTTAGGAGTGAGGGAGAAAATTTAAACTTGGTGCTAGAAAAAGCCCAAAGAAGAGCCTGACTTAGATTTTATAGTGTCCTGAGATTCCCTAACCCAGAAGATCTTGATTTTAAGCTCTTGTCTTTGCTTTTCAAAACTTCATCTCTCCTAAATACGGCATCTGGATTTCAGAGTACCTAGAAAAGAAACTACTGATTGTTTAAAACATTAAATTTTGTCCCTGCACTGGATTCTGACTCAAGCCAACACAACAGAATTCCAAGCTCTGATCTTTATCTTACAGCAACTGCTAAGACTCTTTCCTGGAAGGCTTTTGGAAACTTACAGCTTCCAGCATTCATGGAAAAAACCATGAAAGGGTGGAACAGAGATCACATAATTACTTGAGCTGTCAGGCACTCCAGGAAGGGGAAATAAGTGAGTGGGGAAGTCTCAGCTATAAATCCCCAAGGAAAAATATGGGAAAATTACATGCTGGGCATGGCAGAAGGAAGAAGATGGATGAGAATTAAGGAATTGTAGAAATACAGACATTTTCCAGGCTCAAGCTCACATTTGAAAGAATTCTTTCCTGAATTGGCATTTTCTCCACTGGCACCTCCAGGTGCTCCCCCTCAGTGTTAGATCCCAATGTAAATTGGGCAGTCAGGTGGAATGAGTGACTCAAGGGAGGAATAGTCCCAGCTTCTGTGTGGGATCAGGATCAGATCATCAGCAATAAAGTCAGAATTAAACAAGATAATGAAGAGAGGACTATCCTCAGAGCAACACAAACACTGGGTAGTGGAGCTCACAGCTGCTCACCCCCCAGTTCCCCCAGAAAAACTGAGGATCTAGCCAGGACACTGAGTTCACTTTTAACCCTTAGGCTTCACTCTTTTGGAAAACATTTAACAAAGCCAGCAGGAAGAGTCGAGATCTCTAGAATATTTCAAGTTCCTTTACCTTTTCAGGCTGACAACGGAAGCGTTCTGTCCTGCCTTGCTCAGCACCTCGTTCCACTCCTCATCATCCCCCCTGATAATGTACCTAAGTGGGAAAGGGGAAGGAAAGTCAGGTCCCATTGTTAGCACAGAGGAAAATAACATAAAAGTAAGGTGTTTCTACTGTCAGGCACACACTACTCTGCAAACAAAGCCACTGTGCCAGCACCCAAGCAAATCGGATTTGGGAAACACACACCAAGTCAGGCTGGCAAAGCTGGCATGGGACAGCTTTCCTAAATCAGTCTGGGAAGAAGTGCAGAACTTTTTAAAAGAGAAATAAAGACAATAATTGCTGCTCAAACAAGCTCATGTCCTGTGACCCTTGGCTGGATGTTCAAGCACCCTGAAAATTACACCCAGATTTAAAGAGGCAAAGCAGTTGTGTAGCAAAATGGAGTGACTGCTCTCCATCTCAAGTTCTAGGATGTTTGGAATAGATAAGGCTTTGTCCACAGAGCTGAACAATGTTGGACAAAGCCCCACAAGTTTTCCACAACCTGCATTGAAAAGTATCAAAATAGATTTTTGTCTCTCTCTCCTCATGGAGAGCAAAAATCTATTTCTGGCTGAGGATTAAAGAAAAGGAACATGGTCCAAAATGACAAAAAGGTATGCAGCACTATCAGTGCTACAAAACGGAATTAATTTTAAAACATGCTGGTTGTATTATTTTCCTTATGTGACTGACTTGCAAGTCACTTCAAATCACATCCAGTCTCATCCTTTCTTCAAACATGACAACCAAAGATTCAAAGAAGGTTATCTTTCTTTTGCCAGATTTACCAGAGACCAATTTAGAGCCAAGTCCAACAACTTCCACTGTTCCCTCAGTGAACAGTGTTTGTAAGACAAGAAGTGGGAGGGGAGAGGGAAGAGAGAGAATCAGTGGCATCTGTAACTCCTATTGGTCCAGAAAGACAGAAGTCTGCTGACACTTAAGTAAAAGCTCTGGTTGGTTGCCCTTTTTGAGCTGATTTGGGTTTTTTTTATGCTTTACCCACTGCTGACAATACACACTGGTTCTCATTTATTGATGGTTTACTGCACCTACAGCCTTGTGCACAAATCCCAGCTAGAGCCAGCATTCCACCCAAGGAAAAACTGGATTTGAGACCCAGGCAGGTGAATTCTTACTGTGTAAGGTCCATTTCCTTCAGCTTCATCACCTCCTGCTTGTGCTTTTCTTGGAATTCCTTTGCAGCCTCCTCCTGCAACAGGACAGCACAAGATGCATTAGGTCCTGAGGGCAACAATGACTTTGTAATGAGAGGAAAATGCCTTTTCCCACAAATACATCCCCTGAAAAAAAATACCAGCTGGTCCTGAATAGCTTCTTTCTTTTATCTAATTGCATTTATATGTTATTTGTTCACACAAACTTGTAATTTTCCGTGAAAACCCCACATTGCAGCTTTAAAGCACAAGTCCAGCTGCACATATTGCAAACCTGTCAGGTTTTAACTCCCTTACAGTGCCAGATGTGGTGTAGAACCCTTTCCATCCAAGAAAATTTAATGTTTCTGCCCTCAGGTAAACTTCCCCGAAGTGTTTACATATGAACCAGGAATAAAGTTTGTAATTACCAAATCATCATTTAAAGATTTCAGCGTTGGCTCCATCACAACATCCTTTGTTGCTGCCATCTGCTCCTCCACAGCTTTTTCCTGGACTGTGTTGAAGAGCTGAAAATGAAACAAGCCAGCACATGTAAGACTTGGTTTTTAAAACACCATTTATCACCTCTACAATGAACTCCTAAATCCAGACTTCAGGAGCTTAGCTATCCTAAACCTTAGAGAGAAAGAAAACCAGGAACCACTTCCAAAACTTTCCAATTATTTCACTGGATTTCAAGTCTACCTCTAGAAAACACTGGAAAATAATTTTATTTTTTTCCAAGGAAAGCTGAGATGCCACCAATGCTCTGAACAATGGCTCAGGCAACAAGGATTGTCGGCTCAGCGTTCTGGTCAGGGCACTTCAACATGGCAAACCATAAGATAAGCACTCTTATTTGGGAAATCAATACACAGAATCATTAAGTGGCTTGGGTTGGAAGGGACCTTAAAGATCATCCAGTTCCAAACCCCCTGCCATGAGCATTTAAATCACTGCCTCACATTTTCCAGCTGCCATTTTCCCCACCTTGCCAAGACGTTTATGGTCAGTAAGTGGGGATGTGTTAGGGATGCCCAGCACTGACCCAGCTCTCTCTTAGTGCCGTATTTTCTGTTAATTTTGGAATTATGGTCCCACATGCCCAAGGCTTGTCCTGTGCTCCCACCTGCACCACTTTGCGGATGATCCTGTTGAAGAGCCCCATCAATTGACTGCTGGGCAGTTCCAGCTCCTTTTCCAGCTGGTCCAGAGATTTATGCTGCAGGCCAATCCCTAGGAAAAGGGCCTGAGGAAGAGACAGGGATTTCAGCACAGAGCAAAGACAGACACACATCCCTGTGTCTCAGGATCTTTTGGTGGTCACTGTGACCCCGAGAGATGTTAGAAGTCTCTTTTCCCAGCCCGGCGCTTGAAGAATGAGTTGGAGCTCTTCATTTCTCGGTCTCAAGGTTGCTTACTGCGTCTTATCTATAAAAATTTTTCTCCTGTCCTGCCAAGGGCCATCCAGCAGGACAGTTCCAGGCACACTGCCTGCCCCCAGGGTGGTGTTATGTCTTTATACTAAAAACTACATATACAATGTTTACAATTACTTTCCAATACCAATCACCTATGTTAGACAGTGAGCTTCTACTCTAAACCAGTCTAAAAGTGCCACCATCACAGCAGAAGATGGAGGTCAAGAAGAAGAAGAAGGAGAAAGGCTGGACATGCCCAGATCCTTCCATCTTGCCTCCTGAATCCCCATTCTAGAAACCCCAAAATCTACTTTTCCACCCTGTGATAACCTCACTATTATTCTACCTAAACTGTTGTGGCTTGCTGATCTTCATATAAGGTCGGTAACTTGCTCCACGGGTCATAATCAAAACCACAGGCATTTTGGGCTCTGTGCCAGGGCTTCTGAGCCCCCTGGCAGGGGTCTTGGCCGTTCTGGACAGCCAGAGGGATGTTCTGGGTTCCCACACCTGTGCTCTCCCCAAATCCTCGCTCCACCCCGCCCACACACACCGACTGTGCAGCAGAGAGGGAGATGTCTCCCATCTGGCTGAGGAAGAACATCCTGGCAATGGTGGGCACCATGTCCATGATGAGGTGGTAGTCCACCATGTTGCGGGAGTACATCTCCAGCCTCTTCAGGTCGTACGGGATGAAGGCTGACTCCAGCTCAGCACGGCTGAGGGCTGGTGGGGAGCAGAGAAACACAGCAAGGTTAGCAATGTTCTTCAAGCACCCAGGACCTCAGTGTTTAGCAGGAATTCAGGTGTTTAGTATTTTTCCTTTGCCTTTAGCAATTCACATTGGTTTTGCTGTAAAAAGAGGTTTGTTCCCTTGCTGCAGCAGAAAAACCCTCTAGCCAGCACAGACACTAAAACCCCACAGGTACCAAGTTCTCCCTAGAGGATCCTCCTGTTAAACATCTTGAGAAAACAGCAATTTGAGATGCCAGGCTCCAGCCACGCTCTGCAATGCACTTACAGCTGTCCCAGTCAGGGTACTCACGTGCTTGGGGCTGCTGTTTGATATTTTTGTTCTGTAGAATATTCAGTGCCAAGGAGGGAGAGAAGGTGCTGAACTGGTAGGAAAGCAGAGAAAGGAAGCGCCTCCTAAAATCTACAGGGCAAGAGGACAAAATAAATTAGCCCAGTGGACCTCTGGAATAATAAACAGCCCAGAGGGTCCTTGCAGAGTCAGCAGGATCAGAGTTACCTTTCCAGAAGGCAGTGAGCCAAGGTTCCTGCTCAGAGTCTTCTTCATTGAGCATCTTCAGCATGATGCAGGAATGCTCCCCTGTCAGGTCATTCTGATAAGTAAGATACAGTTCTGTGATTCTGTGGTGGATTTCCCATCACCCCCATGAACCTTTTGCACTCTCTGCTCAGCTGAGGAAGGGAAATACCTTCTAAATCAACAACAACAAATGCATCAACTGCTACTGACCATCTCCACTTAATGGAAAAACTATGAACTTCTAGAATTTGGTAAATCTCAGCTATTTTACCAATAACCATATTAATAGCCCTCAACAGCTCTAAATTTTTATGTGCCAACTACTTGGAGGCCTACATTCACAACCCTAAAACACTACTTCTTAACTATAGGCCCAAAGAACAAAAATGAACTTAAACCAAGCCTTAAAAGCAGCCTCAGCAAAGCCTCCTGCCCCAAACCCTTTCTCACAGAATCTACTGGAATGCATGCCCAGGGATTTCAGCAGGGCTGGATTTCCAGTCAGGAACAGTGTGGTACTTACAGGGGTCTGCCTCAGATAAACTGGCACAAATCCAGCACGCTTCCAAAACCTGGGAAAAAGAGGGAACACAGGGAGAATTATGGAGCTAATTAAGTAATAAATTGTGGTTAAATGCAATTTCTCTGCTGTACAAGGACAGCTGGTGAGGAACAAGCAACACTCCAACAAACAGAGCAAATGAGCTTTCTGTCAGAAAGCAGGAACAGTGCCCACCTGACTGAGGTCCAGCTCAGGGGAGTGAAAAATTACGACTGTAATGTCAAAAAATGCACAAACTTTCAAGGTGATGTGAAAGGCATTTACATCAGTCAAGGAAAAAACCACCAGCTCTGAAGTCAGCAGCACCTCACATTTCTATGGGTCACAGGGATGAGAATTTAACCACTCCCTACCTATCACAGGCTTACTTCTTACTTCTACACTCTGGAAAAACTGGGCAAGTAAAGCTCATTATCTGTTTAAGAAGGGCAAGATGTAACTGAAAAATAGAATCATGTCCTACTTGAGCAATCTGGGAGTCAGGCCATAAGACACCCCAAGATAGTCCAGGTGCTCAGCTTGTCTCTCACTCAGTTTGAGCAGCAAAGGAGGCAAATCTTTCCGGGGTGTCACAACCTCTTCTAATAAACCAACAGTCTGGAAAAGAAAGCAGGAATGGGTTAGCAGCAATCCCCACAGAAAGCTGCAAATTAAAGCTCTTCCTCTCTATGAAAATCAAAGGTGAGTATTTCCTCCCTACAGAGTGGAGACTTACAGGGGAAATTATGCAGCTTAGCATGACAGAAAATTTAAAAAAAAATTACCATACCTCACTGCTCACAGTTGTGATTTCCTTTGCCTTTTGAACTGTTTCTTCTTCCAAACACGGAAATTTGCCTTCATAGTACATCTGCAGCAAAGTCAGAGCTCTGCTGCCATAGCCCATCTGCGAAGAAGCAACAACACAGTGTAAGCAAAACCAGGTCTCTGATTTTTAATATAGGGCAACAACATTCTCCCCTTAAACCCATTAACAATTAGCATGCAGACATCACTCAGTCACTGCAAAAATGCCTTTTTTTGGCCATGTGGCAGCTCCAGGGAGAAGGACAGTACAGAAGAAATCAGCATCAGCCCTGGTAGTTCAGGGCTGTGTAGTAATTCTTGGGGCTTAACTCTGGCACTCAGAAAATGCCAAACACTTGGTAAGGTCACAGAGAATATCCCTGGATTGTGTATGGTGGCTCGGGATGCTCTGGGAGCACTGGTTTGGTACTCTGAGCTTAAAATGCTAAGAACTGGAGGAACTGCAGTGTTTGCCCTGTTCTGAGCTCTGCCTGCAGAGCCATTTCCCTGGCCCCACCAGAGCTGTCCCAGGTACTTTACCCCCTGGTAATCCGGGTGAACCGCGATGCGAACCACGCGCCCGCCGGAGAGGCCCCCAAAATCCGGATCCTGGAACTGCACAAGGGACAAAGAGCCCATTTAAAGGACACAGCTGGGCACTCCGGAGAAATACATGAAATACACCCTGGGTGCCAGTGCACAGGCAAGTCACCCACCTGCTCTGAAATGGTCCAGGGGATAAGATCACCAGAGGCTTTCTTCCCCCTGGAGAGGCTGTTCATGATGGACTGGCGGGAGATCTCTCCCTCCATGCACACCTGCCAGGAAAGACACAAAACCATGAACACAGACACACAAAATGCTTCCTCCTGCTCAACTAGACCAGGATCAAAATTGACACTCGAGTCATTCTCTTACCTGAACAACAGCCAGGACTTCTGGTAAGGAATTCTGGGTGGGTGGAACAGGAGGCAAAAGGCAAAAGAGATGATGGGCAGGGGCATCAGAGAGCATCTGGAGGTCATTGGGGGAGTTCTGGAGGGTGAAGACATCAGAAAGATCAAAAACTGTCCAGAGAATCCCAGAATACCCTGAGTTGGAAGGGAACCCATCAGGATTAAGTCCAGCTCCTGGCCCTGCACAGGACAACCCCAAAAATGCCACAAATGTGGCCGAGAGTGTTATCCAAATGGTTATTCCAGGAGGAGAGCTTCAAAATCCAGCTGATTTCTAAACAATCCTTCTATTTTCCAAATTTAGAGCTATTAAGAAATTTTGAACTCATACAATGCTGAGGGATGGAGGAGCTCCCAGGCCAGCTCATGGCTCTCACATCCCCAGACAGCATCTGTTCTCCTCAAGGGAAACCTTGTGCTCTAATATGTATGAACCTGGACTTCCTATTTTCATACAGCTCCTTACCTCCTAAGTACCAAATCCTAATTTTTTTTTTAAGCCTCAAATTTTTAGAACTCAGTAGCTCAGCGCTTCTGGACTTCTCCACTCACATTTACTGATCAACCCTGGTCTTGAAACCTTGAGAGGAGTTATTCCTCTTTTCAGTCTCATAATGGTGCTGCTCCTGATGAACTTGAGGCCACCAGAACATGGTAAAGAGAACTGCAAATGAGGTTCAGCACTGATAAAATCCTGACAAGCTTGGGGGCTTATTTAGAATTTTAGTCTCGACTTTTTCTCAAGGCAAAAATATTCCAGACTATCTGGAAATCCAGTGTGTACAGCCAGGACTGAGGCAGAGATCTCAGAGAAAGGAGAACACAGCTCTGCTCTGTACACAACAATAAGATGTTGAGAAGTCTAAATCATAACAAGCACTTCTGTCCCCAGAAAATTCCACACTGAAATTGGAAATGAAACTGGATGGAAGAAGCCCAAGCCCTACCTTGTAGTGTGAAGCCACATAGAGGGCCATCAGCCTCTGCAAGAAAACTTCTGATGCTCTGTGGTAACAAAAGAGTGTGTCTCTATTTACATAGTATCTGAACACAGGGATTAAGGAAAAAAACCTCCTTGGGAACCAGGAAAAAGCTTCCTGTGGGGTTATTTTCAATATCTGGGCCACAAACTGGCTTGTCTTCTTAGACTCCACAGCTTAATCTACAAGAATAAATTATATTGGACAGCGTTTGCAGCTTTCACACCCCTCACCTGTGAAGATAAACCTTTTGTAACTCCAACAAGGGCCTCCCTTCATGCAACCTTTCCTTGAGGTTGTCTCTGCAGCAAAACTGGGATTTGGTGATGTCCTGGCAGCACCCACCAACAGTGCCATGAGAGCTTAACTCCAGGAGCAAGGTTTTAGGGAAAAAACAGTGTGCTGAGCTTATCCCAGCCATCAGCCAGGCTGAGAACCTTTGAGTGAGGATACAGGTCACAGGTGTCTGGCAGAGGGCAGCCAGAGATGATCCTGGTGATGTTGAGGCAGTCCAAGCACAGGAGATCATTCAGCCACTTCTCCACGGGGTCCCCAGGGGCGTACCTGATGGACTCGTGCAGGGACACCTCGTGCAACGTGCGAGCTGCAGGGGGTGCAGAGGACACTCAGGGCTGGAAGCCACAGCCAGACAAGCACCCCACAGGATCCCTGTGCTCTGAAGGGCTCCCAGACCTGAAAACTGTCAGATGCTGATTTTTCACCTCTAAAAAGCCTTCCATATGAAACTTGTGAGGGAAAACCAGCAGAGTTCTGTCATTTCCCCACACAAGCCCCTTCCCACAGCTGCAAAGCACATGGATGGGTGGGACAGCCATGGATCAGGCTGACAGTAGCCCCAGGACACCCACAGGTTGTGTGGGACACACAGGCCAGAGGTGCTGTTGTTGGGAAGGATGAAAGTTTGACAAGAAAGTCTCACAGATACGTGTGCTTAGCAGAAAGATTTTTAAATGTAGAGTCTGATGAAGGAATAGAGATGGAAGTAAGTTTTGATATAGAAGAAAATAATTGCTGAGCCACTCTTACTGGCTAACCAAGGAGGCAAAGGGTGTGTTAGTTAGAAGGGGTTTTTATGGCTTAGAGCAAAGGATAAACCCACCTCAACCAAGATGTTTTTACCAAGCGGAAAGATAGCACAGGCAAACAAGTCAGCAAATGTTGCAAGTACAAAAAAGGTCTCCGAATTTTCCACTGCAAGAAAACTGAATAACAACTTCTAGCTTAAACTGTAATGTACTAACTTTTAGTGATTGGAGAATAGTGACATGAATATGGTAATTATAGTAGTTATGATAGGCTATAGATAATAGTTAAGGTATAGATTGTTCTACTGTATTAAGATGCTCAGCAAAGAAAAGTATATAATGCATTGTAACCTAAACCCAAGGGTCCCCAGGCCTGCCTGCAGCTGGAGCTCACAGCTGTAGGCACAGGCTCTATCACCCATGACCCTGGACTGCTGTAACCTCTTGGATGGAATAAACTGCATTTTAGAGAGCCACCTGGAGTCCCACATCCCTCATTCCGGCTCTCACATGCTGTACCTGAGGTGAGCTTGGCAGTGGCTGTGGATTTGTTCTCTGCTGTCAGGGTCACCTGGCTCTGGGCGCTCTGCTGGCGGAGCTGCTGGATGAGCTTCAGGGACAGCGACCGCCCGGTGCCCTCGTACCTGGGAACCAGGACACAGGGAGCCTGAAACAGGAACCACAGGAACCAGGCAGCTCTGGGGAGCCCCAGCAGAGCGGCTGCTCCAGCCTTACCCATTGATGGTGGAAGCCATGAACACCAGGTAAGGGCCCAGCAGGTTCTTCACCAGGGGCAGAGGAATGGCAGCAGCTTCGTCGATCACCACGAGCTCGGCCTGGCCCAGCTTCACAGAATCAGCAGGGTGGATGTACTGCAAAGGAGGGGACACTGTCACTGCCAGCAGGGAAACACCAGGGTTCTCAAAGCTGGGGCCCTGGAAAGCTCTTCGCTGTCCCTGTTCTCCTCAAACACCAAGCCAGAGACTGAGATGTGGAAAAGCAGAAAGTCAGGAGAGGGTTTATGCTGCCCTAACAAGAACTGGCTCACACATCTTGTTTGGCACAACTCCACAGGAATTCATCTGCAGAGGTGAGGAAAATAAAGGAAATCTAATCACTAAAACCTCTTCCTGCACTGCTCCTGATGCCTTGTGAAGACTGACCCAGAACAGAGGCTGGACAGAGTTAAAGAATAAAGTAGGGATTTACTAAAAGGCCTCAATGGATCCACCTTGGGCAGCACAAGAGCCCAGCCAGGGCTACACCCAAGATGAACCAAAATGGTCACAAAACGGACAACTGGTCATGAGGTCTCTCACTTCTATAAGTTCTGGTCCAATTGCATATTGGAGTTAATTGTCCAACCACAGCTTCAGGTTATGAAGTCCCATCTCAGATTCTCTCTTCAGTTCCCTGTTGTTTATGCTTTTTGGGCCTGAGGCTGTAACAGCTCTCCTTGGTTCTCAAGCTGGAAAAGGAATTGTTTGGTCTGCCTACCCCGTGAAGAGACCTTACAAACACTTACTATGAAGCTCAGAGTTACACACTAAAGCAGCACAGAATCTGAAAAATTTGAAAGCTAAAACTTAAGGCATCACTCCTTTCGCCTTCCTCTGCTTTTGTTTTGGGAGAAACCCATGAGGAAGCTCTGTAATCTACAAGTTATTCCCTGAAAGAGAGACGGTATTTTGAGGAAGTCACTCCATGAAGATCTGCCTTACAGCAAAACCCACCAGGGCACCTCCACATCACACAGAATGAACATGCTTAAAGTCAAAACAACTTCAACATCGGCAAAAACTACAGCCAGGAACAAAACTGAAAATGTAAGAACGTCAATTACCTGGATGGTCTGCCTGTGCTCCTTGAACACATTCACTCTGACCACTGCCTTGTTGAACTCTGGATTTAAGGACTGAACAATCTCATAGTCCAGGTGCTCCTGGAAGATAACATTTTTAAACAATATAAAAAGCTAAGATCTAAGAAAAAAACAATTTGCCATCATCATCATCAAAATAAGCTCAGACACTGTTATTTCACATTCTAATAAAAAATTCTTATAAAAGCTTCAAAGGCCTGAGAACTGGGAAATTATTTACTGACGTTAAAATTTAAAATCTGCTTCATAAAGAAACTGGTTTACCCTGCTTAAAAACAGAGAAAGAAACACAACTCTACCATGATTCCTTTTTTTGCAGAGCATGGTAAAAAAGGCTGGTAGCAAACATAAGTAGCCAAAAGCACTGATGAGGTGTAAAACTCTCTAGCAGGAATGCTTTGAAAATATTGTAAAACAGTCTGCTCCCCTCACCTGATACTGCAGTGCATCAAAGCCTTTAAATATGAACTCAAAGAGAGTGTGAAGGTTGTCAGGGCTGGGAGATGTGACAAAGATATTGGAGTAACTGCAGAGAAAAAAAACAAAACAAGAGCTGAATGACTTTTCTAACAAATTTTACCACATAAGTACTAAACAGGATGGGTTTTTAACAGGAGGGGTTGACTTTACCTAATAACCAAAACACAGCAGATTCCTACGAACACTAATCTTGATTTATGTGTGATTATTTTGAGTTTTAAGAAAAATTTGACCAAAAGACACAATCTTGTCAAGATACAATCTTGTATCAAAAGATACAAGATTAAAAAGGAGGGATTTAAGATTGGAAATTACATATATATTACAATCCTGTCATCTTGGTTGTGTTTTGGTTTGTTGTTTTTTTTTTAACTCAGGGATGCAGATAAGGCCTGGGGGATTGGAGGGGGGGATCACTCACCCAAAAGCCACTGCTCCAGCAATGGCCAGCCCCAAAGCAGCAGATTTCCCTCGTCCCCTGGCTGCTGTTAATGCCACAGTGCTCCTCAGGGTCTTCTCAGAAATGGCTTCAATGAATTTTAGAACTGCTTTTGCCTGAGGATTAGAAAACCCCCAGAAAACAGAGTTTGAGTTTCTCTCACCCTGGGACCTGCCCCACCCAGAGAAGCTCAGCTCTGGGCAGCACACCTGATGCCTTGTGAAGGCTGCCCTAGAACAGAGGCTGGATGGGTTACAGAATAAAGCAGGGATTTATTAAAAGGCCTCAATGGATACACCCTGAACAGCACAAGAGCCCAGGCAGGGCTACACCCAAGATGAATCAAAATGGTCACAAAATGCACGGGGTCTCTCACTGTTATAAGTTCTGGTCACGGGGTCTCTCACTGTTATAAGTTCTGGTCCATTTGCATATTGGAGTTAATTGTCCAATTATAGCTTTAGGTTATGAAGTCCCATCCGTGTTTTTCTCTCTTCATTCTGCTATTGTTTATGATCTTGGGCCTGAAATTTGGATAATTTCTCCTTGGTCTACCTACCTTGCTTTGTCTCCCTACTCTGTGAAGAGAGCTTACTATCCCCTACTATGAAGCTCAGAACTACACACTAAAGCAGCACAGAATCTGAAAAATACAGAAGCTAAACCTGAGGGATCTCACCAACCTGATCCAGGGTTTTGCAGCCATCCACCAGCACTCCCACAGGCTGTGTGTCCTGCAGGCTCTCCTTCAGCTCCCTCAGCTCCAAGTCCTGGGGCCCCAGGCTCTCCTCCTGTGGGCACACAACAGGATGAGCCAAGGGTATTTCAGCACAATTCTATTTTTGTGGTGTCTTCTGACACCTTTGGGCAGGCAGAGAAAAGGATCTGGAAGGAAAAGTTACCACAAGAAGAATGTATTCCCCAAAACCATGAGAATTTATATGGACAGACATGTATTTAACACTTAAATTTCCACGGATCTTCAGGAGAATGGTCACAAAGAGGTTCCCCAATCCTGACTTCCCCAGGCTTGGAAAGGAAAAAAAAGGGAAGGATTTTGCAGTACATAGTAATTACAGAAAGGCATTTATAGGAAAAACAGATTAAAGAAGAGTTTTCTGAATAATTTAATTCATTTTTTAGTCTTTGGACGTTCATGATCTTTGTTACACCTCTCACATGCAGTGTCCAGGCAGGGGGAAGAACTACTGCAGCACCAATAAAAACAAACAAACAAACAAAAAACCAACCAACCAACCAACCAACCAACCAACCAACAAACCCAAACCAAACCAAACAAAAAAAAAAACCAAACCCAAAATAAACTCAAAAAAACCCCAAAAACCAAAAAACCCAACAACAACAAAAAAATCACAAACAAACAAAAAAAAAAGCCAACAAAACAAAACAAACAAACCCCCAAAAAAAACCCATTAAAAAAATTTAAAAATAGCCAAACAATAAACCTGGACACAAATGCAACCAGTTTTAGATGGGAATGAAGGCTGATTTTCCTGGTTGTAACCTAAAATTCCAAAGGCACCAGCCTCTCCAGCCAACAGACAAGCATTTGTGCTGCTGTCAGTGTTGAGCTAACAATAAAAGGAGGTTATATTATTTATTTATTTTTTAATCAGTGCCCTATTAGAATGTTTTTACCATCTCTGACAGAACCTGTGTTGGTTATTTCTTAGGCTACACAGCACAGCTTAAGTACTTGAAGATTTCTGTTTAAAACTGGTTCCACTTTACTGCAGTCTACAACTGGAAGAGATGAAAGGATTCATTTCTAACAGTGCAAGTATGTGTCTGGATTGTCCTCAGGAAATTCTTCCTGGAATGTGACATGTGTAACTCAGAAACTGAAACAACTGCCACAACTTCCAGCTGTGTCCTGAGCCTGCAATATACTTATTTCCAAAGTGCTCTCCCACCCTCTAACTGCCAAAAAAGTATTTTTATTGGTCTTGTCCCCTGTGTCCATCAGCTTGAAATCCCTCCATGCAACCACAATCAAGCTCCACCTCACTGGGCTGAGCAGCAGTACAGGAAAATTAATAAATATGGGCAAGCACAAAAAGAGATGGGACAGAAAATTAAAAAAAACCAAAAAAACTAGACTATAGAAAAAACAGCTCCCCAAGCTTCACCCACATAATTTTTGCAGAACGTTCTGCTTCCTCTCTGCAATGCCATCCTTTGATATAAATCAGGGTGAAATAAAAAAAATTCCCTGTTTTTAAATCTTTAACACCCTGTGGCCAACTCAGAGGGATTTGTGGCAAGGCAAAGGGCTGGGATCACTCACTGACCTGGGACTGGGGGGGCACAGGAGTGATGTTGGCAGCGTGGCTGGAGATGGGCAGGATGTTCAGCTGGTCATCGATCACCAGGCAGGTCTTGCATGAGGCCAGGGACAGAATGAACCTGGGCAGGCAGAGAAAACTCAGTAAAATCACCAGCAGCACTCCCTGGTGGTTCATGTGAACTCTCTTCTAAACACAGAGAATTCACAGCTCCCCACAGCTGAGCTGCAAGCCCAGCCTGTTCCAAGGCAGACCTGTGGGATGTTTTCCCACGAGGAATACCCAGTGCTGCTCCTGGTGCTTTCCTTGGGCTGCCAGCCCAGCCCCTCTGCACTCTGAGCCACTCACCTCTCATTGAACCTTCCTTGGGCTGCCAGCCCAGCCCCTCTGCACTCTGAGCCACTCACCTCTCATTGAACCTCCCCACCACATCCTGGTGGGCCTCGGTCCTGTACCGGGAGTGAACGTCCTGAAGGAAAAAGGGAAGAAAACAGAAAGAAAATGTGACAGTGACATTTACAGGATTGTGACCCCTTCTTTCCCATTCTTATCCCTCCATTTTCATCCACAGCACATCCCAGACAGGATCCTGACTTTGTGGTGAAACACCCACATCTGCAGCATTTCACAAATGCCTGAATGTAACAAATCCCATCTCATCTCTTCCCACTCCTGAAAGAAGGAGCAGGAAAGATGATGGAAGGAGGATAACAGCCCATAATAGGATCAATAAATACCCACCCAGCATCACCTCAATGCAGCTGCTGGTAGAGAACAGACCCTCTGTGCTGCACATACCATGGTCATTGTATAGAGCTGCTTCAGGGAGTTCATAGTTCTCAGTAGGATCACCACAATTCCACCACCTTCCACTGTCTCCACAGTTCTGGCCAGCAGGTTTGGAGTCAAGGCTTCAAAATCCTGGGCAGTAAAAAGAACTTCAGAGCTGCCCAGAGTCCAGCAGTGTAGCTGGCTCCTACTGAAAGGCACAGAAAGCCTAAAACCTTTATTCCTCACAGTTTAATTCCCACTGAAATCTGCACTAAGCAACGCCCTGTTCCAACTCTTACCAACGAGGCCACCTCACCCTCACACCACTCGTGAGGGAAAAGCAAGGCCACCAAAACTGAAGTGACAGAAGCAACAAACCCCATTCCTGCAACATTTCAACTGGTTATTGTAGAGCCCTTTAGGGAGCCAAGGACCTCCTGACCTGAAGGACACACATTCCAAAGGTGTTCCCCAGGATCTTGTGGGTCTCGTTGTAGTAGCAGTAGCGGATGTTTGTGGCTGCAATGAACAGCTCAAAGGGATCATCATCCTTGATGTTCAGAGTCCCACTCTTAATCTTCTTCTGAAGCTGCCTCATCCTCTTCTTCCTGTGGCTGGAGGGGAAAAAACCACACAGGAGTTTTCTTGGGAAAGGGTTTGAGGGAAGTGTGCTCAGGCTGAGCCTGGAAGTCAGAGCTCAGTCCTAAATATGACTGAGGTGAAACAGCTGAGGAACCCAAGATTTGAGGTTAAAAAAGGTTAAAAAGGGGGTTTGGCCCAGGGCAGCAGAGTCAGTGTTAGAACTACAATAGAAAAACCAGAGGTACTTTCTGCCAGTGCCAACTGCTATGGAAACCAAATTTCACTACTGGAAGAGCAGATTTCCCCCAGCTGCTCCAGGAACAGCCCTGGCTTCCCCTCCCTCCCTCTCCTCAGCCTGCAGCCCTGGCTGCCCAGGGAGCAGCAGGATCCAGGGCTCTCTCACCTGCTGAAGCCCAGCTCCTTCTTGTAGCACCAGAGCACAGAGGGCCTGGCCTTCACCGTGGCCTTGGACAGCATGTGGTGGAGGATGACGACCTGCCAGGGCACAGAGCACTCACAAACAGCTCTCAGGGAACACCACAGAGCAAAAAGTTCTTCTAACCTTGGTTTTACAGCTGCATTTCCACCGTGGAGAACAGAAGGGCCCCTTGGCTGTGCCTGTGCCTGCTCCAGGGCTGCAGGACACTGGGTTTTACCTCCTGTGTCCTCAGCTCCCTTCTTTGCCAGAACCAACACTGATAATTCCAGGCTAAACACAGTTTTGTCTCTTGTGGGTAACCCATTCATATGGATTTTCCACAGAGGGTTTCAGTGAACACAACCAGAGCTGGGAGATGCCAGAACCCATCAGCAAATAATGCCAACATTCCTCTACTACCACCTGAATAATTCATTCTTTTCTAAGTTTAATATTTTTTTTATAATTAGCTGACTTTATTTGCCCACAGACTGGAAATAAATGCATTATCAGTTACACAGCAGTTAGAGCAGAACAGCAGCAGGGGCAGGGCAGGGATTGCTCCCCTCTGCTCAACACAGGGCAGGGCAAAACCCTGGGCTCAGTTTTGGGCCCCTCACTGCAAGAAACTCACTGAGGGGCTGGAGCATGTCCAGGGAAGGGAATGACGCTGGGGAAGGGGATGGAGCACCAGGAGTGGCTGAGGGAGCTGGGAAAGGGCTCAGCCTGGAGAAAAGGGGGCTCAGGGGGGACCTTGGGGCTCTCCACATATCCCTGATGGGAAGGGGCAGCCAGATCGGGCTCTGCTCCCAGGAACAAGGGACAAGAGGAGAGGAAATGGCCTCAGGCTGTGCCAGGGGAGGTTTAGGTTGGTTTTAAGGCAAAATCTCTTCCCTGAGTGGGCTGTCAAGTCTCCATCCCTGCAGGGATTAAAAAGCCACGCAGGTGTGGCACTTGGGGACGTGGGTTAGTGGCTGCTTTGGCCTCGCTGGACTCAGCGGTCTGGGAGGGCTTTTCCACCCTGAACAATTCTGTGGTTCTGTGAATGGACTTGTCCTAAACCACCGTGGGTTTGCCGAGCTGTTCTTTCCCTCCCCCCTCGAAAAACACAAGGCCAGAGTCCCCGAAGAAAAACGAGTTTAGCACTGAATTTCCTCCACACAACTTCAGCAAGCCCATCTCCGAGACAACTCAAAGCCCACCCCGAGAGAGAAACCACCACAGGGCAGAACCGAGGGGGGAAAACCTCCAGCTGGCCGGAAAGTTTAACAGCTAAAAAACAAGTTAAAAAAGCAAACCAAGCCCACACACCGCAGCGTGTCCTGAGCTTCACTGTCGTTCAGGAGCTTCCCAGCCAGGAGACGCCTCAGGGAGGTCTCACACACCATTCCCAACCCCGTCCCTGCGAATTCCCTCCCCTCAGGCCCCGCTGCTCTGCCTGCGGCTGGCAGGGTTCCATTCCCGCTGGAGCAGAGCGGAGCAGGGCCCGAGGAGCTGCGGCGGCCCCGGCGCGGCCGTACCTGGTCCTTGCCGCGGTCTCCCACCACCACGAACAGGCTCCGCTGCCGCTCCGCCACGCCGTTCTCGATGAGGACGCGGATGCGGTTGTCCACCTTGCGGCGCTGCATGGCTGCGGCTCCCGGAGCTCTCCCGGCTCGCTCTCCCCGCTCTCCCGGAGCTCTCCCGGCTCTCTCCCCGCTCCTCCCCGCTCCCGCTCCCCCCGCACACGTGGGAGCCGCCTGGGCCCGGCCGCGAGCGCCGCGCGGCGTGGGAGGACCCCGGGGCTGCCCGCGCCGGCCGCCTGCGCGACCCAGGTGTATTTCTAAATACGCGTTTCTGTAAAATCACACCTAAACCACGCATATATACACTGCTCTGGGTATCGAGCTCTCGAGCAGAGAAATTGAGAGTAGATTTCTACATGGGAAAGGATTTCTGTGCCCAGCCGGCTCCCAAAATCCCTGCGAGACACAGAGTAGCCCCTACCGCCCACAGCTTTCCTCTTCCTTTTTCCTTCCCTTTTCCCTTTCCTTCCCTTGAACTTCCCTTCCCTTGAACTTCCCTTCCCTTCCCTTCCCTTCCCTTAACGATTTATTCTAAACAAATCCTGCCTGTGACCCCTCCAGGCATGTGGGCACAAATAGCAGGTTTTATAAATTAAAAATTTTTGATTTTATAAAGATAATTGCATTTCCACACCTGCCAACTCTGAGTCTGGATGGCCTTTGCTCCTGGGGGAGAGATGGCAAAACCAAAATATATATATATATATATATATATATATATATGTAGAAGGGCACATCCATGAAAGAAAAAATCTTTAGGATTCATTGTTTCAGGACACTCAGCCAACCCCCCAGGGAATATCAATATCAGGATTCCGGCTCCTGCTCCTCAGAAAGAGGAGGGAGCTGCTAACATTTAACTCTAGTTCTTAATAAATCCACCAGAGCTGTTGGAAAGTTTTCCCTACAAAATCCCAAGCTGCACAGCTGTGGAGCAGCAACAAGAAAATGATTTATCAACCTGAGCTGAAATTCCAGTGAGGTTTCAGAAACATGGAATTTTTTTCTCAAGCTGTTCTAACCTTTCAATACCAAAGTTGAGCCCAGCTATTTGCATAGATAGATTTATTCTTAGCTTTCAATACTGCTTTTTGTTTGTTTGTTTTGTTTTGTTTAACTTGAACATTCAAACAATGAAGTATTTAAAACCAGGTGACAGCGTAGGAAAAATGTGTTTAATACCAGTGGATGTATTTGGGGTTGTTTCAAAATATAACAAAAATATGATAAAAATATTGAATTAATAATCATAAAGGCTGTAGAACAATTTTCTTTTAGGTAAACCCAGTCAAACCCAGTCACTGAGACAAAACCACCAATGCAACAGAAGTGTAGCAAGACAATCCCTTTAGGTATGAAATATTTGCTTAAAAGGGAAGGACATAAAACATTTAAATAGATTTATTTGTCAAGTGTTTACATAAGCCATGGACCAATTTGTTTCCAACGCTGAGTTTAAGAACTGCAAAGACATATATACAGGTATGTTTAAGGCCATCAGAAAATTTAAACCTGACAAACAAACTAAAAATTCTCAACACTTATTTTACGTGCTAGAAGCATTACTAAAATTCATTCTAAAATCCAAGAGCTTCAAAAGAGGAAGTACATTTTCATTTCTTAAAAGTCTAACAGATATTTTCTAAAATTGAGCTTGAAACCAAAATTCCAGGTGTCTTCTTGATCCTTCCTTGGGTAGAAATGGGCCAGCAGGGTTGGAAGCGAGCCAGTGACACCCTTCTGATTCTTCTATGAGTATTAAAAAGAGAGGGGAAGAGAATCTTGCTTTTAATAAAACTGCAGCAAGAGCAAAAAAAAGTTAAAATTCAGAACCAAATGACAAGTTAGGCTCTAGTTTTCCTAATGCAGATCTCCTACACGCTACTCTAAGTGGCTTTTAGGAAGTGGATTTTGGAAAACAGATTTCCTTCCCTCCCTTAAGGCTGGAACCAGAAAGCCACAAATTTTAATACCATTCTATTCAAAAAGCCTCTGAAAGTGGTTCATAGAATAGCACCTCTGCCCTTAGATGAACAGTCTAGAAAAGGAAGTTTCTCATCACACTCTCCACATCACACCAAAAATCCACATCTGAAGGGCCTTCCCCACCTCCCTCCCTCTACAAAAACGTATTGGCCACAAGGAAAATGTTGCAGTTTAAGCAGTTAGCCCTCTCCACGATTGAGTGTGCTGGCAAAAAGAAGGGAATGTTCCCAAAGCTCCCTTCTTTTTGTCAAAGTCAAAAGCTCCTTCCCTGAAGTTGTGCCACTGCCTCCATGACAGCCAAGACCAGTGTGAGACCAATGGAGGGCTCAGATGCACTTTAACAAATTCTGTCATTTCAGGAAAAACACCATTAGAAGGGACCTTCCAGCAAACTCCAGACAATAATCACAAATATATTTAAGGCCAGATTTATATAAGGAAATTGTCCTTTTAAGTTCAACAGGAGAGTTTTGTTGTTTGGGCTCATTTCCTACTTGCTCTCCAGATGTTCTGGTCCATCAGTGAGGGACACTGCACCTTCCCAGCACATCCCTGCAAGTTCCCTGCTGCCAGCTCAAGCGAAGGGGAACCTTTTAGTCCCATCCATGCTCAGAGCAGATGGAAAACTGGATAAACACGTGCCCAGATTTTAGGAACGAAACCAGCCTCCTTCACACAGTGACAAACCTCAGCTGCAGCTCAAGCATCCATGCCAATACTTTGCAATAAACTTCTCCCAAGAAGAGTTTCACATCAGCAAGAGGGATGGTCTGGATTTCCCAGGATGTGACTGCAGCCTCATGAACAGGGTGAGGGGAATATAAAGATTCTTCCAATCAACCGGTTCTGTATCTTGCTCTGTGGGACCACAAAGATTTTGCCCTATTTGTTCTTAATCATATGGATTTTAAGAAGCCTTTCAGTGTAATTTCTAATCTTTGCAGTATTTATCTGCAGTTAGAGCCTCTTCAGTAACTTCTCTCTACTCAAACGCCATTTGGGAGAAAGGATCGAGCTTCCTTTTCTCCAAAGACCTGGAACACAACCAGTCTTCCTAAAAACTTAAGGTTGGTGGGACATTTTGAGAAGACACATTTTTAAGGACACGAGGTCCTCTGAGAGTTAAGTCCCAGCAGAACACATTGCCTGGTTAAGTAACAAAAGCCAACAATCCCCTTCCAACTACTCTCCCTGATGCTTCAGAGATTGCTGCATACAAAAGACAGGATCTGGGGAAGAAAACAGGGGTTAAGCGATGTTTAGAACGCTCTCCACAGCAAAATCCCTAAGCTGCACTGGTGAACTGTTCTTAGAAAACAGTCTGTACACAGCAGAAACACAGGAGTAAAATTCAGGAGCAGGCTGGCCTTGGGTACAAGACAACAGCTCATGATTTCTGGGTCTGCTTTCAATAAGGAGGATGTCTAGGAAGGATCCAAGTTTCCCAGACACAGTAACAATACATATAAATATCTGAAATACTTCAGGGATTTAAAAATCACTTGCTCAGAAACCCTTGAACTGCAGCCAAGAGGAAGCAAGGGACTGAAGGCAGAAGTTTGGTTTTGAACAGGCTCAGACTCAGCCCTGTCCCCGCCACAGGATCACACCCCAGCTGCCCATGAACAAACAGCTCAAACCTGCATCCAGAAGGGGCTCAGCACCAGAGCCAGCCCCAAACTGCCACAGCTTTGCTTCAACATAAACTTCTGGCAACAGTCTTTGCTCTAAACAGGACCTTTTCCAAAAGAAACCTACCTAGGAGTGCTTGGGACCTGGAGGGAGCTCAGACTAGAGCCAAGCCATGGAGTAAAAACTGAGAGCTGCCCTGAGCAGGCCAGAGGAGCAGCGAGGGCTCTGAGTGCACAGGCTGACTCCAGCTGATGTTTCAGGACTTTATTACACCATGAGTGGAGATCAAAGGGCTCCGTGCAGATTCCCAGCTCACATCTCAGGGACTTGTTCCATCTCTCCTCCACCTCTCCTCTAAAGGCCATTGGCACACAGGAGGTTGACAAACTCGTCTCTCAATGAAGAGGCCCAATGTTTTATTAATAAATTCAAGTTGGAAAAAAACCCCAAACCGACCCCCCAAACTCAAGGTGGAATGTTTGGATCCATTCAGAGGTCTCTGATTGAATATGGTGTACATTTACTGACAAACTACAGTTAGTTCCTTAAGGAGCATCTGGTGTGCAAGGGAAAAAGCTGAGCAGCTTGTGTTCCACCAACCATTTAAAAGCTGATGCCTGAAGAAAGATAAAATAATTAAAAGAATTCACTGTTTTCCTACATCAGTTCAACATTAAAAGGTTTGTCTTTTTATTTTTTTTTTCCAGTTAAAAAACAGTTGGGACTATTATCTCAGTAATAGCTTCCTAAAAAAGACACAGAACAGCAACTTCTCACCAGACTGCAGTTTAGGAATGTTCTAGGCCTTGACTCAAACTGCTGCTTCCAGGCATCAGCCCCGTTTCAGGATGCCTGGTGTGGAATATGGTCTTCACAAGCTTATCACTTCCCGCAGTGAAAACATTTTTCATTTGTGCTCTTCACACAGGACATGGAAAAGTGATATCCCACCTATTTGTATGGAGTTCCAGACTGCTTCACAACGAAGTCAAAAGTATCTGACTGCAAGTTCTGAAAGTTCAGTTGTGATACAAAGTAGAAATGACCCTCAGAGTGAAAAACAACCTTCAGTTTTGTACAGAACAGTTAAACACCACGCAGCTGTTCCTCAATTTCACCTTTCCACAGGTAGGAATTATTTGATGAGCAATACTTAACAGAGAATATAGCACTTTTCTTCTCACACGTGCTATAGAATGCAACAGAACTACCAACACCTCTATGGAGGCAGCTATCAAAATATTCTCCCCACTGCAGAGAGAGTGCATGTGCGCAAAAGGCAGGCACAAGTGATTTTTCCAAAGATTATACCACAAGGATGCAGTAAAACTTGAATAAGACTTGGTATTTTCCAGCTCCTAGGCTTATGCCATTTCTTTTATACATCGCTGCCTTGATGAAGGAAAAAAAAAGGAAAAGTCCATCAAAAAGAAAAGTTTCCCAGAAGTCAAAGCTAGTAGAATAAAACCAGAAAAACAGGAGGAGGGTTTACATCTAGTCAGGAAAAAGAGACTATTAGGGGAAAAAAAACAAAGAAAGAAAGAAAGAAAAACATTATGAAATGTCACCCCATCACACTGAATCTGTTTCAGCCGTTGAAAACCAGTGTTCCAGGATACAATTTTTATAAACATGTTTTATTTATCTTGCTTATACCATTAGAACTGTAACTGCTGGCTGTCATTTCCCTGAAAAGGGGAACTCAACTCAAACACAGACTGGTGCTTTTCAAAAGACAGCAATTGGAAGGGCAGCAGCAGCGGGCATTTGAGATTTCTTAAAACCTTCAAGGCTGCAGGAAAGACAAAACGACATGTGACCAAAAGTGTTATGATTATCCATTAGGGATTTCCATCAGTACCGGCATCAGTTATTTAGGTGATAATACAGCAAGGTCAAGTATTAGTGACAGACAATGTGCAAGTCGTAAGGAATGATAGAGAATACCAATCCTTACAAAAGTCATTGCTATCAAAGAAACTTAAAAGTGTTTCAAAGAGATATCTAAATACTTCACATCAAATATACAGTGGCCATCCAGATTATAGCTCAGGATTTGCTGCAAAATTTTGTCCAAGTGCCAAATCAAAGCCTTTTTTTTTTTTTGTTTTTCACCTTGTCTCCTAAAAAAAAAATTAATTACAGTTACATTAGCAGTTATGCAAGCGCTCTTAACTCCATAGCCACAGGAATCAGGGCCTTGGTGATGAGGAGTGCTGCAGCTAAGGGTGCCTCTTCTTTGTCACAAACTGCCTCTAAGCCCACCTGTCTATTTAGGGCAATTGCATCACTACACATCTTGAACGGTTCAGTGCTTTGATTTAGTAAGAAAAAGCTGAAATGTAGTTGTTCTACCAAGCCACACTTCACCTTTTCCATCCTTTCATGGGAACATTTAAGTTTTTTTTAACTGCCACCAGAGAAAATCTTTATGAATTTGCAGATTTTATCTGAATTTTGTTAAATCACTTTTAAATGACAGAAGTGAGGAAGTGAGTCTTTGCTTTTTCCTGCCACTTCAGTTAACCATGGAGATTGGATCACCCTGAAAATTGCCTTTTTTGCTTTATTCTTAGCAAGGGTGAGGAATCTGAATCTCATGTGCAAGGCTCAAGATGATGCTTAGGACAGAACATGCAGAGTAAACGTTGTTTCGTTCCTTTCAATATCCAGGGAATATAAAGCTGGCAACTGTAGTCCTGTCATTATGGGTAATGAAAATAGTCCCTTTACAACAAACTTCCTGTAAGGGAGAACAAATAGATAATAACTCTTCTGGTAACATGTATTGTACACTGGCCAGCGTGTTTTTGGCGTTGAACGGAATCCTGTGAACGTGTTTAATTCACTTGCTGAGCATTCATCTGAGGCATCCCTCTGTTTGGTCTGGGGGGCCCTCCACGACCTAGAAAACACAAATAGGGGGTTGAATTCTGCAGGAAATCTGGTTATTTTAAGAATAGTCCTAAATCTTCTCGTCTGAACTCAGTCAGACTTTGTTGTGCTTCCTAAAACACACTCTCAGCTTCAGCACAGCGCAATGAACTCCAGAGGCCTCAGCTCCACACCTCAGGGCTTTCAGGACCCAAGGCAGGGAGAGAAACTGAATCCCCTGAAAACTGAACTACCAAGTGGGGTTTCACAGATGCAGGGCACATCCTCAAGCTGCCCTCACAGCAATGTCTGTATTGAGACAGAACAGTCTCATAATCAAAAATGTACTAAGAAAAAGACCTGAAGAAATGTGATGAAAATAGAATTTAGAAGCTTAACTATAGCCTCATTATGTCTGTTGGGTTTTTTCCCCAAGGCTTTCATTAATAAAAGACAGTTAAATAGTTCTACTATATCAGAATGTGAACAGCAATTGCTGTTTTAGCTTCTTTTCCAAGAATTCCTCATTTAACAGCCAACTTGACTTCCACCACCAGTTCACAGAATCCCAATAATTCAACTCAGCTTATTCTTAATTGTGAACTGCTGACTAAGGAGTGAGGTTGCTTTTTAAGTGCAGGACTTTAAAAGTTAGCTCAGAAACTTCTACTCAACCCAAATCAATTATTCCCTACTCAGGAAATTACCTCTAGGAGCTCCCCGAGGTCCACTTTGTCCAGAGCCACGTTTGAAATTTTGTTGATATCCATCCTGAAGCAAAGATATTTTAAAAGTTACAACATAAAACTCGGGCATTCTGTTACTAATTGCCAGCAAAATAAGGACCTTTTAGAACAATATGCACTGACAAAACACCTGTAACTTCAACATGCAACATTTTATTAGTAGAAAATAATCTTTAAAAAACAAACTCTTACTTCCACTAGTGCCTAGCAGCTGTAATAAAATGTGCAGTGACAAATGCTCTCTCCAGTTACAGGATGTGTTGCTCAATATAACTAAGAAATATAAATAGATGCATTTAGTGTTCAGCTTCTCCAAACTACACAGGGGCAGTTTGTCTTCCTGAGCAATAAAGAAGTCCCAGAGGAAGATGTTTAACAGCTCTGAGTGCTTTTCACAGGTATTTCCCTCGCCACAGGTAGCTTACCCTCTGGTAGTTTGAGTAATCCCGAGGAGCATTGAACTGGGGCTGTGTGTAGCCACTGTTTGGAGTGTTGGAAAAGGAAGGACGGTAGCCATCGTATCCCCCTAAGGAACAGGGCACAAATCTTTCACTTGGAAATACTTGACCTTCTGCTACTATAGAAAGAAAAGCAGCAACAGCATTTTACCTACACCTTAAAAAATCCCATCCCTTTAGCAAGGGCTGTTTACCTGCAAATCACACAAATGTCTCCAACATCAGAGCTAATATACCACAAGAAATGAGAATGAACACCTGTAAGGCCTGGGAGGAGGTAAAATTCGGTGCATTTCTCAGAGTAACCTGAGGTCTGATTTACAGAACATTCAGTTCAGAGCTAAACATGATCCTAGGCAGGATCTAAATGTCCCAGCTGTGATTACTGCATTCACACTCCAATCAGCTGTATTTTTATTACACACATTTCTTCTCTACTCCCTAGCCACAGGAGGGAAAGAGAACATAGAAGACAGTACCTGAGTCCATAAGTAATTCCAGAACACCTGACAAGGAAATCTCTGTCCTATTCTAACATAAACCTCTTTGTAGAAACACTGACAGCCACACATGTAAGGTCCAGGAATCATGAACATTCTCTTATCTATCCAGAACTACACTATCATTCCTCCACTTCTGTTAATTCCCTTGGCTAGTGACTTTTGGACTCTTGTGTTCCTGTAATGCTACATAAGCCAGCCTATTCTCATTCTGATGAAAACACAGAACTACAAAGTATGCTGTGGAAACACTAAGCATTTTTGAAATACCAACTTGCATCTGAATTCCTTGCTTGATGGGCAGATGTTTCTGCATTTGCTTATACTTGCAGTAGATGCTTACTATTGTATTGTAACAGAGTCCAAACACACACTTAAATTTTACATTGCTTATCTACAACCAATAGGATTTCTACTACAAGTTTTGCTGTCTCACAGGGCTGCTACCCCATTCTCCCAACAGCAGGCCAGTTTAACACCTGCTCTCCAGAGCTGGTGTTCCCCAGGGTTGAGCAGAGCTCAGGGAGGATTTGCAGAGCTGCTCACCTCTGAATCCATTTGCCGGGCCCCTGTAGCCGTTCATGAGGCCCCGGGCCCCGCGGGATCCCCCTCGGGACACGCCCCGGCTGTTGTAGTAAGGCTGGCTGTTCCTGGGAAATCCAGTGCTCTGCTGGGGAGGCTGCTGGTGGTTTCCTGCCACTTGGTGACTCTGGTCTGGGGAACCGTGGTAGGTACCAACCACTGCAGGGGAATCAGGGGGAAAAAGAAGTAGAAAAGCCTGAATTTTTTTATGTTCCCATGTATCTCTCTTTAAACCCAAAATTCTGTTACAGAGAAAAAGGATGAGGCTCTTTGTCCTCGTTCCACATCCAGTACTTGTTAGCACATCAGTGGAAAGTGAAGTGAAGGCAGTGCTGAGAGAAAAACAGCTCTGGACATAGACTCTTATTTTTTTAAGTTGCTAACCTGGAAGGCATTTTGCCTGCTAAATTCAAATAGTTTCTCACTGATTTCAGCACAAGATTCCAGGCCTTTGTGACCTTACATCAACTGTGAGAAGCAATTTGTATTAGCTCTCATTTCTGGCTTACTATTTCCTTTACAGAATGTCACCTCAAATTGCACTGGTTTTTTTTAAAGCAACCTTAACATCAGCAGAGCCAGTACTTCACTCTAGTACTTGCATCTTCAGAATAATGCTGTTCATGGATTTTTTTAAACCATATAAACCTCAGTCAAGTGGCTTAACAACTGGAGATAGATATACTGAATTTCACTCCCTGCTGGATATTCAAACCCAGACACAGTAACAAAACCTGGTACTGCTCAGGGCAAAGGCCTGCAAGGGAATCTGTGACACGCTGTGCTCCATCATCTGGGATGTCACGGACTTATCACCTGCTCTACCAAGGCCACAAGAATTTTACCTGTCTGGAGTTGTTCTTGCTGGAGATCTGATTGTTCTACTTGGTGAGGTTGATTGGAGAAACTCTGGTTGTAACTGGCCTGGTACTGGTTTTGCTGCTTAAGGGTTTCTGGCTCATTCACAGGAGGAACAGGTGCATTCATGTTGAATACCTGTAAGAGCAGAAATTCAGTTTTACAGCTCTGTAAAGAAGCATCAAAGACTTAGAAATGTGAATAACCAAGGACCATCATATGTAGCTGCATGACTGATCCCACCACAAGGAATGAGCACCAAGCCAAAGGGATCCAGGACTGATTTCCTACTCACTGTTTGCATGGATTGGAATGGAGCTGCATTGACGTTGATTCCGCTGCTATGCAAAGGCTTGCTGGATCCAGCCTGGAACACCTGTGGCTGGGATGCAGTGGGAAGTGATGATGAGGATGGGGTCTGGTCTGCATTCAGGGACATGGAAGCCTAATAATTAAAACAAACAACATTTTAGCTCTAGAGGTACCAAAAATTTAACTTCAAAAACTTTGCTTAAACAAGAGTAGCAATGCCTCAGCTTCACCTCTACTAATGAATATTTTGTTATTCAGCTCAACAGCCTAATTCACAACAGCATAATGAGAGGAAAAACCTAGCCATCTTCTCCCTCATTAATTTGAAACACAACTAGAAAAATCTAGAGGGGGGAAATGAAGAAGTTTCCAGGCTAACTGCTGTGAAAAAATAAATCCCACTTCCTAAGCCAACAACACTGATGCTCCCATGCTGATGTTGGCATGCTGCATCCAACTAAACAAACAAGCTTCCAAATGAAAATTCTTGCTATGCAGGACTCACTGGTCACAGACAGGCTCAGAATTTTGAAATTACAGGGAATTGAAGCACCTCTATCAACTAAAAATAATGTTATTTACTAAGAAACATAGACTAACATTTGATGCCATCTGCAATCAAGAGCTCTTCCCACCCCTGTGAAACCTGACTTGCCTGAATCTGGTCAATTGATTCTTTCTGTGGCCGTTGCTCTGCTGTGTGAGAAGGCTGATACATGGGTTGGGAAGCTGTATATCCCTCACTTGTAGAAGAAACCAAGGGAACCTGACAAAATAAATCCCAAAGCCCCCAGAAGTCAGCTGATGCTCACACACAGTTTTGTAAAAAGTATCAGAGAACTCTGGAGTGGATGGAACTCTCTGGTCTGCGAGCCAGCACATCTTCAAACCAGTACAAAGTAATTACTTTTAAACCACCGACATTCTAACACCACACAGCTCCAAGCTCAGACACAAGTGGCCAAGGGCTGGCTTCCAATGGCCTGAATTTTACATTTTACAAGCTCTGCTACCACACAGAGAGCCCAGGGAGAAGTCCAGCCAGGAAAGCAAAGCACTTTGCATTAAAGGCTGTACTGGGGAGTTAAAGAGGCAATGGATGGGGAACTGATGGGGTGTTCACATCACACTGGAATGTTCCAGAGCCAAGAGTAAGTTTAGCTACTGCTTGCAAGATCCTTGAGAGAATCACTGGCAGCACTGGTTGAGGTAAGTGAAACAAGAAAAAAAAATCCATTGGATTAAGTCAGACATCACCTAACAGCAAAATAAAAACTAGTGCAGAGAAAAAAAAAAACCTCTGCCCAAAATTTAAGTCTACTCCTACGAGACAACAAAACTGTGGAGAGCACCAGCATTTCAGGAGGTACATACAGAGGAAACTCAAGAAATAATTCCCTCACTCCTGTTTCTATATAAATGAGTGACTTAAACCTTGCAGACCTAATCTGGACAAGCCAAAGGAAGCAATTTATACTGCCTGTACTGTGAGATCCATCACCTATCCAGATTTTTTTTGGTTTGCAAAGACCTAAAGGGATCAGACCCATTACTGAAACCAGCAGAGTCCTCAGAGATGTCACACATGCTTAATAAAAAAAGATCTTTAATCACCAGACAACTGAAACATCTTAACAACAAAGCGACTACTTTATTTATACAGTGCAGAAACAAGTTTAGGAGATCCCTAAAAGCTCAACTGGAAACAGCATTCAACTCACACTGACTGCTCTACAACTCCAGGGTAAAATCCCAATCCAAGCAAGTGGGAATAATCAAACAGAACACAAACTCCATATAGTTAATGCATGAGATCTACTTGTGCCCTGACACTCACTTGGACAGACACAGGCTGCCCTGTAACCAAGTGGTTTTGGCATTGCTTGTAAGCAACAATGGAATCACCAATTTCCCAAAACTGGACCTTCAGCTTTTTCTGAAGAGTCTCTCACGTAGTCAGGAAATAAATCCTTTTTAACTCAAATCAGGCCTAATATCAAACTCAAATCCAAACCAGAATTTACTAAACACTTTACCTGTGTAGCTTCTGGTTGCACAGGAACTTGGGTAGGCTGGGCAAGTCTTGACTCAGCATGAACTGGAGGAAAATAATTTCACTTATTACACAGTAAAACCAAACCTTTTACAGAATAGCATTATTATCTGCTCTGAGCACTTATGTGAAAGCTGATCATCATGAAAATGATGAAGCCTTAAGCGTGGCAAACCTATATTCAAATTACCAACTCCTGTTTCCACGCAAAGAACATTTTTTCTAGTTGTCCAAAATAATCCAAAGCAAAACCAAAGAAGCTTTAGCTGCTCCATATTTTCAAGCAAAACCTATAAGCAAGTGAGAACTGGAAGCCTAAAAAACAGTACAACCACATTTCTGAGAAAAACACACTATAACAGGATTGTACTATTACTTTTTATTATGCAGCAGCAACTGAAACATTTCTAAGAGATGACTTGCAGGCTTCCCCAGTGTTTCTCTTTAGGATTTACCATTACAAACCTGGAGGGCAAACCATTTGGGGCATGTCCAAACTCTGGGCTGGGTTCATGGGCTGTGCAGATACAATGGCAGGATCAAGCGTTTGGTTCTCAAATTCCAGCATTGAGTCCTGGGGAGAAAAAAAATTTAAAAAATAAAAAACAAATCTCAAATCCACACTGCTGTGGGTTAAACAGATGAATGTTTAGAGTACAGAAATACCTGCATGAAGTTGTAGGGGCCCTGCATCTGTGCCATGAGGTCCTGTACTCGCTGTCTCCTGACCAGGGGGTCTGCCTGAGCCACAGCAGTGAGTGCGTGAGGTTCCGGGACGGGAGGAGACGTCGCCTGTGTCTGTTGCTGCAGGGAATTTACAACCTAACAAGAGACAACAACCAACTGCAATTTCAGCACCAGGCAGTGCTGCACTCAAGTGACTTGGGAGTTCTTGAATTTCTGGCTATTGCCTGACTGGTTATGGATGATGGAATTGCTGCAGTGGTGCTGCAGGACAGTATGACATCCTAGACAGGTCAGTACTGTGGTCAGCTACTCATCTGAGCACTCACAGGATTACAGAGCTCACACTCTGCTCTTTTGTCTCTCCATCTACTCTTCTCCCCATGAAAAAAGTATTTGATCAATATCACATCGAGTTTTTTAGATCAGGATTTGAGACAGCAATTTATCACCATTTGGAAATTTAAAGGAAGTGGGGGAAGAGTAAGCTTCAGAAATATGTACAAATGGGGAACAATTATTTTCTCATAGCTTTTTGGTAAATATAAGTGGAGTCAGAATTTTTTGGTCTTTTTTAAGACTTCATAATGCTCAATTTTCACAGCCACTGTTACCCTAGCTCCCTGATTTACTGTCTCAGGAACAGCAGGCAGCATTGCATGACAAGGATTGCCAGACAGCACCAGAAGCCCAGAAGCAAAAGCACAGATCAGGGAGGGCAAGAAAGCTCAGATTTACCAGACATATCCCAAAGTGGCAAACATCAACAAAGGAACAAACTGCAGTGGGCTTTCAGAGAGCACCTGATTAGACAGCAGAGCAACCAGCCAAGCTGGACATGGGCACCTCAAACATCCATCAGCAAATAGTTTGAAAACAGACAGTGACAAAGATGGTTGAGCTGCACTTTGATGGCCCTAACCAGTCCCTCACCTGCTCTTTAGGCAGCTCCTGTAATCCAGAAGTGCCATTTTCAATGTCAACAAATGCCCTTTAAAAATATCATTGTCTCTTACCATTACTTCTCTATTTCAATCAGCTTGTAACATTGCTAACATTCCAGATAAACAGCTAAGCCTTAAAACTTACTTACACAGGATATAAATTAGCATACAGGCACCTGAAAGCTCAAAATATTGATGTAAAATACCTGATTTCTTATTAGAACTGCAGAAGACAGATTTCTGTACCCAGCCATGACAATTACAAACCATCCTATAACAAAAGGTCTGAACTTCATGCCTCACACTGTCACTATCCACCCTCAAAGCCTGCACATTTCTTGTTAATTTCTCCAAGAAGCCTACAGCTTCCAGCATTCCTACTGCCTGCCCAGATTTCCAAGCCTTGTTTGTCCATAGCATTCTGCACATGCAGTTGCCCCACCAATTCCAATGGCTCGTTCCTTGAGCAAATCCCAAACAGAGAATCTGAACAAAACTAAAATCTAACCACAACCACAGTCCTCTTTGAGATCCCCTTCAGACCCAGATCACCACTCGTAGCAATCCACAGAGAAGAAATTTGACAATTCCCATGAAAAATACACCCTGAGGCAGTCCACACTGGACCAAGCACAACTCTGCTCTATCAAATAGTCCCCAAATTAAGAATTAAGCCCCGTGAGTGAAAAAAGTATCTAGAGCACATATATAGACCTTTAGCACATGACAAAGTTTAAAAATTGAAGAAAAAGTGCACTTGAGTGGTAAAACCAACAGCTACTCATCTCCTGCATAACTGTTACCAAAAGTACTCTCAGTTATTTGAGCCCTACCACCCAACTTATGGAGTCCAAGTCATTCACAACAATTCAGTATCTTCAAGAAAAAAACAAAAGGAGTCAATAGAATCATCAAGAACACACAACAGTGACAAAAATACCCAACATTTTCCTTTTCCACAAATAGCACAGCAGTAACTTCAGACGGTATTTCATATTTTACATTATCTTTTCCAATACTCCTTTTTTGATGTCAAAAGGAACAGTTTAGGACCTATTCCTTCAGCCTTATTAGCACTACCAGGGTACTCTGAGCAAGTAAACCACAGTAGGATGGAACAACTGAGCAAATTTCAAGTTGTGTGAGGTAAATTAACCTTGTCAGCAGGCAGAGCTGCCAGACACAAGGCAAGGAGACTGACAGGGCGACAGAGAAAAAAAGAGAAGGAAAAGTAAGACCACAAGTTTAATGACACCATAAGCCAAGAGAATGAAATTGTATTTTGTTAGTCTGAGAACAGTTTTCAATTCTACACAAAATCCATCCAACCAAAGTTCCACAATCTAAGACACAGAGAACTTTGTGTACAACCAGACTCAGGCACTAATTACAGAAGAAGCGGTTAAAAAAAAATTAAACCCTACAAAACAACAATAAAAAATCTCCATAAATACTATTACCAATAAGGGACATCTTCACCGAAATTAGAACATCATAGAATCCAAATACACTTGGAAAATACACAAGCAAATTATTTAGTTTAAAAGTTATGGAAGGACCATACAACAAAACATCCTTGTGCAGACATCATCACCTCCCAACCTAGAAACACACCATAGAAATCCTGACTGTATCACATCTACCTGAGGGTTACTGAAAGAAAAGGAGAGGAGTTTATGATCTCCTCCCTCTTAGGGAACAATTACAGAGATCTGAGCTAATGGTCTCTTTCAGATTTCAAAATTCACAGTTATCAGTGTGCATCCTGTGTCACCACCTTACCAAACCACAATTCAGCTGCATTCTCCTGAGAAAGGAGACTGTGGTGCCAGCAAGAATAATTTTACAGGCAGATATTCTCAATTTCCCTTTTTTGTGTTATAGCTGAGAAAATCAAGTTCTTTATTATGAAGAAACAGGCTTCAACTTTAATTTTTTCTAAATTATTATTTTCTACCATGTCCAAGATATTGGGACAGAAAGGGCAACTGAACCACACATTCCCTGTGTTGTCCTATGAAAACAAAGCTGAGCCAATTCCAGATTCAGCTGACCAGGAAATTACGAGTTTCTGAAATCTGTCTGATACCAAACTACAACCTGAATTATGCCTTCATCCATACTCCTTATATTAAGAGTAACAGTGAACTGAACCACTCTGAACTCTTAGTAGAAACACAGATATAAAATGGGTATAATTGAAGCCAATTAATCAATAATTTTAAAATACTATGCCTTCTAAGAACACTCCAACCAAGCACGACTTTAATGTATGGGTTTGGAGGGTTTCTTCAGTTTGTTAAGATAATTCTTAAAACACATTCAGTAGGCCCTGAGTAGAAGTGATAATTTAAGAGGTTTTTAAGTAAGTAAATGAAATACTGTGACAAGGAACTACCAAACTCCTTCACATACATGGCAAAGCTGTCTACTGAGTTTTAGAAATCTCACACTCATCCTCAGTATTATTAAATCTGCAAGTGGTCTTCAACACATAAAATAGGAATTTCAGCCAGATTCAATGTAAATGCAGCCAGATTAGTTTATCAGATCAAAAGAGCTGCTCTGTTTTTTCAGCACTTCACAAGATGAACACTTACTCCACTCCTACACCTAAAAACAGCCAAAGGCACCAAGAAAGTCTAAAAAACTGACCATCTGCAATTTGAAATTAACTCTCCAACACCTGAAAGAAGCTGCTCATACTTGCTTTTACCAGACAGACACAACTCAAGCTCCAGTGTACCAAACAGGGGGTTTTGTCTTTTCCTGTACACGAGGACCACAAATTCCAGTGCAATAAGATCATGGACTTGCACATGCAGCAAAGTCTGAGTGCAAATCACTGAACTGGGAATGGATCCCAACACCAGTGCACCACAGACACCACAAGTGAACACACTCAAGTGCAGAGGAGTAACAAGTGAGATACTTGAAGAGCTGTAGTTCTGGGAAGCAGAGATGTACGTACATATGAGCACATTTTAACACCAAATGATGCACATAAACAATCTGGAGTAGGAATTAGTTGAGTTACTCATTTTCAGCTCCCTCTCCAGGGACCTGTGCTTCATGAAAGCACAACTACACCACACTGTCAGCAGCTGGGTAGATAAACTTTCAAGTTCTACATTTGCAGCTAAGTTCTCCAAAAAGAAAAAAAACTTCAAAAGAAGTCCTTGAAGTCTTTTTAAGCACAAGACTTTTAAGCCCTGTTTTCCCAAGCAAGCCACTAATGAAGAAAAGCAAGTTCTCTGCAAACTTAGCCAGACTTTTTATTTTAGGTACTCCTGAGCTAAGTATGTAATTAAAGAATCAAGTAGCAAGTCCAAGCCTACTTAAATAAATGTATTCTTTTATATATTGGGGGAGAAGGGATGCAATACTAAAACCTATCATGAATTGTGAGCCAGCAGAAACAGGGATTGCAATTTTACCTGCAGTACACAAGATCTTACCTCAACCGTTTCAACTGTCCACTCATCTACCTGTTCCTTCTCACTACTGCTGAACTGAGTCTCTGCCATGAATTGTCTGTTTACATACTAAAATAAAAATAAGAAAGGGTATGAAAGTAAAAGTAAGTGGCATTGAAGGTATACAAAATGACAGTGTTTCAGTGAATAATACCTCAGTTGATTCAACTTCAGTTGGCTCAGTAAATTCTTCTGCTGGATCGGGTTCTAGAAGAAAAAGGAAAAAACCATATATATGTGGGGAAAAACACTAAAAAAAAAAACAAAAACCAAAACAACAGTAATAAAGACCTCAACCACCCTCATGTTATAGATCTAGAAGATGCAAAGTTAGATGAGAAAATCTCATGTCTCATAATAAAGAAGAAACGTGATGGGTGTTAACACAGAATTAGTAATAAAAAATGTTCTCACAGCTTTGAATTGAAAAGAAAAAAAACCATTAAATTCTCACTAGCGAGAGTTATGTTCAGCTATGCCTTCTCCACAAAAGGGAAAAATGTCCTAAGTTGTCTTAAAAGTGGATACAACATTCCCAAGTTTCTTAAGTATGTAATTACACTGTCTGCTTCAGAAACTGCTCCCTTCTAGCTCAGCTTAAACTGGCGGGAACCACTGAAAAATGGGAAAAGCCTCAGGCAGCCAGAACTTTCATCTTGGATGGTTTCAGTGCTAGAGATGAACACTGCATTTGCAATTTAATCACTCTGAGGACTGCAGAGACATGACAGAACAACACAAACGTGTCAGTCACAGAGCATCTTCCCATCCTCACCAGCCTCTGCTGCAGTGTCTTCTACTGCAGGTGCAGGTGCTGCCTCCTCTTCCTCACACAGCCCATTCTGGTGGTTGTGGGTGCTGTCAAAGTAACTGGTCTGAAGAATGCGTTCAACAATCTCCTTCAGTGCTTTATCTGGGGAAATGGAACAGGGAAACATCAGCACCACCTCAGTCCTCATCATCTTCTCCTTCCATCCTTCCTCCCCAAAGATTGCATGTACATTTTATGACCCTTTTGCTGGGAAGATGTTGCTGCCCCAAGCCAGTCCATGAGCAGGATTTCTTCTCTTACTGGGTTACATTCAGTAAATTCATAAATAACCCACTGTCATTCAGAAAAATCTGAAGGGCAAGAAGGATCTTACCAATACAGAACTAACTCTTCAGAAGCTTTGTGGAGCACTTCACAGTGAGGTCAAGTTTATGAATTTAATTACCAGACTTTTATTCCTGTTACTTAAAACCATTACTGTAGACAATTTCTTCCAAACAACTAACTGTCAATAAAAATAAATCCACACAGGTACCATCTGATTCATGAGGGTTCTTCTCCTGAGGTGAAGTGGCTCAAAAGAGCCTTTGTAAGCAAAGAACAATTGTCCTCAGTGCTTCAGATGAATGCTGGGGCACCTTAACCCAAAAGACATCAGCCCCATTGGCAAAGCAGTATTACTGGCTGCCTAGACCAGGTACTTGGGAATGAATTCCATAAAAAGCAGTCTGGCTGCCATGGTCACACCCTGATCTGCAGCTCATCAATGAACGCAGGGCAAAACTGCAACACTTTTTGCAGGAGCTAAGGGGGGAGAGAGCATCCCAGTAAGGAAGGCCATGTCACTGTATGTATCACACTATCACCTTGTTCACAGCCAGGTTTGCAGAAAACAAAGAACTGTTACTCAGCACCACCAGCAACAGAGTACTGCTGGAACAGCAGGAATAGACTGAGCTTCAGTACTGAGTAATGCTAAGCCAGTATAAAAAATACACCACAGACTGAGTACAAACTTCACAAGTCACTGTTAAGAGTCCAGCTAAGAGCTGAGAAAAAGTACCTCCTGTAAGACCTCACAGATAATTAACTGCCCAAGTTCTCTTACATCAGATGTGTGCTATAGTTCAGACACAAATTCTGTTTGCTGTCTCTTCATGCAGAGACTGTACTTACAGGTTGTTCCACAAACTGGTTTTTCCTTCCCTTCCAGTAAGTCCCACAGGTGAACAGATGCTTGCTCATACTGCTCATTCAACCTTAAAAATTAATTAATAAGAGTTAATTTCTTACTGAGTCTTTAAATTACCATACCACATACACTGTTAACTGACTGGCAATTAGAAAGAGGAGCACTTTGCTGTAACCCTACCTCACGTTCATGTCTCGTTCAGGGTAAACCAGCTTATAGAACTCATCCAGCATTGTCAGCTCCTCCTCTGTCAGCACTGGCACCCCGCTGGATCCTTGTTTGAGGTCGCTGCGCACTTCATCGTCCCCCAGCTTCTCCAGAATGAACTGCAGCTCCAGCACCGTCTTTAAACGCTTCTGCTCGGCCTCCTCCCGCATCAGCTGCTCCCTGCGAGCTGTCTTCTTTATTGTCTTCTGGATCTGCAATGGACCCAAGGAAAAACTGTTTGGAAATGTCTTTAACTGCTAAGAAAAGGTCCAGAGGAAGGCAAGGGAAAAGCCTAAGTGTTGGGTTCTTCCATTTGGAAAGGCTTGGGTGATGCAGATTGTTCACACTGGCCACACAGAGAACAGGAACAGAGAGGTTATTCACCATATCCCACCAGAGTAGGAAGCATTCATTGGAACTACCAGGAGATAAGCTTAAAACAGATAAACAAAAGGACTGTTTTTTCACACACCACAAGAGGGAACTCATGGGATGTTTTGACATGAAAGGCTGGGGAGATAGACAGGATCAGCAAGTCCAAAAAAGGATTTCAACAAATTCTTGGACATGAGATCCCCAGTCAGACACCCCAGGGAACAAGTACGTGCATCCACTGCAGCATTCCCAATGCAAGGAGGGAGAGGATGACACATCAGCAGCAGCCTTGTGCTCTGCGCTGAACCTTCCACAAGGTCTAAATGCAGCACCACCCTGAACCTACAGGATGTTTCTTCCACTCTTCATCTTAATCCAAGTATCCAGCGTCCCATACTCAGCTGGAAATGTAATATTCTCTTCCAAAAATCTATCGTGATGGTAACTTTCCCACTTGAAACATCCAAATTTTGTTTTTAAAAATCAAAGACATATCTTAAAATCAACTAACTGCAGTCAAGAAAAAGTACCACCAAGTTTGAAAGCAGAGCACCAACATGGTACTCCTGCATTCACTGGCTTGTTTTAGCAGTCAGCTGACCAGGAAAACACTTCAGAACAGACTTATCCAGAAAAGGACGTTCTCCATTACTAACATTCCATAAACACAGATGAACTGTGATGCCAGAAAATAGAGGAACGAGTTGGCTTAGTCCTACAAATTAATTTACAGCCACAGCCAATGTAGAAAGCAGTTTATAACACAAGGAGGCTGCTGCCCTTCAAATTATCCCAGCCTGTTCACAAGCTAACTCTGCTCCTTAGAAGAGTCAGCTGTATTAACATCCACTACTCAGCCAATTCTTCCAATGCTGCTGCTCTTTCCAGAACTCCCAAATTTTCAGAATTTAATTCTTGATTACAGTATTATTCCGCATCCTTGATAAAACACCAACCCAAAAGATTACCTATTACATAGTATCCAGTTAATTTACCCTTTACAAAAATAATATTGTCCCATAATGTAGTTTCAGATTGTATTACCAAGAAATGAAAACCCCATGAAATCCATTTAAGAAAATGTTACTAATGGCAGCAAGTGACCATCTTTAATGATGCATGACAGACCTGGTTCTGTGATCACTATTTTCAACACTTGTGTTGTGTCAAAAAATTACATTATTCTTGTTTCCATACATTTATGTAGTACATCAAAAAATTCTTCAGAAAACCTGACATCAACTAATATGAAAAAACAGAAGAAAACAGTCAAACATAGAAGAAAACAAGGGCAATTCATCCCTGTAAACAGAGGTGACTACTGCCTCAGTGGAAGAGTTTAAAGTGTTTGGATAACCCACATGGCAATGCTTGATCTTTACTTACATCTTGGCTCAGCGCCATAAAACTCCTCTGCAGTTCCTTAGCAAATTCCAGATTATTTGTCACTTCCTGGTACTTTGACACTGCATCCTTAAAAAAAACCCAGAAAGACCACAAATGTAAACCATCAGCAACAGAACTGAATATATACTTCCAACAAATAAATTCCCACATTTTTTAGTTCTAAAGCGAGACACAGGATCCCTGAACGGGACTGCAACTATGTTAAGGTAAATTTAGATTTTCACTGGCCCAGATATCAAAGACTTGTGTATGTCCTTAGGGCCTCCAGTTTCTTTAGATATGCTAAACATACATAGAAATATGCCTTTATGTGCTCACATGGATGATGGACTGGTTTCATGTTTGGCTGCAGGCAGTTTCTGAAAAAGCTAACAAACAACTTGAAGAATGGGGGAGAAGAACAATCTGGCAACTGAGAACTGCGCAAGAGTTTGAGAATTAATGTATTGTTATCTCCAGTTAAGAGTCAAAACCAGAATATACAGAGCATAATGTCCCCTTCTCCAGAAATCTTTGCTTTTGCTATCTCTTAAACCTAATACTCTGATCTGCACCAAAGCAAACCAAATTCCTCAACCCATTTGGTATTACTGAGAAATTGTATCAAATCAGGGGGATATGGCTGAGACATTTACATTCCTGCCGTGACAAAAGAATGCATTTCTCCAAACTAACATTTATTTTTATCAAGCCTGGTAGTCAGGCTTCATAAAAACCATGAGCTTCCGTCCTGAACATGATGTCAGTTCTCTATCGTGGTTTATCTTCACACCAGGCCATTACAAAATAAAAACACACAGATCCGTGATGTTTCAGTTCTCAGCTGGCACAGAACCACCACAAGATGGAAGATGGAATCATCCAAGGGACCAAGGGAAGCAGCTCATTCTTCTAAGTGTCAACAGCTGCAATAGTTGGAGGGTACATTTTTGTCCCTTCACTTTCAGTGTCAAAAATCATCCATAAAACACTGTTGATCCCAGACTGGGAAGATAATTGTTAAGGATTTGACTTCACTTAACACTGAGCATCTGGTTATTTCCTGAAGTATCAATGTGCATGTTTGCACCATATAATTGAATTTAAATTGATACTTGCTTTTTATTTACAACTGCAAAACTGCTGCTGAATCAAGTTCTGCAATAACCTACTTTAAGAACCAACCCCAAAAAGGAGAGAGGCAGGGTAAACTCTTCATCACAAAGATAACAAAACAATTTAACAGATCTGATTAGGATTTTTTTGGTTGTTTTTACCAGTTGATCTTGATTCAGACGTTCTCCCTTGTTCATTCGTTCCTGGTAATCATCAAGTTTGCTCTGAAACAAAAGAAAAATGCTGTTATGAAGAGGCAAAAATCAGTTAAAAGCTTTTTTCTACTTGTGCTAACAAAATTATGCACTCTAATATTACACTGCACAGACTGTACCATGTTACACAAGCACATAACTGTCCCGTAGAAAGTGTACAAGAGAAAAACTGTCTTCTGGGTTAAAATGTAAATATTTTCCCAAGAGGTAAATATTTTTATCTTATTTGGCTATTACAATGTCTTCATGGCTAGTTGCAATTTCCAAGTATATTCACATTCCTCCTAAGGGGACAAGCACTCTCAATGCACATGTCCTTCAGTCCAAACACCAGAGAGCTGAACTGAGGGCTGAGGTAGAGTTTATCACCACTTTATCCCTACAATAGCAAAAATCTGACTGCAAACCCCCACTGTCAAGGCTATTAAGATTCAGAACTGTGTTTCTCTGTAGCTCCATCACTTAAGATAGTTGTAAAGAATTTTAAACAGTTTCTAATCCTCTGTGCAAGAATGCCCACCAACACAATTCATATTAATAGCTCTAAAATAGTTTTTGTTCAAGAGCATTAGGATTTTTTTTCCACAGGAAGAAATTGAAAAAAGAATCATTAGGCTACTTTTCAGCAGGATCAGTTTTCTCATCTGCTTCAACAGAAACCACACAGCAGAGTGGCATCAGCCAGAATCAAACTCCTGTGTGCCCCAGTGACGGATTCTACAAGCTAACTACAAAGGCTCTTCAAAAGAAAGCAAAGCCTCTAAGGGTAACACACCCAATTATTACACTGTTTTCATCATTTCTGTATTAGCACAAATTACTGCATTTCGAATAAAATTTGCCATGATCTAACTTAAAAAGTTATTAAAACAAATTCTTAACAATTATCTTCCTAATCTAGGATAACAAAAGACAAGAAGCAGGAGAATACTTAATTTTGAATGTCAAAGATGCCATCACTGTCTCAGGGTTTACATTTGCACTGAGTGGCACCTTGTTTGGTTGCTGTTGCTCTTCATTTCAGACTTTTCAGTTAAAATACTTTACTGCTATTTTTCTAGTTAATTCAACTTCTATTCTACGCTCAGTCTCAGACTTTTGGAAAGATCAAAGTCTGTGGAACAGTTTATCAAGCAAGCTCCTCTTCCTAAGTATTTGATGCTCATCATTATTTCCTGAAACCCTACCACCCTTATGAGGCTTGGTCCTTTTGATGTCATTTTTGGTGCTGGATCTTTTTAAGTCCTCCAGGTCAGACAGAACATTTAACTACTTCACCTTCCAGTGTATCAGAGCCAGCAATGGCCTAGGCAAAGGCAAAGCAAGAACTTGCAGAGCTCCAAAAATACATTACTGTGAGTTTCATGCTGGGGACAGAAACTACATGGTAACAGTTGTTAAATGCAGCAGCCACAGCTCATAACAGATCAAAAAAGCAGCCCTGGAGAGCATTTGGCACACTGCAAATCTATCTCAACAGGAAATAAGGTCAGGTTACTCTTCTCCATCCTGATCTCAGAGCAGATGATGACATGCTTGGACAATCACAGGACAGTCTCTTGATTTGGGAGAGCGTGGCTGAGCTGTGCAGACAAAAGGGAAGAACTGAACCACTGCAGTGCCCCAGTGCAAAGCCAGGTCAACCCACACCTCTGATGGCTGAAATCCTAAAGCAAAGGGGCTTTGCAGACAAGCAAATTTCAAAGGAATTTCCTACTTGCTAAAGTCACCAGCTCCCCTGCTGCAGATTACCATTCCCCTGGTCACCCTGCTGCAATTGTTTGTGAGGCTGCTCAGTAAATAGACTGCAAACATGAGCCAGCTTGAACAGGGTCTACAGAAATGCACTAAAACAAATTCTGTGATCCAGTTTCCAACACAAACCCATAAACAACAACAGTAAAACAAAATGGGTGGAACGTCGTATTCCAGAACACTACTTTGTTTGATTTTGTTGAAAAAAACAACATATATTAAAAAATTGCACTGAAATACTCACAGAATCCCTTTTGTGGCTGAGGGCATAAGGGAGGGAAGAGGCAAAACTACCCTAAATAACTACAATTTTTTCTGTATACTTTTTCCATGCATGGTTGGTCCTTTCAGATTAAGCTATTGCAGTAACATAGTGAACAATGCACAAGGTTTTTCTTGAATGGTCAAATACTCTTAGGTCTAATGTAAATGCTTTGCTTATTTTTATTCAACTAAAAAGCCAAGGGTAATACGTCTCTTTCTGTTAGGAATAGAAGAAAAGTTACTTGTCTTCACATTTACTTCTTACAAAATATTCCTGTTGGGAAGGTAAAAGGAAGGAAAGCCCTGTCAGCTGCAATGCAGAGGACAAGCCAATGTGCATTTAGTTAAATGTTACCACAAAGATTTGGACTGCCAAGTAAGCATTCTTCTATCATCACAAAGACACTTTTAAGATCCAAAACTGCATTACACAGAAATATTAACTAAATGCCTTCCTTTTTAATCTGCACTGTCAACTAACAGCAGTCCAAGAGCAGCATTAGAGCTGTAAAACAACTGCAGTGAAATTCCTGCTCAGGAACCTACTGCAGTGCCTGCAAGAGGGGAAGACTCTTCATCTTACCCCTCCTGACACAACTTCACCCTCACTCCTCAGACAGAGATCTCCGAGCACGAAAACCAAACCAGCAGGAAAAAAAAAACCCAGTGGCAAAGTGAGCACATGAATTGTGTATTGAACAGCTCGTGAGTCAGCAGCTCCCAGTCCTGCAGGCAGCCAGCCACTCTGCTTCAGCTTTTTCCACTGAGATACCTGAAGTAATTTGGAGTTTCCTGGGGAAAAAGCACCATTAACAGCCTCTTGGGACTGTGGTGCTCACTGCTTAACTATGCCCTGGATTTTACTTTAATAGGAATCCAAAACTGAGTTACTTTATTGCACTAATAGACAATTCTCTTCACCTCCTCTGCACTGTCTCAAAAACATCATCCTGAAGTGGAAACAAAAACTGCAGTTACCTGGCATTACCCTCCAAACCTACCCTGGTTTTAGAAATGCCTGACCATTGAGCCACCACTTCCAGTGCTGTGCTGCAAACTGGATCACTGGAATCATCAGATTAAAAATAACCCTTAAAAAAGGGGGTCAGGAGCAGGAGGGAAGCTCTATATTTAACCAGATAATTTCAATGCTGCGGTTCTACCAATTACAGCAGCACAAGTGTGCACAACAAGCTGCAAGGTGACAAGGTAACCTCTGTCAACAGCTGGAGTAAATCTTTAGTAATTCAAACTCTACCACAAGATAAGAAAAGATGGAAAGGACATTCCAAGTTTGTCTCCTCAGGTATCTCAAAAGCTGAATGAATGTTTTTGACAGTACAAAAGCAATTAAGATAATCCAAAATTTAAAATAGCTGTGTAATACAGTTTGCACTGAAGCCAAATAAATGCCAAGTTAAAAATTAGAAGTTTGTTAACCTGTTTTACACCTCTGCATTGTAATTTTTCTGCCCTCCGTCATCACCTCCATACTTTTCATGGCTTTGCAGCTAAAACTGCCCAGAAATGGCCAAAAAACCCCAGAAACCAAAACCAGTCTTCTATTTTCTCAAAAAAGGAAAAAGTAAAACACTTAGCAAGGAAGTTCAGAACCTCTCAAAACCCACCACTTCTGAAAAGCTCTTTAGTCCTGAGTTGGAACCAGGCAGATGGAAGGATACAATAATACCAATACTCCAGAACACAAAACACTTACAGGTCTTCTGTATAAATGGAATTGATTTTTTGAGTAACAGTAGTAGATATTCTCGTGGGAGGGTTTTTCCCCACAGTCTGGGAAGTTTGATGGTTTAGAAAAAATATCTGCATAATGTATTAGTTTTTAAACAAAGGACAAGGACACATCAATTCTGAGACTGCAGTTTCACGATCAGTTAACCCCAGAGGCAGAAAAAGCTTCTTCAGTAACTAGAATTAAGTCACGGAAGAGTGGAACCCCAAGTTTTGGTGACTGCAGAGATGTTCCTTCCAAATCACCACCATAGAGGATTTCCTACAGAAACACTCTGAATTTACAGGGAAGTTGACTACACTGTAGGAGACGTGGATTTTGCTCCACACATAATCTTTGTTCCAAAACGTTATTTTTACAAGTGAATTCTAGAGCACAAATGTGTCTCTCCCAATACATTCTGCATGTCTTTTTCTTCAAACAAAACCCATGATCCAAACCCCAAAGCAGCATCTGAAAAACTGAAACTAGAAGATGTTTCACAGCTCCTTGGACTCATCATGCATCCAGTTAACTGAACTCGCTGTGAGACAATCCCTATTTTACAATAACCAGTTAAAACCAAAACAGACCAGCCTGAAACCTCAAAGACCAGCCATCACAAGATTTCGCAGATAAACTGCTTGGGTTTTTTGACCCGAAGCTTGATATTCAAAATTCCTACTAAGAGAGGTTTCAAAGAAAGTTTCAGGCTTATAATACAGTGTCTGAAATGAATTTTACAATTTGTTCCATGTTAAATCTCCAAAGATTAATTTCAAACCAAACCTCCCAAGGAGAGGTTCTGGAGCCACTCACAAGCCTGAACATCCAAGTGGCCCAAATCATGGACAAACACAGTGAGAGCTGCTACCAATGGGCAGCTTCAAACTTCCTGCCACCAGAAAGGAAAACTGACCCCAGCTTTTACTACAGGTTCCTGTTTCCCATGGGAAATCCAACATTTTACTGGACCAAGTCACATCAACTTCAGATGTCCACCTGCTGTGCTGTGAGAGTTCTTGCGTAGCAAGGACAGCAGCACCTGTGAGCTGCTCATTCTGCACCCAGCCAGGGTTACACCCAGGAGGAAACTCAGACAAGCTGATAAAGTGACAGCAGCTCAAGTTACCAGGCACAGGCAGTATGTGCCATCTTTCCAACTCCAGACACCAAGCTCACATCAAGCTCTAAGCTCACATGTTACCCTGTGAACATCTGCCCATCCCCTAGTCCACGTGGTAGCATATTAATTATTTTGCCCCTTTGGCAGAACGTTTGTTTGATGAACTGTTCGTACATGGCTCATGCCCTATTACACAAGATGAAAGTAAAAACAACTGATTTTTTTAATTCAGCCCTGAAACAAAACCAGAGTTTGATCTACATTCAATTGGCTTAAAATTTGGAAAGTATTTTCTCCTCTAAAAACAAAAACCAGAAGAGCCAGGGAGAAGGCGAAATTGAAGGTGAAATATTTTCTCCTAGGGAACGTGGACAGCTGGCAGGATTCAAACCCCAGACACCTGACAAACACCTGGAGGAGTCCAGGCAACTTTCAAATTATCTAAGCTTGTCAACATAAACTTGAGCTGCACATCCTAAGGTCCTGCAGAGAAAATACCCCTTTAATTACCCCCTTCCATGCACACACAAATATCTTGTCATCTAAGAGCAGAGGACAGCATTCATATCTTTTCCAAATACAAGGAGATGAGGGGAACACAGATGTTTTCAGGCCATGTTTTCACATCCATTTCTGAACAGCAATTCAGTTTATCCCAGTCCCTTTTAACAAAAGAAATACTCATTCTTTCAAATGAGGTCACATTTAGGAAAATGAAAGTGTAACTAATAATCCAGTGGTTTTAGTTTATACAGAAATGTTCAAACTAGTATAGACCAAAGTTATAAATATTATTTCGATTTGAATTTTGGTAGTCACATTATTTTATCCCCTGCATTTGCAGGTAAACATGACAAACTTCACTCCAAAAATTCAAATTTCTCTATGAAGAGTGACCTTTCCACTACTAAAAGCTGCACACTCCTTTTACTTAAAACCTAAGATGGTACCTCTTCCAGAGCAGTAATTTTTCATCCTTCAGAAATGTGTGTCTAAGTATTTATTTGTGTTCATTCTGTGACACAAAGCTCTGAAAATCATCTCTGCTGGCCTTCGTTAGCAGCTGCTGACAAAGAAAGGATTAACTGTCCAACTGAGCACAAGTTCCCAGTGAGATTTACTGCATTTCTCATCCACTCCTGGCTCTGCAGTTTCCAGAACCATTTTACTTTCTGGATGGTTGGAAAAATTAAAAATATATTCTTGTCCAAAGATGCAAAATGTAAGGAAATCCTGCTGTGTACAATGAGCTTTGTTTTAAGACACAAAGCATGTACTGCTCTCTTTACTAAAGGGCATTATTTACTACAGAACTCTTGGTTCCCCCACCAAGGGAGAGGCCCAAGCCCACAAATGAGTTCCTCTGCTTTAATACACCAAAACCCATTTCTCTCATAACTTTTGTAGTGTTTATGAGTGCTCCTTCAGGAAGTTTCAGAACTTCAGCCCATTAAGACTTAGGAATCTTTGAACTTTAATTCATCAGTGAGAGACAACACAGAGTTTATCCTTTTTAAGCCCCAGCCCTTGCCTGTTCCTTAAGCCCTCATTGCCCAGCAGAGAATATTCAAAAAATAAATGCTTTCAGTAATTTTCATGGAACATCTTCCAACAAAAGCCATGTCCAGAAAAAAAAAGGGCACTTTGTCCCCTCTACTCACTTGGTAAAACACTAAAATTCTACTCAAATAGAATGGAATGGCTAATGCAACTGTAAATTATTTAAAAGTAAATAAAATCACTGCTCCCAAGGACCCTCACACCAGTAACACTGTGCTTTATCCTCTTGATTACTCCCAAGTACAGAACAAGTCAGAATGTTCACTTACTAATTTTCGTTTTTAAAATACATGCTTTTAACATAATAAAAAATATTTTCAGAGCATTTTTGTGTATGCTGGGTTCAACAGTTAATTTTCAAACAATTTTTTTTGTATTAGAACAACTAGAGACAGAGCTGCTCTCTTTCTCAACCTGAGGACCAGTATTGGCTGTGCAGATATTCCTGTGTATTAATGCCAAGTTTAAGACAGACATCTTGTCCTCTCTATACACAACACACACGGAGGAAAAGCTCCTCTGATTCTAAAACTTACCTAAAATGTCCTGGCTTGCTGCTTTTTGCCATGTCATTTCTAAGAACCAGGAAAATCCCACACCCAGTTCTGAGGTAGGAAGCTACACTGTACACAGTGTATTTATACAGTGTATTATTGATACACAGTGTATTATTTATAGGTAAAGCACAGCTTCTCTCCTTTACAACCCACCTGTACAGACTAATTTACTGGAAATACTTCCACCTTATACAATATGGAACACTATGAAAAACATCAAAAGTGACAGTTAAAAAAATTAACAGAACAGTTATTGTGCTTATTCACTTCTAAAAATAATAAGAGATTTAAGGCCCTGGCACAAATCTAATTTTTTGGGGGATAATTTTAGCTTGGCACTGTGGTGTTTTGAGGTGAGTCTTGAGGCTATGTATTAGTTCTTTTTCTGATGGACACCTCATGCTCTGGAGGTTGTAAAGCCTTGTGAAGCTCATTTAATCTGCCACCACCGAGAGGGTGCAAAACACGCCGCGAGTAACCACGGCAGCCTTTTCCTCTCGTGCCACAACTCGAACCGTCCAAGCACCAGGGATTGAGTAGCTGCTCCTTCTAAAAATAACCCGTGAAAGGCCGCTTCCAGCTGGGCTCAGGCTCCCAAAGAGTTGAGCTTAGGGCGATGGAAAGCGAGCGGTGACACTGGGGCGGGGTGGGGTGGCCCCGGCTTTGTGCGGGCGGCACAATGAGCTCCGCCGGGGAGGCCGGGCCGCCGCCATGTTACAGCTCCGCGTCCATGTGCCCGGCACCGGGGGCACCGCAGCCTCTGCCCGCCTGCCCGCCCCGCGGGCACCGGGCGCGCTCCGGCCGCAGCACGGAGCGGGGATGTGGGGAGCCGCTTCCCGGGATGGCGCGGCTGGGAAAGGCCCCGCCGCGGGGAACAAAAGGCGGAAGGAGGGGGAAGGGGAAGGGAGCGGCGCCGCCGAGGGGGCTCCGGGCAGCGGGGGCGAAGGGGGGGTCGGCAAACGCGACCCCTCCGGGCTCTGCTCCGCGAGCCGGGGGTAAACCGGGCCGGGTCCCGGGGCGACGGGAGGGCGGCCGGGGATGGGGCAGGGGAACCCCGGGAGGGTAAGGGGACAGGCCGGGGGAGCGGCGCTCGCCCTTCTGGAACCTTCCAGCAGGCGGCCTCTGGGGGCCACGCCGGGAACAATCCGGGAGGGCTCGGCGGAGGGCCCGACACAAGGGAGCGGAAGGGAAACAGGCCGGACCGGCTCGGGGGCACGGGCGGCCGAAGGCGGGGGACAAGGCGGGTGGGCACCCGGGCTGGGCTGGGGGGTCTGAGGGAACGTGGGGATCACCTTCTTCTTCTCCAGGTTGCGCAGCTTCTTGTCGATAACCCCCAGGATCTGCTTCATGGCCTCGGTCTGCACCGTGGTGATGTTCACACCCGCCGCCGCCTGCGGGGCCGCCGCCGCCGGGGCAGCCTCGCTGCCCGGTCCCGCTTTGCCGGTGCTGCTGCCGGTGGTGCTGCTCGCCATGGTGCTGTTAGTAGCCGAGGGCATCTCTGTGAAGGAGGGAGGGCGGGGGGGAGAGAGAGACACAAGGGAGCGGAGAGAGCGGCGGGCGCGTCACGGGGGGGAGCGCGGACGGCGGGGACGCGCGGGAGCGCGCACGCGACCGCGCGCGCACGAGCCGCACCTGCCCCGGCGCGCGCGCCCCTGAGGGGCCCCCCCAAAGCCGCCCCTCCCTCCCTCGGCCCGCGCGGGGCGGCGGTGGTCACGTGACGGCGCGGGGCGGCCGCCTCGCGCCCAACGGTCATTTCGCCTTCACGCTGCCCTTCCCCCCCCCCGCCCCGCTCGGGGTGTCCGGAGGGGCCGCGCCGCCCTCCTCACCCTGTGCGCGACTGAGCCCGGGGGGGACACGCTGTGCTCTCTCTCGCTCGGTAGGAATGGCCGCCTCAGCCACACTCCAGCCCCGCCGCCCGCGCTGCTCCTGCTACCACGGGAGGGAGAGAGAGAGAGAGAGAAGAGAGGGAGGCAGGGAGACAGAGGCAGCGGCGGCGCGCACGCCGGCGCGTAGAGGCGAGGCGGCGCGGGAGCGCGCGGGGTCCTGGCCGGCCCGTGGGTTCCCGCGGAGAACGCCTGAGCCCGCGGCGGCAGCTGCCGCGCTGCCCGCGCGGGGGAGGCGCGGCGCGGCGGGTCCTTCAGGCGCGCGGCGGGCGGCCCCGCGGCAGACACAATGGTGGGGCGGCCCTGAGGGGATCCCGGGGGTCCCCGAGGGGCTGCGGGGCCGCCCGCCGCCCGCTCCCGGCACTAACGCCTCCAGAGCGCCTTTCTGTGCCTAGCGGCGGGTCCCTGCCCCGGCGGAGCCCATCACGGCTATAACTGAGCCCTAATAGCCGCAGCTCAGTGGCCGGGAACAGTTGCTTCATGTGTCTGTCAGGCTGGGATTTGCGTCTCCAGATATATCCCTGTATGTCCCTACGATCCCCACGTAATGTGTGTGATTTTAGTCCTACACGTTTCAGTCACCAAAAGCTGCCACCACTCAGTAAACCTTCTATGCTAGCAATTTATTCTTTCAATATGAATTATTTCAGTGTTAATAAATAAAAGACAACATGGGGGTTTCTGTGAGGCAAAGGGAATTTTGGGATGAATGCTCCGGCTGCTTAGTGGGGCACAGCTGGAAAATGAAATGCCCCTGCCTTCAGAAGGCTGGGAACTAAATGGGAAAGGATTTAGTATTTATTGAGTAGTCTTGGAATTAATGGGTGCAAGACTTTGGGAATAGAAATCCCTGAAAATCCAGTTCACAGTATTTGCACATGGACATTGGAAATTTTGGTTAAAATAAACAATTTAAGACTGTATTTGTACCATTGTTTTTTAAATTGTTGGGGTTTTTTCTTTGCTCTCTTATTTGTGGATCCACACAGTCAGTGACATGGGAAAGAAGGAAAAAGCCCAGTTCCTTGAACAACTGGGCCAACCTGATGGTTCCCATCACCAGAAGGGAGATGTCTCATGACCCTTCCTCACCAAGTCCTTGCTCTTGTTTCCATCCTGGTTCTTGCTCCCCAGGAATTAATTCAAGCTGATAATCCAGAAAGAAACTGGTCACTCAATGGGCAGATTCTCCCCCTCCATTCCATCTGTAAATATTGCTCCTCATGCTTCTGCTTTCCCTGCATCTCTGCATTTTCTGGAGCAGCTCCATGCTTTGTCATTTTGTATTAGGTATTTGCTTTGCATAACAGGTTATGGGAGATATAATAAATCACCCAGCCTAGTTATTTCAGTTGAATAAATGAGATATAAAACAAAATTTCAATTGTTGAAAGTTCTTTTCACTGTTCAACAAAAAAGATTTTGGTAATACCATTGTATTTTCTTAATTCCACTGTATTTACAAGATTTAATTTTTATGGATATACTTCTCCAAGCCCCATACATGGGGGCTGAAATGACCTTTTTTTCCCCAAGCAAAATGCAGTTTTTCTGTCAACATGTGAAGCACTTGAGGCTTTTTGACCACAGAATACAATGGTTTAAAATAATATGGAATTGTCTCATCCCTTCCTATTCATTTCTCCTTTTCCCTCACATTGCCATTGCAATTCTCCATAAGTTCTGGGCACAGATTATGCAGATTTTTCAGCCAAGCTCTGATAGAGTTTGTACTCGGGACCTTTCGAGGTGTTTATTCTTCATGGAGGAGTGACACACGAGGTAGCAAATGTTGATGGTCTCAGAAATAAAGGAAGTTAAAGAGGAATAAAATAAAATAAATAGATAAAGGAAGTTAAAAGGAAGTTAAAAGCTGCTCTTGAGAACAGCTACTGCATGAGATCACACAGCCAATCTCAGCTCCTAGAATATTTCTTACTGCTAAACGTGCTCATCATTTCAGGCAGCTCTTGCTGGGAATTACTGATCTACCCCTTTCCAACCATTCCTGTAGAAACAGCAACCACAAATTCCCCATCCTTCTGTGCCAACAGTATTGATCACCTGGCAGTGCCTGGCAGAGGAAAACTCTGCAGAATCCCCAGTAAGAGCTGAGACCTTTGCTTGGAGGAAGTGTTGCTGAGCTGTGGGTGAGCTCCATCCTGGCAGCTTCCAGCTTGACAAGCTTGTAATCAGCATGTGGGTCTGAGCATTTCCATTCCTCAGAGATAAGTATCCCTGCATTTCGTGTTTGGGAGCTCTGTAAAATGAAGGTCAGCTCTGGAGCTGCTGGGTTTGGAGTCACGTTTGTTCAGTCCCCAGGGAAAGGCCTGAGAGCAGAGAAAGTCCCCCCAGCAGAAGCACTTCCACAAATGTGAGCCTTTAGAACACAGAGCTGCTCAAGATGAGGGAAGTCACATTCCTGACCCTCCCACTTCAGATTTCTTCCCTTTTTGCTCCCCTTCTTTCCTTCTTTGCTCAGGGACTTTTGACCAAGCCAAGCCTTGCAACTCCCTCTCAGGGAAAATCCTACAGGGAAGTACTTCTACTCCTCCACCCCCTTGTCCTATCTCCAAGTGGAAAGAAAAAGGAAAAATTACACCTTTTCTTTTTTCCTTGATGCCCTAAAAACTATTTCCAAGCAAAAGTGATGTCCTGGCTGTGGGCAATGGATTTGTAAAGAATTCTCAAAACCTGACAGAAAGCTCAGACAGTCTTGTACATCTGTATACAAAGACTAAGATAAGTGCGCTAACTTAAGAAAGCCATAGAATAGAGATGACATTGTTAAGAGAGAAATTAAACTAAAACCAAGCTTCAACAAGTTTCAAAATATAGCCTTACAAAAAGACTAGATATTTAGAGAATTGGAACTGTGAAAGATGCACTGTAGAAAGACCATGTGGAGAAAAAATATAGGTGATTAGTGTTAGAAGTAATAGTGACATTGTGTAACAAAAACTAATGAGCTGAAAAACATTTATAAAGTATTGTAACCAAGAAGTAAGTTAGCTTTTGATAGAATAGTGTTAAGTGTTACATCTCTCATGTCTCACTATTCATCAAGACCGATAATAGAATAAAATCTTTTAAAATGCCTCTCAGTTGCCCCATCTCTGTAAAAACTAAGAAAACCAACACCAGGTTGTGAGCTCCAGGGATGAGCTGTGTCTCCCTGCAGCTCTGCCAGGCTCTGACCCTTCCTGCAGGTAATCAAAGCACACAAACAGAGATGTACTCATGTCTTCCCAAACCTGGCATCCCATCCCTGTGTCCTTCCATCTTCTTGTCCAAAGCTCACCAGCTTTCCCACCCTGCTGATCTGTTCCCAGCTTCCCCAAACCAGGAACTCAGGGCTTTCTCTTTAATCACCACATCTACTCCCTAGTCATACTCAGAATTATCCTGAACTATATAATGAAATTAACATAATTTGTAACTTCAATTTTTTCTATGCTGAGTTGTTTGGTTTTTTTAGAGTTTGTTTTGGTTTGTTTTTTTTTAATAGGCTCCATAAGACCAAAATGAAATTTCCTTCCTGCACGTTATCACAGGCCTATTCATCAGGCAGTTCCCTGCCTGAGCTCATGGAACGTTATGGGATTTCAGCATTGCCAGTGTTGTCTTGGGTTCTAGAGATAACCACAGCCTACGTTGAAAAGCAGATCCCATTCTGCAGGGGGCTAGAATATAAGTAAATAAAGGGGGTAAGTAATCTTACCCCCTAAAGAGTTGGAGCTGGGCTAATTATTAAAGATTAGGAGCAGGCCTGATTTTAACAGGCCACAGCTGTAGCTGATAATAAGAAGAGCGTTATAAAAGGGTGGATTGGTTGATTGAGGGGATCTGGAGTCAGTTGGCTACTGTGAGAAGAAGGAAGAGTCAGTGCTTGGAGGAGCTGCCTATGAAAAACATCAAGGAGGTATAAAACTCTAGCAATATGGACCCTTTGCAATATAATGACAATAGAACTCTTGGAATATAATGGCAACACCATTCTGCTTCTGGAGCACGGAAAATGGAAAGGACCAACCTCAGTTTCCAGTTCCTGGATTTGTTATACAGTGGTTGTTAGGTTTTGAGAGGGCCCAGTCTGCGCGTTTCAAAAGCTGTGGTTCCTCCTGCTTATTAGGCTGTTTTAGGAAGGTATTGCTTTGTTTTTATTTAGGTTTCTTTTTTCCACAGGAATTTGCTCAAAGGAGAGAAATTCCCATTCTATCTCAGCCCACAGGCTGGCCAGCTTTCATAATAAAATGAGACCCAGACAAAATAAACTACTCTGAATAAGAATTGAAAGCTCAGTGTATGTTTTTTGTCTGAATAAGATTAAAATATAAGGTTTTTATCAGAAATGTTAAACATTGATGTTTTAGGAGAAAAGTCAGTAAAAAATTAATAATTTATTTGAGTTCAAAGGAGATTAAATGAACTCTAATGGTATGATTAGTCAAAACTAACATAATTCCAATCCAATGCAGGGAAAAATTGATTAAATGCTACTAAATGATAGATTTCCCTACATAGCCATGAATGGAAATCCTTACAAAAGGTATTTCTTTTTCAGTTCTTCTTCCCTTCCACAAAGCAATTGTTTACTGAAGTCTCCAGCTGCAGAACCAGGCTGGGACAGTCCTTTGCTCCACAAACTTCATGCAAAGCAGATCAAGCCTTGGTTTATGGACAAAGCCCTGGCACAGGAAGGGAGAAGGTTGGTCACACATGCCAAAGGAGCTCTGAAAAGCAGCCCAAAACTGCCCAGGGCTTTATATTTGCCTGACTTAGCTAATTTGGATGGGCCCAGCTTACCACACTCTCCAGGATGTTTATGCCTGTCCTCCCTCTCATTTACTCTTTGTCATCTTTTTGTATTTGTAAATTAGATCAAGTAATTAATTCTGTCTTTATTTCCTTACTGCTAAGGAAAATATTGTGACAAATGCTGCAGCCCCAACCAAAGCATCCAAGCATCCTCTTAAATAACAATCTTCTGTTCAATTTGAGTTTGGTTTTTTTTCAGCCACTTTATTGTATCACAGCCATTTAAAGGAGAGTATCATGAGGCTGTAAGTCAAATTTAGGCTGATCACAGTCTGACTGTCTTAGATCTTTAATTCTGGAGAACATCCCAAAATTTGTAATCACCTTGGAAAATATTACTTTTTTTTTTTTTCTCAAAGAGACATGCTGTGTAACTTGGAGTAAAAAAATGGCTCTTACTGAAAGGGTATTCAATCCAGTGCTGAAATGTATCATGAAAGGCAAAGGTGCTGCCAAGGGCCAGGTTTTACTGTAGATGGAATGGGTAACATGGGGCTCATGATGTGCCTAATACCAACTTTTTACCTTTATTTCTATGGATAGAATAATTTTATCTCTTTTTTTGGCTCTTTCTATGAATCGAGGGGTCCAAATATTTCTTGACAAATGAGCAGATCCAACGCCTGCCCTCTTATCCAGCCCCCCTGGAAATTTGTGCCTGAGCCCTTCATCTCTTCAGCTGATTTGGTCAGGCACAGTCATTAGAAAAAACAATTGGTTTTGCTAATTATGTTAATAATTTATTCATGCTCACAACACCTGAAAATTGCCAGTCAAACCTTGCATTTTCCAAGGTGCACCTCAGGATTTTCCTGCACATCACATTCATAAGAAAGGTAAAGGAGGAGTGAAACTGGAAGTAACTGAAGGTGAAGGATGACTGGCTATTTTAGGGAATCCATAATGCTGATATAGGACAAATTCTTCTCTTGATACCTCCTTTCTTTTTGACAGGGAATGACTGGAAATTATTCTTTACATAGACTGGCTTTACACCCACTTTACTGTGGTTTTCATTTGTGTCCTGATTTCTTAGGCTGCTTCTGAGTTGTGGGAGAGAGTAGCAGAAACCTTATTGAAGTCAAGACATCTTCCTCTGATTTTTCTTTGCTTCTCCTCTGTCCATCTGTGGAAGGAAATGAAATAGCCTGGCACAGTTTGGTTGTGGCAAATTCATGTTGCCTGTTACCTCCTTTTTCCCCTCCCAGTCACTTGGGATGTTTAAAAAAGTAATTTAATAAATAAAGGTAGAGCATCTCTAACTTAATTTAGGAAGAGCCAAGTACACAGCTTTATTTGAAGGTGGCCACATCAATTTATTGCTTTAATTTTATTTCTCAGTTGAAAAACTCTTATTAAGAGCTTTAAAATAGCAAAATTTCTTCCAGAAACAGCTGAGGTGAGGGGATGCCACTCTGCAGTCTGGCTCCTGTGCTTGTTTGTACTGACCTGCTTAGGTCAGGCTGTATTATATAATTTACATTTCTTAACCCAATATCTCTTTGCCAGGTCAGAAAGGGACAGGAAATGCTTCAAACCTCTTCTGCAAAATATCCTTGGTGTGGAGACTAAAAGTGTTCTTAGTGAGCATGGCTGAAAGAGCTGGAAGCAAACAACCCTTAAGAAGGGGCAGGTACAGGTTGTACCTTCCAGTTCCACTGAGCAATCTTGGTAATGTAACCAGGGAGCAAGAGAGAAGAAAATCACAGGATGTTTTACCATTTTCTTCCCATCATATTTAAGCCCAAGTCTCCTGTCTTTTGGAGGTTCTGAGGGTTTCTCCTCTAAGTCAGGTGTATTTTAAGGTTGATAATGTATTGGCTATATGTGAGTATTTTTCTGCTTATATGTGAGATGGCAGAGCCTACCCATCAGCCTGTTTAGCAGATAAAGTGCTAACAGAGATGTCATTTCCCCACAGTGAACAGAATTACATCTCACAATAAATACTGGCACGAGGAATGCAGAAAGCCTTTACCCCTGCAGGATAAAAGACCTCCAACCCAGAGGAGAGCAAGGAAGGGCTGGCAATTCTCACCCTCCAGTCAGTACTGGAGGCTCAGCTGGGCTATTTTGAGGAAGACTGATCCCAGACCCAAAATTAAAGAACAATTAATGGTTGCTTTAAACAAGTATTTCCAAATCTGTTGGTGTGACAGCTGCCTTTCCATGTGTGCTGGCTCCAGGAGTGCCTACTGGCACTGCTGCCCTTTTACTTCCTGTGTGCTCAGCACTCTCAGAGAAATAAATTTGTGTGCTCCTCAAGGCCATATCCATCCCAGGGAAGTTGAACTAAAGAATTCTTCCACTGAAACTTCCACCAAAGAATTGAAAATGCTTCTGTGTGAAAAAAGCCTCAAATGGACCAAAAAATGGCCAAACAAAGCACAATCCCCCCAAGCCATAAAAATAATGTAAAAGCAGCTGAGGAGTTCACCTACATAAATTCAGATTTATTCCTCATTTTTGCCTGTGCTTCAACAGTTTTTTACTTGAAGTCCAAACTCTTCAAGTCCACTGGGCAATTCTATTCCCCAGCACCCCAGTGATGAATGGGTCATAAATGTGTTTCAGGAGCTCTAGGATTATTCACCAGGTATCTGCAAACACACACAGGTAAGAGCCCGCAGCAGCAGAGGAAATGAGAAAATTGGGAACAGCTGTCCCTGGTGAAGCTGGAGCACACCTTGCTGAGGAGCAATGAAAGATTTAAAGTTAAAAAAAAACCCCACAACAACGTGTAATTTTGATTCACTGGCATTAGTAACTAAAACATTGCAGTAATAACACGTTACACTCTGACAATTGCAATGGCAGAACAATTATCTAATTGGAAAGTAAAATTAATGGCACCATATTTTAATGACTTAATAAGCGAGAAATTGTTGTCAGGCTGGGAAATGTCATGGAATATTAGCAGGGAGTGCAATTTGCTGGCTAACAGGAAGTTTTCCTGGCAAACAAGAAGTTTGGGAGCTGCTCACAGAGCCACCACTGAGCTTTGTTTTATACCCCCCATATTTATTATTATCTGTTTAAGGACAAGAGGGCTTGGTGGAAAATGTGGGATTTTGAATAATTATTGGGGGTACAAACCTTACAGACCCAGGATGTGTTGTGAGGGATTATTACTGGAGTGATTGCTCAATCTTCATGGAAAGCAGCCTGGTGTTTAAACTGATGATGATGATGAAGGAAGCAGCCATGGGGAGGAAGGCAGGCAAACAAGAAGGCATAGTCTTCAAATAAGCAGATAGCAGACAAAACTAAAAGCACACATTCAAATAATGTGTGTCTGTGAAGCAGGGTGTTTGTTTTTGCTGGACAGGTTGCAATTAAGCTGTGAAAAGGTATGTAAATAATGCTCCATGCAAATATTCCTGTGGACATGGGCCTGTGATCTATTAATTCTTCCAACCCAACACCAGGATTTTGTCATCGCTGTCTGTGGCATATTCCTTGCTTTAATCTGTCCTTTGGTCTGGGAGCTGCCAGATTTCCATAACTGGGTCACCCAGTTCTTTCTCAACTTTGTTTTCTGCTGTGAAATGAAAAATTAGCATTTTTCTGTGACATACATTCAGAGCTTCTGTGAAGACCTTGAGTGGCCATTCTGGAAATCAGGAATCCTGAAACAGGTGGGAAAATAGGCAGGGAAATATTCGTAGTTGTGGATAGGATGAATTTCCAGTGGGCAATCACATAGTTTGGATGAAAATTGTTGGTTATTCAAAAAGGTAAATGTTATTTTGATGCACAGGAGTGGTGGTTAAACTCTCTCTACACTTTGCATAGTGAAAAACACCACTCCAGTGCCTAAGAATAAATTGTAATAAAATCTTATTATAATTACAACAATAATTAGAGCCTTAATTTAAAAATCTTTTTATCTCTGAGAGGCATGAGTCACAGCGAATGATTTATTGATTAAAATTGAGAAGGTGATGGAAGGTGCTATTAGCAGGAGTTGCTCTTTAACCACTAGAGAGCGTTCAAGAACTGCTTTAAAGCTCCATTTTCAGCTCCAGGATTTTTCTGAGGGACACCACGGGACAGTCGCGGTGGTTTGAAGGAGATTCAGGGAGACGTCTCAGTTCTGGCTTCTGCTGGTGATGAAAGAAAGGAGGCAATCCTCGTTTATTTGGCGTTTTCCCGTGATTATTCCTACCGGGTGTATCCATCCCTAGTGGCCAACAGCACATCAGAGATGGCTATAAGGAAAAAATAATCCTGGAAGTGTTAGAGAAAGGTGAAGTTTCTGTTTCAGTTTTCTTGGGAGAAGGTCTGGATTGAATATTCCAAGGATGAGTAAGCAGTGCCATTTTATTAACTCAGTGCTGATAAAATTTTTAATTATTTGTAAAATTCATCATCCTATGAAGAGTTTTGGCTAGAACTAGACCAGGGTGCCCAGAGAAGCTGTGGCTGCCCCATCCCTGGAAGTGTCCAAGGCCAGGCTGGACAGGACTTGGAGGCTGAAATAGTGGAAGGTGTCCCTGCCCAGGGCAGGAGGATGGAACAAGATCTTCTTTAAGATCCCTTCAAGCCAAACCATTCCGTAATCCTAAGATCCAACTGGGACCTCACAGAGAATTTAAAAATCCATGGAGCCCTTCAGTGCCATGACTGCTGCACTTCGTCCTTCCTCTTTGGAGTGCAGTTTCCAGAGGGGTTTGTACCCTTATAATCCATGGAGTCAGGGTGAGAACTGAGCAAAACAGTCATTGGTAGAAGTGAAAAACCACAGGATTTCTGCTGGAGTTTTGTTCATAATGATGTTGAGGAACCCCAAGCTAATTTTCCCTTCAGGAATTCTCACTCCTGCCCTGCTCTCCTGTCTTTTCCCCACTAGAAGGCAGAAGCGAGGTTTCATGAGAACATTCACCAAAAAAATAAATCGTCCAGCAGGAAGTTTTACAGCAAACTGACTGCTGCTGGCTTTCTATGGTTTCATCACCTTCACACTTCCCATTTTCCAGGGTGCCAGGGTCTCCTCAATCCCGAGCTGACACCCGGGCTGCGTGCAGCAGCACCCGTGGTACCCATCGGTGCCTCTGTGGTGAGCTCTGCCTCCTCCAGCCTCACAGGGCACACATGGAAGGATGTATTATCCTGCTGGAACTTCAGGGGGAATGTTAAAAGGAGGATTGTAATTAATTGAGTTGGAATTTGGCCAAGGCAGAGACTTTAATATGTCTCCTTTCCTGGCTCTTTTTTTTTTTTTTTTTCTGCAGGCACAGGAGTTGTATAACACCCTTGTCTAAAGCTTTGACAAATTCCTGGCAGTTCTACTCCAGGCAGGAAGGTCCAGCCATGGGGCTGGGGGATCCATTCAGCCCTGTGTGGGTGCAGGAATGTCTTTGCTGTTCCCTCAGCCAGGTCCCTTAAAGATAAAATTGATGTGTACAGCCTGTGCTTAGTGAGAGCCTATAGAGTGTTAGTGTTCCCTTTCAGCACATTGATGCTTTCATGTTTTAAGCTCTTGGCTAAGCAAATCTTTGTACTTTCCTCCTTCTCCTTAGCACCAATTAAACTCCCCAGGCATATTTAAACAAAAATCCCTGTTCTTTCCAAGGCAGAAACGCTTTCTCTGTCTTCCCAACAGATTTTAAACCTCAAGATGACTGCAGCAATTTTGCCAGTTAGCAAAGAGAACCAACGTTACCTCATTTCTCTGGCAATTCTGCAATGCCATTTGCATAATGTGAAGTTTAGATCTTCCACTGTCACATGCTCCCACTCATTTACCACCCTAATGTCCATTGGAAGTGCACGATGGAAGTGCTGGAACATTCCTTGTTCTTTGTTTCATATCAGCCTTGGATTGAACCAGTTGCTTAATTTTCCCCAATTCCTGCAGCACTGCAGGAGTTCCCAACATTTGTCCTCCCAATGTGCTTGTCTGAATTGCTGTATTGTTTTTGCTCTGTTCTCTAATGGCTCCCTCCAAATAAAATGCCTTTATAGCATCAAGGAAAATAACAAGCACTTTTAAACTCTATTCTTCCTTATTTCCACCCCCCCATAAACTGTAAAAATCTGCATATCTGATTGATGCAACTTCATCCTGATCTGAAGCCACATCGCTTTTCTCTCTCACCACTCCCTCTAAAGCTGGCTCTGATCTGTTTGCTACAATTTTGCAGCCTTTTTTTCCTCTGCACTGACAATAAACTTTTACCTCCATAATTATTTGGATCAGCAGAGCCACCTTTTGCCAGGATTGAGGCAAGGATTGCCTTCAGCCAGGCACCTGCAAGTCTCTCACTCCCACAAGTGTTTGTAGTGGTGTTATTTTTGTACCTGTTCCACAGCCTTTCTAGTTTTTAACTGATTCACTGCTCTGGTGTTCCTATGATCCTGGCTAAATCTGAATTCAGCACTGCCTCTCAACCTGGTGAGTCTGTTCTTGCAGTATTGTGGAGTCTTTCATGCCCAAAGATGTGCTGGGTCTGATCCTTCTTGTTTCATGTGCAACCACGGGGTCACAGGATCCCGGAGTCACAGAAGGGTTTGGGTTGGAAGGGACCTTAAAAATTATCTTGTTCCACCCCTGCCGTGGACAGGGACACCTCCCACTATCCCAGGTTGTTCCAAGTCCCGTCCAGCCTGGCCTTGAACACTTCCAGGGATCCACAGCTTCTCTGGGCAACGTGTGCCAGGATCACACCACCCTCATAGGGAAGAATTTCTGCCCAATATCCAGTTTAAACCCACTCATTGGCATTGTCACCTGCCTTTTATGGGCAAAAAAAAAAAAAAACCACTAATTTTCAATTGATAGCTATATTAGATATTTAAACCCTGAGTTTTAAAGTCCTTCTGTTTATTGTTCCTATAAGCAGAACTGATGACGAAAGCAGATGCACTCCATTACTCCTGTGACAGCAAACCATGTGGCTTCTTTGTGTTCCAGCTACATTTTGGACTTTAATTAAATATAGCACCACATTCCTTGGCTTTTCTCTCTACTGTATCCCTCCACATACTTCCATTTTAATTTCCCCCTTGTCTTCCCCCACCCATATTTTCCTGTTTAGAACTCCCCTCATTTATTATATCTGTATTTGTGCCTTGGGTGAGCTCTGAGCCCCTGCAGCTGAGGTGGATGTGATCAGCACTTGCTGAGCCAAGGATTTGGGTTTCCCAGAGCTCAGGACATTTTGTACACTTCCCTTTTCTCCTGTCAGTGTGAAATATATATGTGACAAATAACGTGATGTGTGATAGGAGAGTGTACAGAAAAACAGAGATACCCTCAGAGGGTACGATACGCCCAGAGGTGCCTTCAGGTTTTAAAGAAAAATTTAAAAAAATTTTTAAAAGGGAGCAGGAAATAAAACAAACAGCGCTGAAAATTTTGGTTTTAGTTGTTTTTGGGGGCTGTTTCTCGGTCGGTGCCGTTGCTATCGCTCCGCAGGGTGTTTTACACGCCCCTGTGAGGGGGGCCGGTGCCTCTGGGCGCGCAGATAAGCGCGGCCCGGGCCCGGTGGGCTCGGCCTGACCGCACCGCCTCTCCCCTTCCTCCGCTCCGGGACCGGCCAGGAGAGCCGGCCGAGCCCCCATTATCACCGCCCTGCAGAGCAGCCCGGCAGCATCTCCGTGCCCTGCCTGCCTTTCCAGCCTCGAACGCCTTTATCAGCTCCCTCAGGGCCGCGGGGAGCGGCCGCTCCTGCACGGATGGCCTCGGCTGGGGCCCGCGGGTCTGAGCCAGCAGAATTGCTCATTTCTGTTACAAATAGGTTAGAAACTGTTGTAAAGTAGTTGATAGATCGTTAAGCATGTACTGTTATGTCAGGACCCAGGACATCCCTCTGGCTGTCCTGAGCAGCCAAGACCCCTGCCAGGGGGCTCAGAGACCCTGGCACAGAGCCCAAGGTGCCTGTGGGTTTGATTATGACCCATGGAGCAAGTTACCAACCTTAGATGGAGATCTGCAAGCCATGACAAATTAAGTAGAATGATAGTGAATTTATTGCAAGGTGAAAGAGTAAATTTTGGGGTTTCTAGAATGGGGATTCAGGGGGGCAAGATGGAGGGATCTGGGCATGTCCAGCCTTTCTTCTACTTCTTCTTCTTGACCTCCATCTTCTGCTGTGATGGTGGCACTTTTAGACTGGTTTAGAGTAGAAGCTCACTGTCTAACATAGGTGACAGGTATTGGAAAGTAATTGTAGACATTATATACGTAGTTTTTAGTATAAAGACATAACACCGCCCAGGGGACAATAAGAATGCCTTGGACCTTGGCAGGACAGGAGAAAGAATTTTATAGATAAGATACAATAAACAACCTTGACACCGAGAAATGAAGAGCCCTGACTCCTTCTTCAAGCACCGTGCTGGGAAAAAAAGACTTTTTAACATTTCTCCGGGTCACTCTGACAAGCTAGAGACCCTAACACTGTTAGTTTGGTTGTTATATTGTAAAAGAATAGTTATAAGAAGTACGGTACTCAACACACACCTCAGTAAAGTGCAGCACCCCCCAAGCAAAACGAGCCAGCCTGGACAGAACCGTAATGGGCCAATCAAGCACCTTAAACCTTCATGCAAATGAAGGATCCAAACAGAAACCAATCCAAAGGGACAAAAAACAGGATAAAAAGAGGCTTCTGACCCACTGAATCTGTGCTGCTCCATCTGGGACATCGCTACATCGCTGCTGAAGCAGACCCAGAGCCATCTTCGATGGGAACACTCCTGCTCAGCCCGCAGGCCCCCTTGCTTTAGGCCTTCCTTTTTCTTATAATAAAAGCTGAAATCACTTTAGTTCGGAAGCTTGCTCTCATTTTTATCAATTTGTAGGGCTTTCTGTCGCCACATCTTCAGGAGAGCGGGTTCTCTTCCAGCAGTTTCCTTCACCACTCAGGGATGTGCCAGAAATATCTTTTCATCCTCCCACCATCCCTCTTCAAAAGCTTTTTACCCTCTGAGGAAGGAGCTCGAGGGAATACCATACACAGAACTGATTTCCTCCCAGCTTTCCCCAGCTGTGATCCAGTGGGAGCAGCACTCATCCATCCTCTGGAGCTCCCACCCTCCCTGGTACTCACAGCCTTTGGGGAGGCCAGTTTGGATGGCTGATGTCCCATCTTCCCAGTGACATGGCCCACTCCCTCTGGGCTAATCCACAACATACATTTTGCCTTGCTTAAATATCCCACCATGGAAATTCTCTGAATATTCTCAATTCTCTGAAATTCTCAGTTTTGAATACATAAACTGATGTTCTGCTATTGGTGTGCTTCTGACCTGGAACCACTCAGGGACATAAACATCCAAGAGATTTTGCACAGTCCTATTGAGTTCCGCCCAAATTTTTGCACTTTTTGGGGAGTTTTTTAGGACTAGGTTTTCATCTGCAGAGGTTTTCGGCCAGCAGCTGTGTTTTTGTGGCGTGGCTGGTATGATAGGTGAACACCTGAGAGCTGAAGCCTCTGCAGACTGCTGTGCTGGTATATCATAAAATCATGGATGATTATAGATGTATGAAGAAATTCAGGGAGCAAGGGAGGAGTTGGATCGTGGTCCAGGTGACAAATTTCACCTGAGTCCCTTCCCTGCTGTGTCACAGACCACAGGGAGGAAATCTGTTTTACTGGATGAGTGTACACGTTATCAGCCTGCCTTGGAAAACCTTTTATTTTATTCTCAGTTTTATCTCCCACTAATCTTTCAAGTATTTCTGCAATTGAGCAGATGTTTAATACCCAGGGACAAGTCTAGAATTGAAGGAAAGATATTTTCCAAGTAATTTGGGGGAACCTGACAAGAATCCCTTAGTGCTGGCTGCTAACTGTGTTTTCTTCCTCTTTTGATAGGTCTGGTTGTGTCAAGGAAAATCTCCATGGACTTGGTCTAACAAAGGCATGATGGATCTGACCCTTTGTAATCTTTGCCAATAAAGCTGGAAAAATGTTATTTTTTTCCTCTGTTGCTATCCTGCCAAACATCATTTTGCTCCCAGGAAAGCTTGGCTTTGTGTCATGCTCAGTGCAATAGTTACCCACCTGGGCTTGTATCTTTTACCCAAGCATGCCAACTATTTTTTTCCCCTTTGTATTGCCAAGGTTTTTTTGATTTATTGTGCCTCAGCTCTTTCTGAGGTAACGTTATTATCTTGAAAGAAGATTTTCCTGATCAGTTGCCACAATAAACAAAGCAAATCTGCCTTGGGTGATTGCAGACATTAAGCACACTTGGACCCCTGTTGCTCAGGACTTATTATGGACCATAATGTATCTAGAGGATGCATGGAGAGGAAATTCAGAGGGCAAAAAGGGCTCCTATCCCAGTTAGGCTGGTGAAATTGAGTAGAGGAGAATGGTGAGAGATACAGAAATGAGGATGTTATTTCTGATACTCTAATGAAGAAGGCGAATCTGAACAAACAGCTCTCCCAAAATTTCACTGTTCACTTAAAATGTGCTTGCGGCTTGTTAGGAACAGCCTCCCTCCAGGCTTGCTGGCACTGCTGTTGTTAATTACTGCCTCAGAAGCTGTGTGAAGGAGGTTGAGGATTTAGATTCTTTGGATAATATAGAAATTCAGCCTAGAAATGAGGGATGTGCTGCACAGGTTTATGGCTAACGGAGACATGGACTGCTTTGGGTTGGAAGAGACCTTAAAGCTCATCCCATTCCCACCCCCTGCCACGGGCAGGGACATCTCCCACTATTCCAGGTTGCTCCAAGCCCCATCCAGCCTGGCCTTGGACACTTCCAGGGGTGGAGCAGCCACAGCTTCTCTGGGCAACCTGTGCCAGGCCCTCCCCACCTCACAGGGAAAAATTCCTTCCTAACTTCTTATCAAAATCTCTCCTCTTTCAGTTTGATTTGTCTTTTTTTTTTATCTTCAGCAAGTGAGCCCAGAATGACTCAAGGATTTAAAATTAAGTCTTAGCTCAGTACAAAATATTCTATTTTTTTTTGTCTGGTTGAACCACTCATTTTGTAAATAATATTTCCTATTTGATGTTCTTCCCACCAAATCATTAATTGCCATGTCCTTTGTGATGCCCCCTCAGCAGGGACTTCAGTGTGATGGATGCTGTGCAAACCCAGGTGTGGGATGGATCCTACACAAACACTTCCCAAGGACAAGGCAGGCAGAAGGTGCTGGGAAGGAGGCAGCACCATTCCACTGTGCAAGTGGAAAACTTCCAGAGGCACACAAGGCACTCTTCCCAAGAACACCCTGGGAACCTCTGGCACAGCCAAGAGCTGAATTAATATCTCCTGAGTCCTTCAAAGACAATCCCTTCTCCCCAAATCAGGTTTATTTTCTAACAGAAAGCCAGTGGAAAGAACCCTTTGATTTCAGTGATTTAGGCAGAGTCCCAAATGCTCCCAAATATCCATTGTTTCGTTCCCAAGCCACCTTATCCAAGGCAGAGAAGAATTTTAACCTCTGTTTCTGTTGAGTTCTGACTCAAAGTCAGGTAAAGGGTGGTGGCTCAGCAGGAGCTCTGGCCTCTCACTGGCAGTTCTATGAAAATGATTTATTTTTGTCACTTCTTGTGATTAGTCATGTCTCACATGGGGTATGTTGGTACCATCTCTGTCTCTCTTTTTGCTCTGCAGTTTGAATTCAGACATGGAGTGAGTTTTTTTTTTGAGTCAGCACACATCTTGTATACAGAATACTTCAGGGAAAGCTTTTTTTCTGACCAATCCTTGTGATGAGAAGACCCAGCATTCAATCTTTATCATTCCAAATAACCAGAAACTGGTGGAGGCAGATGCTAAAAGTTTGTAGCCCCCATTTCCAAGAAGAGCAAAGAGCCACATTCTCTTCCTCTGCTCTATCCTTATTCTAATCCTTGTGCATTTACAAAAGCTTAGAAGCAATGCATGTGGAAATGCCCATGCCAAGTCTGTTTGGTTATCAGCTAATTCATTCTCAGGAGTAAAGCCCACACTGGTGAAGTCATCCTGGGTAACTGAGCATCCTGAATTATTCTTTTTTTGTCAAATCTCTCGCTGAGTGATATATTAATTTTTTTTTGTGTTGTCAGAAAAAAAAAGAAAAAGGCAGCTTTCAAGTTTCACTCAGTAGGTTTTTCATATGTCACTAGTGATCCCTTTACATATTTGAAAATTCCCACATCCAAATTAATTCATGCAAGGACGCTTTTCATTTGTGTTTTTCAGAGAGGGACTTAGAGCAAGGGTATGGAGTGATGGGACAAGGGGGAGTGGTTTTAAAATGAGAGAGGGCAAGTTCAAATTGGATATTGGGAAGAAATCCTTCCCTGTGAGGGTGCTGAGGCCCTGGCACAGGTTGCCCAGAGAAGCTGTGGATGCCCCAACCCTGGAAGTGGCCACGTTGGAAGGAGCTTGGAGCAACCTGGGATAGTGGGAGGTGTCCCTGCCCTGCTACAGGATGGTCTCTAAGGTCCCTTCCCATCTGGACCCTTCTGGGATGCAGTGGAGGTTGGCCTCAAGGCTGGAGCTGGCAAGGGCAGAGCAGGTCACAGTGGCCCTTCCTTGTCACCATGAGCTGCTCTCCTCTCAAACCCAAGGAGAACAAAAGGGGCCATTTGTTGCTGAGCTGCTGCCCAGCTGTGGCTGTGTCTAATCAGAGTTAATTATGGCCCTGCTCCGTCCCTGAGCTCCCAAGGAGCCACCGCTTCATTCCTGCGCCTCCGCTGCCAATTTTGGGAGCTGCCTATTATCAAGCACCAAAAGGTAGAGATTGCACAGGATCCCTGGCAAGCAGCACAAAGTATCCCAGCTTAATACTAAAGCAATGACTAATCAGGGCATCCCAGGAGGAAGCTTTGCAGTAGCTCTTGCAAGGGTAATGAGGACAATTTCCATAGCTATGACACTTTCAGCCAAGTGAAATGCCACAAATCTTGTTTATTCTTATTTATTCTCTTCTGGAGCAGCAGGTAACACAGAGCCAAAAGAAAAGGACTTTTCCTGAGGGAGGGATTGCACCAAACGTTTTGCAGAAAGAACAGCCAGGGTTGTTGTTTTATCATGGCAGCACTAATAGCTAAATTCTATTAATTGCTGAATGTTGTTTTGTTTGGCAAATACAGGAAGCAGTTTACATGGCTACGCAAGTGCTCTGGTTCCCAGTCCTTCTGAAATGGTATTATTGTAACGGGATAATACTGATTAAGGACAGTTCCCTGAGGAAGGAGGGCCTTTTGATGACTGAGTCATTTCCTCTCCCTGCTCGACTCCAGGGCGATAGCACTTCTCTGCCACAGGCACACACCCTTTGTAGCCAGGGACTTCTCCACAGAGGAGGTCTAAAGCACAGCCTCAGCCTTAGGTGGAAATGCCTGAGGCTGAGAGTCCTAAAGAAAGCAGCGGAGCAGCAGAAATACACCAGCAGTCTAAGCAGAAGCTACTTTTCCCCCCCAAATATTTCATTTGCCAGTCACTTTTCAAAACCAGTGTCTTTGGCAGACCACTCTGCTGGAATAGTCTGTCAACCCCTTAAAGCTTTGATTTTTGTTCCCACAGAGGTTTGGCAAATTAATTTGCTAAAACCAATTACACCTCTGCAAACCGTGGCAGTGCAGCCTTCTCCTTCCGGATGTGGTCACTTGCCACCAGTGACACCAGGCCAAGGCCACCAGGTCAATTAACACAGGTCAGAAATCAGTAACAGCAGAACGGTTCACTCCTAAACTATAGAAAATTCAGAGTAAGGGCCTAGAGGAAGACATTCCATGCCCTCTCACAACTGATGGGCATCAACACTTCCCAGCCACTCAAGCACCAGGGGATCTGATCCTAGTGGAACATGGTAGACAAGAACAGCCCTCAGCCTCTCCTTTCCCTTTGATTTTTGTCATGTATTGCCATGGGAGATGCTCGAATGAGCTCAAGTCTAACGACGGCTTAGCAAGAAAAGTTCCTGTTATCACTCCTGAGCTCAGCCCGGGCCCTTCTCAACGTTTTCCCTTTTGAGGTGCAGTAATTGCTCTCCGATTAGGCAGGAAACTGTACCAGGGTTATTGCTCTAAAGGAGCCAGTGTTATCAAAAAACAACACATCAGGGCCTGTCCTCACAGGAAGGGAATCATAAGTAATCAGCAGTGCTATAACGCAATTGGCTGCTGCTCCCTCCCTGCTGAGCCCAGAAAAAAAAGCAGCGTAGCACATTTTTTTTTTGGTAGCCAAAGTGTTTTAAAAGAGCCCTGGTTCCTCTTTGCCTCCCTGTTTGGCTTCTCCAAACATTGCTGTGTTTCCTCAACAGGACATAAAAAGCTCTTGGCGTGTGCAAGGACGGGGAAGAGGGGCCTTCCTCACAAATTTTTCAGAGTGGTGCCATCCCTTCCCTGAGTGCACCCTCCACTTTGGGAGCAATGCCAGTCAAGGGGGAAGAACTGCCCTAGAGAATAAAAATGATGAAGATCCTTGGGTGACACCCTTCCTGCTCTTTATTCCCATTCAGGTTACATCCCTTGGAAAATAGGTGTTCCCCAGCACTAGTGAATACCCACAGGAGCAGTGGTGGGTGTAACATTGGTTCTCTTACACAACTACTTGCCACAATGGCCTTCTGACCCTGTCCAAAGTGGTAAGATGAATTAATTTCACTCATCAGGAGCTGCATCAATATAATTTCATTAAGCAGGACCTCCATCCATCCATCCATCCATCCATCCATCCATGAACAGACCCACAAGTGTGCTCAGTACTTACATCTGGGTTGCAGAGCTCAGCATGTGCTACAAAAGGAAACAGAAATATTGAATTTGGTAATAATACAGAATCCAACTGGGAGAGATGGTCAGGTAGCAAAGGGAAGGCCGGTCAGAAAGGATTTCCCATATTGCTGGACCACAGGTGAGGATTTCAGGGTCCCACCCTGGTCAGGTGGTCAGGGGATGTGGGGTGGTGGTGAAGGAGAAGCTGTGAAATCTGTGAGAACAAGTTCTCCTGGAGGAGCATTTTAACAGATCTTCCTACTCAGCTGAGTCTGCCCTCAGCACAGAGCTTCTGACAATCCCTGATGGATGAGGAAAGGAAGGGATAAGGCAGAAAACAAAAAAATTCTGTCAATAGACCATTCTGGAATGCTTCAATACTTTGCTGTTTGGTGAGTTTAACCATGGGTAACAAAAAGGACAATACATGAGCCTTGAGCTGTCAGAGAGGAGGCTGGAAAATCAGTTGGTATCAGCAAGAAAGGTCCCAACGTTTTATGCTTATCATGTGTCCCCAGAAATAGAAATATTTGTCCTTTGGCCGCTGCTTTTCCTGTCTGCTTTTCCCCCTCTATTAAACATGGAAGCCCTCACTGGTTAACTGAGCCCCTGGATGAGTTGGAGTCTGGACACACAGGGATGTGATCACATCCCCCACAACCTCCCAGCCTCCCTGGCAGGAGCCTGGGCTGCTCAGAACTCACAGATAAAAGTCTGAAGAGCCCAAGCAGGAACATCTGCTTTGCCAGGAGTCACGATTTCCCCATTTGGTCTGATCCAGGGGTCATGGTCCTTCAGACCTCAGCAGAGAGTTTTTACCTCAAGGGGTACTTGGAGTGCTGAGCTGCTTTTACATCTCAGCTGCTCTCCCCAGAACGACTTTTGTCAGTTTGGTTGTTTGTTTTACTGGTGATGTTTTTAAACTAAAGCCTGCGTGCCCAGAAGGCACATAAAATAAGAGGCTTTTAAAAGCCAGAGGATAAATAAAACACAACCTTGAATAAACAACAGGCTTTTGTCCTAATTTCCTCCCATTCCTTAATGGATGCTGATAAACTGTCTGAATTTCTCAGTGTATTAATGCCACAATGACAGCAACACCAAACCCACAAGTTCACAACAGCAATGATTTGACCAAATTGTTGCCTTTGAGGCAAGAAATTGTTTCATTCCAAGTGAGTTGTAGGATATCATGGCCTTACCAGGCTGCTCCTTTCTCTACCCCATCACAGATGGTTTCAGTGAGAGGCATTTGTCAAAGAAAACCCACTCAGGGCTAATAGATTTCATGGAAAAAAGGATCTTGTTTGGTCAGGTAAGACCATGCACATCATGTTTTGTTACTCATTTTATGCTCAGCACTCTTACAAAGGGAAACTGTTAAATTTCACTGTTAATTTTTTTTTTTGCTGGCGTGCCTGCAAAAGTACCATGACAGCTCCAGCAGTGCCTGGTGTCCTCCACAGTGACTCTTGCCAGGATGACCTTGCCTTTGTTGTTTCTGCTCATGTGGTTAATTCCTCCCCTCACCCAGGTTTGTGTATTTATGGATTTCTCCCTGTGAGGGTGGTCAGGCACTGGCACAGGTTGCCCAGAGAGGTGGTGGATGCCCCATCCCTGGGAGCACTCAAGGCAAGGTTGGATGGGACTCAGAATAGCCTGGTCTAGTTAAAGATATCCCTGCTCATTGCAAGGGGTTGGACAACATGAGCTTTAAGGTTCTTTCCAACCCAAACCATTCCAGGATTTTGGATTCATGACCTGTGTTTAAGCACAAGAACTACTCTGTAAACAATATGGAGCTTTTTTATCCCTCTGGCCCTGTGGGGATCAGAGCCTGAGCCCAGGATTTCTGCTCCTAGCAGCTTCCATCCACGAGTCCACTCACAAAGTGCTCTCAACTCTGCACCAAGGGCAAGTCCAAACAGCCTGAACACCCACCCAGAGCTTTGTTTGGAGAACATTCCCAGGGCACGTCACGCCCAGCCCATTTTTCCTTCAGAAGGTCTCGGAACAAAGCGGGCGACGCTCGGTAACATAAACACACATGCACCAAACACAGCCAGAAATAGGCAGCAAGCGAAAACAAAAGTCACAAGCAAAACAAATTTACAGAAAAACACAACTTTGGGCATGTCTTGGCACAGCACTAATTTGGTGAGCGTATGCACTTAATCTTTACTGCTTGGTGAGAGAAATTGTTCCTCCTCTGTATCAACCCATTCCCTCTTTTGCTTTTTATTTCAGGACATGTATAATTTTTACTGAAGGAAGGGTGATAATTTTCACAACCAGATTTAATTTTGCTTCAGAAGCAAGCAAAGCATTAAAACAGGCCAATTCATAAAAACACACTAAAATATTTCACGTAATATGACCTCACCTCCAGGAATGAAAGCTGAGAATTCACATGGAAAGCACAATGAATTGTTACAAGGGGAGCAGATGGGCATCATCCTAAAGAGCAGGAATATTTGTCCATCCACTGTTTCTTTCCTAAAGGATTATTTTCTCATGCAGTGAGAAGAGAAGCCAGACCTTACATCATCAGAAACAATCTCTGGTCATCCACGTGAGAATCCAGCAGGGCATGGATTCAAGTAATAAAAAGAATAGTGGGGGGTTCTTCAACTCTGATTTTAGAGAGAAAAAGGGCTGAAAAAAGAGATTTTTAATTTATAATTAATAGGCATTCCAATCTCCAAGGCAAATTAAAGTTCTCCTCTGTGCAGGATTATCCCAAACCCCAAAGAAATGGAAGCTGAGCCTTCCCCTTCCAGTCACTCTCTGATCCCTGAAATCATCCTGGACATCACGGCGTGCCCTCAGTCCATCCTTGGGAGCTGACAGCCTGGCACAGGAGCAGGGCTGGGAGCACCAGGCCTGCCTGTGTTATGATGAATTCTCTGTTTTAATGATTTGGAGGAAAATATTGTTCGTGAGCTACATAAACAATTTTAATTGGCTCAGGCGCCCAAAATGTGCTTTTTTTGTTTGGCTGCCAAGGTTGCTTTCTCGCTTGCTAATTATGTTTCGCTTTAGCTTTCAGCAAAAACAGGAAATAAAGCATCCATTACTCGAATGACAACTTTTCAACAAGCCAACATTTCAACATCCATTGTGTAATTTCCGACCCTGAGCCAGCTAGGAGCTAAGTGCCTTTAGAGCCATATATCCCCTCTCACAAGGGCCTTTTGGGCCCCTCGTGCTCCTAAATAATGTTTGTGTGTCTGAAACAGGCCAGACACAATTGCTGCTGCTACCCACTGCCCAAAGAATTCCCTTTCCTACCAAAAGATTTCAAGGATCCTTAAGAAGATTATAATTTCTTTCCCAAGGTCATGGAGTGATGGGAGAATGGGAATGGTTTTAAAATGAGAGAGGGTGAGTTTGGATATGAGGAAGAAATTCTTCCCTGTGAGGGTGGTGAGGCCCTAGCACAGTGTGCCCAGAGAAGCTGTGGTTTCTCCATCCTAGGAAGTGCTCAAGGCCAGGTTGGACAGGGCTTGGAGCAACCTGGGATAGTGGAAGGTGTCCCATGGCAGGGAGGTTGGAATGAGGTGGTCTTTAAGGACATGTTCTTTAAGGTCCCTTCAAAGCTAAACCATTCTGTTATTCTGTGATACCCAGGTGTCAGGCCAAAGGCTGCCCACATGTCTGAAAATCAAACTGTAGAGATTTTAGGGAAAGATTAAATGATGGTTTCTTCTCCCTCAGGTGAAAGCATGGTGGTCCCAAGCCCCAGCACCACAGAGGAGGGTTGGACTGATGAGTGTGGGTGTTTTCCTTTTACATCTCTGTTTCTTTAGTGCTGATATTGATTCTAGGCTCTGATTTGTCAGGGTTTTTTAACAAGTTTTGTGAGTTAGGCTTTTATTTCCCCTCCTGAGATACCCTGGCTTTTGTGGTTTCTAAACACACTTTCAAAAGCATCCAGAATGGATGCTCTGTGCCATTTCCCAGCTCAGCTGTGGAGGAGAAGCTCTTCTTCCTTGTGTTCAGCCAACTGAGCTGTTCTTGGCAAAGCAAGCAATAGGTACCTACACATGGTGGGGGTGAGTGAGGATGCCCTTTAAATTACCTATAAAACCCTTTGATTCAAACTGCTGATGTTGCCATAGGCAATTTGCTAAGCTTATTGATCATCTTCTGTTTAAATTAAAGTTTGATGTCCTGGAACAGGCTATTCAGCACCGAGAGCTAATGGGATGGGATGAGATACAAGGAGCCAGAGAAACATGCACATGGGGGAAATGGATTGTGGTGAAAAAGGAAAAAAAGGGAGGGTTATATGCTGAATAAGTTCCATGGGTCAGTTAGCAATAAATATTGTGGTTGTAAAAGAGTCCAGTGGGGATGTTGGAGGTGGGGGGTTTGTCTGTGTAATTAAAGGGAAATGGGCAGCTTGTTAGAAAACTAAAAATTTCAGAGAAAGGAGGTGAAAAAATGAATGTTATGATTTATTATAAATGTGTGCTTAGTGATATCTGCTGGAAATTCCATCTGCCCCAAGTTTTTGGTAAGCTGGGCAAGATTTGAGCCAGTACAGGCAGGAGGTGATTGAGGTAAACATTGGCCAAGGAAGTCAGGAGAGGCTGTCCATGGCAGATGTGAGTCTGTCTTTCCATCTCTCAATCCACCATACAATCATTCATACTCACACAAAAATAAACCTTTGGAATGAATTAAAATCAGGCTTTCAGAAAGAATGCAGGATTCCTTGCTGGAGCCAATACCCAGTAAGACTGTGGCTTCTTTCACCCCTCCATGAAAATCAAGTTTGTTTTCATGGTTTTACATAAGTTTTGGAGCTTTTCATTACACACCACCATGTTTGTCCTAAAGTTAATGGAACATACACTTGCTGAAGGAATATCAAGATAAATTCTATGGCTGAGTTACCAGAGGAGTAACTGAGAGAACGACTAAACTTTTCCAGCCCAGGCACTAAGCTTTGCCCACACTGGCCTAGGAAGTAATGTCATAACCCCCGAAACTTATTAAAGCTGAAATAGTATTGGTAAACAGTGGTCAGATGTTCACCAGTCCCACTAAAATCAATTAGTGAACAAAGCCTGATTAAAAACTTTCAACACATCAGAGAAAAGCAATAGTGCAGAAGGCACCTGTAGGACCTCAGTGGACACTCCCTTCTGGAAGAAAAGCCAATCTCACCTTTCAAATTAAATATATATATATATATATATATATAAAACCTGAGCAAGCTAGGTTATGGAAGGTTATGTCCCTGCCCACAGCAGAGGGGTGGGATGAGATGGACTTGAAGGTCCTTTCCAGCCCAAACCATTCCAGGATTCTATGAACATCTCGAGATGAGCTGACTGCTGCTGCTGATTTTGGTCAGATGTTCTCTTTTATCTCCAGTATAGCTGAAAATCTGTAAGCCCACGAATCCTTTTAAAAGGATAGGTTTGCAAGATATGGACTTATGAGGCATCTAAGCATCCAGAATTTTTGTTTCTGAGACCACCCACTTGGGCAACCTGTTCCAGGGCCTCTTCACCCTGACAGGGAAGGATTTCTGCCCAATGTCCCACCTAACCTTGCCCTCTGTCCATGTGAAGCCATTCCCCCGTGTCCTGTCCCTCCAGGCCCTTGTCCAATGTGCTGGAGCACTCCTGGAGCCCCTTAGGCACTGGAAGGCTCTAAGGCGTCCCCAGAGTCTTCTCTTCTCCAGGCTGAGCCACGAAGCCTCCAGAGCTGCTGGGGGAGCGTGGTGCCCAGGAGGAGCTATCGCAGGAACCATCTGTGCACAGGCAGCTCTGCAGGAAACCCCGCCAGCCCAGCACCCAGCTTTCAGTCTTATTTCCCTCCCTGACAGTTTTTCTCCTTGACACTTTCCCCAAACGACAGCGGGGAGGAAGTGAGTTGTCAATTGAGCATCAGGGCTCTGTTCCCAGCCCTGGAATGCAGAGTGCTTTAGTTAAGAGCCAGTGCCTTTTTACTGGGCACTTATTTCCTGTAGGCACAGCTAACAGGAAATCTATTGGAAATAGAAATAGTTAGAAAACTACAGTGGGTGCTTTTAGAGTCATAAAAAATGACAGAATCAGCTAGGTTGGAAAATTAGGATCATCAAGTCCAACCACCCAAGTTTACCTGAGAAGGGTGATTTTTGTCTGGCCAAAAATTCAAGCTCGTTGTTTTGGTGCATTCTCAGAAACACAGAAAGTTGTAAAAGAGGGGGAAAAAATCAATTAGTGGAAAAAGCCTGATAAAAACTTTCAACACGTCAGAGAAAAGCAGTAGTGCAGAATGTACCTGTGGTACCTCAGTGGACACTCCCCTCTGGAAGCAAAGCCAATCCCACCTTTCTAATTAAAGATATATATTTTCCATGGATATATAATGACTTAATTAGCCATTAATTCTACAAGAATGGTCTTTCATTCTTAAAGAGCCACAGGGTGGTGGGAAGAAAACACAGAAAATGTTGCTGAGATTGCAAACCATCCTATTGTTCATATTGCCAGTGCAATATTAGGGCACTGATCCCTCCTGGAAAATACTTTTCCTCTGCCCAGCCCACTGGTTATGCACTGGTTATTACATCTTCTATTATGTAAAGCAACAAAAATATCTTTAGAATATTCTCTGAACAGTTGATAAAAACCTTATTCGGTTGAAACTGCAAATCTATAAAACAAATCTAAAATCTAAAAAAACCCTGAGCAAGTTTTATCAATTCAGTGTAGAGAATGTTATTCTAAGAGTCTGATGATTCTACTAGTGGTATCTTTAAAAAAAAAGATCATAATTCAGCCTTTCCTCAAACATAAGTTTAGAGTAAGCTTAAAGCCTGTCATTTCTGCCCTACTCTGCTATGGGGAACACTACTGGATTTTGTTTCACCTGAGGAAGGCAGCAAGAAACTCCTCGAGAAGATGCTGGAGAACAGGCTGCCCAGGGCAGGGCTGGAGTTTCCATCCTGGAGGGATTTAAAAGCTGTGTGCATGTGGCACCTGGGGACATGGTTTAGTGGTGGCCTTGGCCGTGCTGGGGGTACAGTCTTAGAGGGTTTTTCCAGCCTAAATTATTCCCAGATCTAAGCTGTGGCTGCACAGTCAGGATTTTGCTGGGGCAGTGTAACAGCATGGGCAAATATTCCCATTTAGGTCTGTCCTAAGTTTCCTACTCAGCAGGTAGTAAAGGAAATGGGAAATCAGACCTGAGGAAGGTGAGAAGACATCTCTGAGCCTGAAGGAGAAGTTCCCAAAGCAGAAATCCTTCCAGTCAACAGGGATGCTGGGGACTGTCCTGCCCTGCAGCAGCAGGAGGGGCAGAAATTGTGCAAGAAGCTCAATCGGCGCTGAAATGAGGAAGGAAATAATGTGTTAAATGATTTAATTCTCTGAGCTCACTTTGTTCCTTAGAGATAGACCCAGAATTGGGGCTGATTACAGTGCCTTGTTTTGATTAATGGAGGGAGATCTGAGACAGAGACATTTCTATCAGTTTCAAAGAGTTCCCACATCTTGTATTTCATTTTCACAGTGGGGTCAGGAATTCAAAGAACATTTATCTTTCATTCTTTATAGCTAAAAATTTATTTTCAACGATGCCAGTTTAATGCTAGTCAACTCCACTGACCTTATTATACTTCAGTGGAATTACTCCAGATTTACACCAGTGGAAGTAGGTGGACTTTATCTGATGCTAAATGAATTTATGGGCTTTGAGTACTCTGTATATGCTTTTTCCAATTCTTGGGGAGTTTGATGGGATTTAAGGGTGATCAATTATTTTAGTTTTGTTTCAGCTCTACATATTCCATCACAATGCAGCCAGAATTTGGAAGTTAATGGGCCAAGTGCAGCCTCAGATGCAGCCTGGGATGCTTTTGAGGCCAGGTTCCCCACCAAACCATCACTCCTGCTGCCAGCACCTGACAAATCCTCAGCTCCTCTGTGCTGCTGCAGGAGATTAAAGCAACATTTCTTTTGTACTACCCAGTAATCTTTATGTTGGGTGGTAAAGTTAATGTACGGGATTGTCACTCAACCCATTTCACACCAAAGAGCCCAGAGCAGCTCTGAGCCATCAGTCTGGAGGTGAGAGCATCACCCACCCATTCCTCAGTCTCAGAGGATGTGTAGAGCCACTAAAGGAATCATTAAAAAGAATTGAGAATTCCTGAACTGTTGTAACTACTGAGAACACCTCCACCCCCACGAGTCCCCCGCTCTCAGGAACGGCAACTCGCTCTCGGCTTGGTGGGAGAAATGGGTTTTAAACAACTCAGTTCTTTAGTGCATGTGCTCCTCTTCACAAGGAAGGGAGACAGGCTTGCAGAGCCCATTAGCTGTTCCACATGCACATCCATTGGCAAGGGGAATTAGTTTCTGGCCAGCACACAGCCGCTGGGTAACACAAAGGACAGACTCCTTTAATCTTCAGCAGCAGCATAGCGGTGTCCAGGCTTGTCAGAAGCTGCAGGAGGAGTGATGGCCGTGCTGCTGACAGCCTTCTAATTGGGTAGTAGAAAGCAGCTCTAAAGGATGTGTTTGTGCCAACAAGTGTGGCTTGACATCAAGAGAGATGTGCCGCGGAGCCGAGGGGGGAGCGCTGGATGCGCTCCGAGCCCGGCGGGGCTGGGGTCTCACAGCCAGCAGAGCCGAGCTGGGCTGTGCTGCTGGAAAGCTCCAGCAGGGAACACATTGCTCGAGTGCAATCAGGAAAGGCTGGCCTGGCTGCTCTGTCAAAATGAGCTGTGTGTGTCTTTGAGCTCCAGAGAATCATAGAATGGTTCGGCTTGGGAGGGACATTAAAGACCATCTCGTTCTGCCCCCTGACACACCACAGAGGATGGGAGGTGTGAGAGCCACGAGCACTGGAAACCATTTGCCCACCATGGGTTTGTCCACTGGTCCTGATTTTCTCCCTTCCATACCCCAGAGCTCCCAGTGCTGCCTGCTGCACTGCTGGGATCCAGCAGCCAGGACCTCCTGTGCCAGCCCCTGCTCCTCCAAATCCTCTGCAAAGCAGCACCAGAGCTGACAGAAGCTGAAAAACACAGGCAGCTGTGTAACACTGCCTTCACTTAAATATTAATAGGGGATGCTGAATAATTCCACCTTTAGCCGTGGCTGGAAGGCTGGCTGATAGGGAGTGTGTGATAGGAGCTGCTGCACCTACCTGTCACTGTGCTTAGGTGAGTACAGCTCAGTCAAAGGGGAATTGAAACCACGAGTTAATCTGAGAGTGCTCAGCCCCTGTGGTTTTGGAATTAAATGCCTGCTCTAAATATAAATAAAGGCTGATGGACTCGCTGCAGAGAGAGCTGTAGCCCAGGCAGGGTGAGAGGCACCTGGCCTCAGCTGCAGGCTCTGGCTGGGGCAGAAAATGCAGGGAAGCATTTCCAGGGCTTCCTTGTTGTTCCTGATGACCAGGAAGAGAAGCTGAAACTTCTGGGTGGTGACATCAGTGAAAAGGTCCCCAAAGGGGCTTAGAAAGCAGAAAGGAGAGCTCCAGGGAAAGGAGCCCTCCAAAGTTGATCTCTTTCTTCTTCTGGGCTTATTCCCACCTGAGAGTGGCTCAGTGACACCTGGTCCATACACGAGAGAAGAAAGCTCAGCAGAGGGTGGAGGGTGGTGACCAGATGGGGTGGGACAGGAGAGGATGCTCTGCCAGCAAACTGCTCAGCATCCCAGCTCTCCTGCTTTGGCACAGCCCTGCCCTCCCCACGTCCTGCCAGAGCAGGGCATGGCACTGCTGGCAGCTGTGCAGGGGCTCCAGAGGCGAGCCCAGGGCTCCTGAGGGGACTGGTGCAGAGAGAAGAGGCGTGAGGATTGCAGCAGGAGGACTTCACAGAGACTGTCTATTTAAAAAATGTGTCAGGACAGATGAATACTCCAACAAACATGATTTTGATAGGGTCACTGTGGAGAGATGCAGTAACAGCGTGGAGAGACCCCAGTTGTGCTGGAACCAATGCTCATTTCTCCCTGAAATGACACTTCTCCACAGACTTGTGTGTGTGGGGAGGGAGCCAGACAACTCATACCCATGGCATCCAGAGGCAGCTAATAATTCCCTCAGTGGTGGAGTGCAGCATGTTCCACTAACATCTGCAGTAACTGGAAATGTACCCATCCAATTTTCTCCTCTCCCCCAGCCACAAAAGGAGACCACTCCAATTATTTTTCAGACAGAATTAAGGCTGATGTTTACCATTATCTCCCTGGTAACCCTCTCCTCATGACTACATTATGCAACATAATTGTAAAGCCGTCTCAGCTCACTGGGGTTGTTATTAAATGTACTCTGCTGCTTTTTTTTTTTTCCCCAAGGTCAAGGTTAGTAATTAGGTGGCTGGTATGCTTGGGACAGGGCCTTGTTAGGTAGGAAAAAAATTAGAAGGAATTTAAAGGATGCATCAGGCATTCCCAAGAGATGAAATTTTGTCAGCAGAAGGTAGGCCAGAGAAGGAAGGGAATTAGGGAGTGTGAAGCGCTCCAGCACACAGGTCTGTGGATGGAACTTGGGCAGACTCAGGGCGTGAGACGTGTCGGATGAATTTCCACAGGGAACACGGGAAGCGAGCGCTGATATTGCAAGCTGAGGTGAGCGTGGCTCCTCTGAGCTGCAGCTTTAATTGGGGCTGCTGGAACAATAGTGAATCGAGCTGTTTGTTTTTCTTCTGGCTGATTTGTCTCCAAAGGTCTACAGTGCTTGCACATGAAGTGTCAGCACCTTACTGTGCACGGCAGGGGGTTGGAACGGGATGGTCCTTCGAGGTCCCTTCCAAGCCAAACCACTCCATGATTCCATGATTCCACTGTCCCCAGGCCAGGTATTCTTTGGGATTTGCCTTTGCAATGGGATGGAGCAGCCACTCAGCAGGAGTTCTCACTGTTTCCCTGGCCCGTGTGAACTAGGTGACACCACACATCCTCATTAAATCCACCTCCTAATACATTTAATTAGGAAATATTGCTTCATTGCATGTTCAACCCTAGAAGGAATTAAGAGCAGAAATAACAATGTTCCATGGGGGAATGAGAAGACTGATGGGTTCCTGGAATGATGTCAGATTTCCTGGCAATATTGCTGGTTAGTGCCAAGGTTATTGAATCTACCTGGTGGTAACATGAAGGAGTGTGTTGACTAGAGCCTGTAATCTGGAAAAACTCATTTAGCTGGGAAACAGCTTGGAAAGGAACACAAGATGAAGACCTGCAAGTGTCTCTGTGTTCACAAATGCATACTTATATACATACTACATAGAAATGTGTAAAAAAAACCCAACCCCATGAATATATAAATATATATACATATCTGTGTCTGTATATACACACAGGAGAGCCTGAGCTACAGTCTCTGGTTGTCTATGACTCCCTCTGAACTTTTCCCTGAGGGAATTGCATTCCCAAGTCACCATTTATTTTCTAAACTGGAAGTATTTGTGGGTCTCTCCCTTGATATGAATGGGTTGGGATGAGATGTTTAATGCCAAAGTCAAAACTCTCCCCAGTGCCCTACTGGGGTCATTCCCATGCATCAGCATAGGAGAGAGTATTTACCATGGAAAAGAGGGAATTACTTGAAAGGACTGTACTGTAGAGCAGTAGCCTTATGAAAACCATGACAGAGTAATTGGATCTGGCTTGTGTGCAAGGCAGCAAGAGAAATCAATAAAAGAAGAGGGAGGAAATGGGGAGGGGGACCTTTCACGTTTTTGCAGTGAAATATCCCTTCATCTGACTGCCTGTAACTAACTTTTCATCATCCCTGATGTGATCTGTAGTTGAAGATTTCTCTGGGCTATAACCACAGCTGCTGGGCTGGGTGGTTTTATTTCTCTCAGCTTTGCTGCTTGTGGGAGAAAATAAGGCAAAGCAAAACAAAACAAAACAAAACTTTGTAACTGCCCAGACCTCTCTGTGCACCAGGATCCTTATCTAACGTCTGGACCTCACAGTCCCAGGGCAAACCTCACCCTGAGTGTGGTTTTTATTGTTCTGGTTTGTTTTCTTCCAGTTCAAAGGAAGGGTTGAGCCCCAAAAAGAGAAGTGTGTCCTTGGTCAGAAGTCTGTAAGTTCTCTGAGTCACACTTCACCAAAAGCCTCCAAAGTGTGTTCAAGTCAGTGCATGTGGTCATCACTCAGTGACAGCTCCTTATCCTCTCCATCCACCTCTGTCCTCAGGGAGGTTAGAAAGCTTGCTAATTAGCAGAATGATGAGGAGGGTTTGATATGAAACAAAAAATCCAACAAAATCAAAGCAGCTCTTGTGGAGAGCGCACAGACCAGAACAGAACTTTGTGGCTGAAACAAAATTTCCAGGTTCATGAAAAGGGAACAAATACTTTTTTTTGTCTTTGAATTATGTGGTGCCCTTCATGCCATTAATATGACACTGTGGTGATATGAGTAACTATTGATACTCATTATAATCATTATATACTGACAGCATTGGTTCTCCAGTGGCACAGTCCCACCTCCTTGGCAGCAGCTGGTTTATACAGAACCATGGAATCACAGAATGGTTTGGCTTGGAAGGGACCTTAGAGATCCCCCAGTTCCAACCTCCAAATTCCTCCTCAAATATTCTGTGTTCTTTAAGAGAGATCAAGGATCTTCTTCTGTGGTGTCAAATTTGGGTTGAAAAAACCCAAACCAACCCAAAATTTCCATGACTTCAGAGCCTCATCTCAGGGGCTGGCAGGTCAAGGCTCCAGTCCAGTGTGTGGTGGGATCTTGCAAATAGGTGGATTGGAGTGGAGCAGTGATTCTATCACCAAATGGTGGCTCAGCAGCAGAAGACAGCCCAAATTACAGAAATCCTGATTCCTTTATGCCACCTCTCGTGTTAATTGCTCACCTTTAGTCGTGGTCCTGACTTTTCCCTCCCACAGAAAGCATTAACTGAAAATCTAGGCCACAGTCACCGAGATTTAATTCTTCCATCTATGCAGAGACTTCAATCTTCATAAACTGCATTTTTAGGCAACCAGCATTACTGGCTATTGAGGGCAGCAAAGTTAATCTTACTGAACACAGACTTCTCTAAATGAGGGTGACCTGAAATAGCTCAATAGTATCCATAAGCTATAGGGGGGATAAAACTGGGATATACCAAGGGAATAAAGGTAGGAACAACCTGAGGCTGAGTGGTGATGATGATATTTTGGCCTTCCAAAACCAAGCTGAAAATACTCCCTGAGTGCAAGAGAGGATGTTTCTTTGGAAACAGACACATTGAGCTATTTCTTTAGATTACACCCGTCACAGAAATGATGCAGATTTGCATTAAATTCTTCTTTAGAAATATCCAGAAAAGTCCTGCTGACTTACTCATGGCACATCATTCCAAGCCCCAAATGCTAAATGTAGTCTCTAACAGCAGATTTGACCCCAGCCATGCTCCAATAATTAGTCTATAGCGTGATCTTTATTAATAAAAGTTAATTGAAACGAAAACTCATCCCTCAGGATTTCCAATCAATGAGCACACATGCTCACACAAAAAGCCACACTAAAGAGCACTGGAAAATCCAGCTTCACAGAGAAAGAAACAATGGAAAGAAAAGCCCTCACTAAAAATAGTGCTGGTCTTTTTGTGCCTGGGCAGGAAATGTCGGCACCACCAATTCCCGCGCTGAATAACGCTTTGTCTTTGGGAACATTATTCAGCAGGAGGCAAAAGTAAATCAACAGCCAATTCTGCTGAGGAAAGTAAACATTTGCAGATGGGAAAATTGAGGCAAAGTGGTATTAAGGGACTTGCTCAAGGTGAAGAAAAAGAAGTCCTTCTTGATTACTGGTCATCTGTTCTGCTGGGACAGAAAATCCTCAGCTGGAAAGGCCAAATTTCCCTGTCCACAGCAAGAGTTTATTATATGTAAACAAAATAAATGAAAATGGAATTGTTCCAAAAAGGTGTATGGCTTTGTTCCTCAGAGGTGTTTGAAGATGCAGCTCTTGGTCAGCATTCTGAGGACCTTCTTGATGAATTTTTAGCTGCAAATCCAGCTTTTTTTCCACTTTTCTTTGCTCACGACTTTGCCTGGCATCTCTCCTTCACAGGACCGAGAGAAAACAAGAAATAATCTCACAGTTTTAATTAAAATTACTTTAGATGAGGAGACAGATGGTACTTGCAGGCCCATGGAGTGATCCCAGCACTATCAAGAGTTCTGTGCTTAAAGATCTGATTTCATCTGGGAAAGTTTGTTCTTGATCTGACTGAAAAAGTGAAATACATGCAAATTGTCCTCTTCAGCTTCGACATTGCACATTATTCCACTGGTTTTATGCAGAAAAGCTTTTCTGCAGGTGAAGGGACTGATCTGGGAATGTTCCTGGTCTGTCCATCAGTGCTTGTGCTCAACTATGAATACAAGAAATATCTCATCTGCCAGACCTGAGGTGGTCTGAGCAAAGGAAGGAATTGCAAGACCTTAAAAATTGTTTTTTCCCAATATCCGTTGCCCACTGTGTATATTGTACGTCCTCATTTTGATGTTGTTTTTCTAAGGAATTAAGTAATTCCTTATGTGCCAATGTTGATACTTTTGTCCCTCACCAAAACTTTTGAACCCTTGTAGATGCACAAAGGCACAGAGGTCTTAAACATATTAATTTCCTGTGAATTTTGGGAAAATAAATAGAAGAGAGGCAGCAGGCCAGCGTGTCTGCAATGTGTGCACAACTTCTGAGATCAGAACATTTACTGGTATTATGGAGTTGCTCACATTATTCCATCAGGAATTTATCAGAATATGAGTACCCCAATCATCGGGGAAATTTTGCCTTCCATATTTTAAGAGTTTATATTTTTTTAAACCTTGAGACACTGGAGAAATCAAGCTCATAGAAATGTCTTGGGTATTTTTAAACATGTTTGATGTCCTTCTGAATGTTTTTGAGCCATCTTTAATTAAATTTCTGATTCTTTTTTTTTAACCAAGTGAAGTTCCTGGCAGATTTTTTTTTCCCATGCAATCTTGCAATAGTTTAGTTATTCAGTCTTCTGGCAAGATTTACATTTATTTTACTTTGCTGATCACAGGGTAAACATGCCAGAAATTAAATAGTCATCATATAATTCAGTCCTGCCTGTGAAAACCTAACAAAAGAGCCTTTTCCTTCAACAGAAATGAGAGTGACTGTCCTGCTGTAATAGCTTAAAATACATTGGAGATAATGTGTTTAAAGAATAAGAAAGATGTGTTCTAATGACCAGTGATAGCTCTAAAGTATTTCAAGAGCTTGGTTCAAAGCTCCTTGAAAGGAATAACAGTCCTTCTGCTGACATTACTAATCTTTGGATCGGGGTCATTAATGTATTGCAGATATTATATCCCCAGCTGCCAAAAAGCTGAAGAAAAAGGGAGAATGTAGTCATAAAAATAGACATCAAATACATTTCTCTTCTGGGAATTAATATAGAAGCGAAATATTGCTGCTACTACTACTCTCTGGGACTTTATTACAGATATTTCTTTACTGTTTTTAAAGGAATTAACAGAGCAAGCTGTTCATCCCATCCAGAACTCTGCCTCCAGCAAGGGCCAGCATCTAATGCCACAGAGCCTGGCAAAGGCTGGGATTGCTGCAATAGTTCTCACTCCGGCGCTGTAAATCAGTCCTTTCCGGGATGTGCTGTGCTGATGGAGAGGAGGAAGGGTGGGAGGGAAAATAGACATATTCAGGCAAGACTTTCCCCGTCTTTGGCATCTCTTGGATTAATTACAGATCGATACTTGGTACTCGCCGGCTTTTACAGCTCATTAGCATCACGCGGTGCAAGGGTGTAAATTTGTTACACAGCTTTGCCAGGAATCCGGGGGTGTCTGGAAGCAAATGTTCACTCGGGGCTATAAATGAGGCACAACTGAGCTGACCGGTTTGAACTCTGGGCGGACAAATAATGCTCGGGATCTTTACCTGTGGCTCTCCAAGCGCCGCACAAACCCATGGGTGCGTGTGGGCATGTGCATGTTCGTGTCAGAGAGGGAGAGGGCGAGGAGAGGGATGGTGAGTGCCGCTCTCTGTGCAGCGGAGAAGGCGGCACAATCCGGAACCAGGCGCTTATTTTTTTCCAGCTCTCGGGATCATTCTCAGGTCGCCCACCTGCCTCCGCACAGAGACAGCGTTAGTAGGGGAATAATAATAATAACGTGAGAACGCCTCGGCAGCCCCCAGCCCTGGCTCTGGGGAGCCCCGCTCTGTCTCTTTAAGGAACCCAGCGAGTCGTGATGCTGCTGTTTGTATTGCCGAATCCCCAGGAGTGCAGTTAAGAAACGGGCAGCTGTCTCTTTAAGTGTGATTTCCTTCTATTGTATTTGAATCGTGATCAGGAAAAAGGAAATGAAACCAGAGAGCCGGGGCTGAGCCACGGAGTAATAATAATCCCGGGGATGCGGCTGCCGCCGCTCTCAGCGCTGCCGCCCGGGCGCGGAGCGTGTGCGGAGCTGCCCGCGCGGAGCCGCTGAGCGCGGAGGAGCCGCGGTGGCGGCCGCGGCCGCCGCCCCCCGCCCGCCGCGGGAGCGGCCCCGCCGTGCGGGGCGCGGGGGGAGCGCGGCGGGGATGGGAGGTCAGCGGGGCCGGGGGGGCCGTGCGGGGCCGGGGGGGGCCTTGCGGGGCCGGAGCGCAGCCCCAGCCCCTGTGTGTGTCTCTGTGTCTCGGTGCTGCAGGAGGAAATCCTGTGAATGTCATCGCGGGGCGGCGGGGCAGCGCGGCTGGCGACAAGGCTCCGCGAGCAGACAGCCTCTGCGGGGGCGGCGGGGGCAGAGCCCACCACCGGCACGCCACAAAGGAACCGGCCCTGCCAATGTCATCGGCCATCGAGAGGAAAAGCCTCGATCCTTCCGAGTAAGTGCGCGCTTTTTCTGCCCGGTCCCCCGCTCGCCATCGTCCCCGGGAGCCTCCCGGTGCCGCCCGTGCTCCCCGACGGAGCCGCCGCCGGCATTGTGTGCCCGGCAGCCCCGGAGGGCTTCGGCGGCGGCCCCCGCCGCTCCGACCGCTCTCCCCCGCAGCGGACACCGGGCTGCCCCGGCCCCGCGGGGCTGGCAGTGTGCGGGAGCTTGGGGAGAGCCCCCCAAGTTGTGGGAAGGAGCAGCCGGGAGCAGAGAGGCGCGATTCCCCCCGGGCAGGGCATCTCCCACTCGCTCATCCCACCGCGGGGTGGTGGGGATGCTCGGCGAGAGAGAGAGAGAGCATCCCGCTTCCCAAGCTTTCAGGTTTTCCATCCCGAGGGACCCTCTCTGCCTCATCCCCGATCTGGCCGACTCGCTGCAGCTCATCCGTGAAAGGTCAGGGCTGTTAGCTGCGGGTGCCCAACTTCCACGTTTTCGTAATGCAACTTCCAAAAGCTCGTAGAAAGCTTTGGTGGGGGCTGGGTGTTCTGCTAAGAGCATGTAGACAGACTTGATGGACGGGATACAGGAGATGAGAATTTTCCTCCCCGGGCTTCCCACTCAGGGAAGGGACCGGCTTCCGTGTCCAGATCCAGGCTTTCGCCCGGGCTGTGCTCCCGCTGTCCCATCCCTGCTGCACACCCAGGGATGGTAACTCAGCACAGACAGGGCCACTTCAGCCCTGAACGTGCTAATGAACTGCACTTAGGCTTGTCTGGGATCGCGGTAATAGAGAAGAAAAAAGAAACAAATTATAAAATCTCCATTTCCAGATAACGCTTAAAACATCTCTCTCAGTAAATTGAGTCATTCGTGGTTTGTTTCCTGTCAGATACTAAAAATGCCATCGCTTGGAGCCCAGAACGAGCACTTGGGAACTGCTGCTTTTGGGGATTAAATCACTTCATTCCATGATGTTCTACATGCTACATTTTCCTTTATGCTGTTTTTTTTAAGAATAGCTAATCCCAGCTCCTAATGATGTCCAGCTTTCATCTACAAAGTTTTTTAAAAATCTTTATTTATTTACCTGCCTTGTGTTCTGGTGGCTTAAGTGCTGGCTTAGGAATCCTGTGGACATCAAAAGCCTAATGCGTTAACCAGGAATGTTGCTCTGCATAAACATCCGTTGGGCTGCTCCCGAGCTCAGGGCTCTCAGAGAAACCTGGCTTGGGATTCCCAAACACCCCTCAGATGAAACATTTTGGGGTACACTCCAAAGTTTCAAAAAAATGGATAATGAAGGATAATGACGTGTGCTTCCTTCTACTGGAAAGCTCTCAGAAGTTGTCAGCATGGAGCTCACGTGTTAGGAAAGGGAGCATGCAGCCCAAAAGGAAAAATTTGGAAAAAGCAGAGCCTAATCATGTGTTCCCCGTGATTTTAATGAAAACTCACAGGATGGTAAGCTGGCAGGAGAGGGGTGTTACGACATAGCTTGCAGGGCACAGCAGTTTAAAGTTAGAAGGGAGAAACCAGAGCAGAATAGAACCAGATAATATCTCAGGGCTCAGCTTGCCTAAATAAAAACTGCAGGATCACTTTCTCAGTCCAGAAGTTTTGGACCAGAGGTCGTTCCTCCCTGCTGAAGAAAGTAATTTTTGCCCAGAAAACTGCTGATCCAGTAAATAAGCAGGAGTAATACAATTTTTTTCCTGTTGCCTGCTGGAAACTGGGAGCAGAGCTTCTTCATCAGTGTAGGTCTCCTCTGCCCCCAGCAGCCCCAGGGAGGACAGACCAATGACAGTAGCAAATTGCTCAGGGACTCCGTGCTGGAGCACTAATCCAATAAAATGAAAAAATTTGGGGTCCACTCTACTAGCCACAGGTTTGAAATTAAGCAAGTGCTTAAGGGATAGATCCAGTAGATTTTTTTATTTACTTCTCTGGTGTTTAGGTGAATCCCAGAACATTAGAAAACTGAGTTCAGGCACTGTTTTCTTTTAATTTTTTTGCTCTTTTTTTTTTTTAAGTTGTGAAATCACCCCAAAAGACACAGAAATACTTAGAAGAAAATTCTCACTTCTTTTACCAGAATTATCCTAGCTCTCCAAGCTTTTTAGGAAAAGGAACAAAATAGGTGCATAAAGAGTCAGTGCTAATATCACAATAAAGATTTGTGCCTCCATTCACTCATGGATGTGTAAATCCCAGATAATTGAGGTATGTTGGCATAAACCCATCTCAGGGGATTCATGTCCTTGGCTAAGGGAAAAAAGAAGTCCTGCAGCAACATGAGGTAAAATGCTGGCTTTATTAAAATCAGCAGCAAGACTTAAACCAGTCGGGCAACAGAATCAGCTGTTGTGTTTATCCATTTTGTGCTGTTCTGACAAGTGACACTGTCAAACTTAGTCTTCAAATTTCCATTTCCCAACGTAAAGTGTGAAATCCCTTGGGTGCCTTTCTTAGTCCTGCTGAAAATGATCAAAACCGAGGACACCACCCTCCCTGTCCCAACCTGTCTGAGCTTGGGACTCATTTTGCTTGTCCTCCTTCTCGCGTGGATGCTCTCGGAGTGGGTTTCCCTTGTCCAAGGTTTGTCTCACCCCTTCAGGGAGCCGGTGGATGAGGTGCTGCAGATCCCCCCGTCACTGCTGACATGTGGGGGATGCCAGCAGAACATCGGGGACCGCTATTTCCTGAAGGCCATCGACCAGTACTGGCATGAGGACTGCCTCAGCTGCGACCTGTGTGGCTGCCGGCTCGGCGAGGTGGGCAGGCGCCTCTACTACAAGCTGGGCAGGAAGCTCTGCAGGAGGGACTATCTCAGGTAGGCATCCCACTCCTCACACCCTTCCTGCCTCCTTCCTGTTTTACTGAGCACAGCTGGGATTGAGGAATTCCTTTGGAATGGCTCTCGAAGCCTGGCAGCATCTGCAAGCTCAGGTTTGCAGTATGGGCTCCTGTCCTAGAATGCCTGGATCATTTGGGCTGGAAAAGGGACCTTACAGCTCCTCTCCTTTTAGCCCCTGCCACAGGCAGAGACACTTTCCACTAGGACAGGTTGCTCCAATTCCCCTCCAAGCTGGCCTTCCAGGGATGGGGCACCCACAGCTTCTCTGGGCAACCTGTGCCAGGGCCTCACCTCAGGGGAGAATTCCTTCCCAATATTCCAACTAAACACACCCTCTGGCACTTTAAAGCTATTCTCCCTTGTCCCATTCCTCCATCCCTTGTCCAAAGTCTGTCTCCAATTCTCCTGGAACCCCTTAAAGAACTGGAAGGGGCTGTAAGGTCTCCCCAGAGCCTTCTCCAGAGTGCACAGCCCCAGATCCCTCAGCCTGTCCTCATATTTTTGGGATGCATATGCAGATGCTTTTAGTATTGCTGGGATTCTTCAGTAAGTTATAGATAAAGCTAGAGATTATCTGCATTGCTTAGATAAACAACACAGAGTTAGCTAAATCTTTTAAAGATTGGGGAAAAAAAAAAGCATTTTTAATGGAAGTGAAGGCAGTGCTACACACTGTGGACAAACCAAAATTATTTGATAATGTGAAGAATACGGAAAGAACTCCCAGGACTCAGAGTTGTTGGCATCTGTCATTCTGCACAGACCTAACCCCACAGCTCCAGGTGAAGGTCAGTGTGGCATTCTGGCAAGCAGAAATTGGGGAAAGGGGCTGAATTCCAGCAATCTCCCACTGAGCTGGCAATGAACTGGTTCCCCTGAATGGTTTTAAGGAGTTTTTCTGCTTCTCCCAGAATTGTCTTGGAGCTTGAAGGTGTTTAAACCCAGGTAAGAGGTGAAAAATCATTTGGGGTTTTGGCATTCTTAAGCCCAGTGCTGAATAAGGAAGAATTTGCACATTTTGCAGAATCAGAATCAAATACACTTGTTATGGGTGTTTTCATCAATAACTCTCTGCCTGCCTGCTTTGCCCAAATTTGTAAGTAAAGGATTAATTGGAGACTAAGACATTTGACAAAAAATTGATAACAAAGGATCTTTACATTCTTGATTAAAATTGTATTGATCTTTGCTGTGCTGGTTGTGTTCCATTTCTTCTAATGGATCCCTAATGTGTCAGGAGGTTTGTGGAACAGAATAATGATATTTGGTATTTTTCCAGCTTTTTTACTGAAGGCTAATTTACCTGCCAATAAAAATGAAACCAAAATCTCAGTGGACTTCCTAATTATGCTGTCCCTGGGCTTTGCTGATGGAATTTTGCTGAGCAGAAATTAAGGACTGAGTTCTGCTAATGGGAGCGCTTGTAAATCCAGCAGTGATCTGGTGTTAATTACACTTCCCACATACTTTTCATCTTAAAATGGAAGCAACAGGAAGTATGGCAATACAATTAATGCATTTTCTTGCAGTGCAATCCAACGTTTTTATTTATTTAATAATGCAATGGATATCTTCCCTCATTAATGAAAATTTTGGCAACCTTTTTGTAACCTTAGTGTTACTTTCACTGGGCAGAAGTAAACACTGACATCTCCTGGTAGACAAAAGGAATTATATTCTTTCTCCTTAAATGTCTCTTAATTTACCAGACATCCTTTTTCCAGTTCATAAGATGATTTAAGTCAGGCACAGCACATGCAGGAGATGTGTAGGAGGTGGAAAAACTCTTTCCAGAATTAGTATGGAAGTTTGGAAGTCAAACTCAATGAATACATCACCTATAGCATTTGTCCCTTTAAAAAATAAAATATCAATATATTCATGCTTCTTTATTACTGATTTGACTTAATAAACACTGCAGGGCATTCATTAGAGTCTCCTTTTTATAGACAAGGTCATGAGGACCTCAGCAGGTTTCTCCACGTGGATTAAAGAGCAGTCCACAGTATAAAATTGTCTCATAGGTATCTAGAAGATCTTAGAATGTGTCCTTCTGAAATCCATCAGGAGTGACTTCAGGAGTGCCTTCATGGATATAGAAATGCTTGAAAGAATTTCCAATGTGGAGGCAGAGACAAAAGGCAGGAGAGCCTCAGACCACGGCTTATCCCAATCCTTGCCATAAATTACAGAGCAACAGGTTAAGAAAGGCAAACATTATTAGCAAAAGGTAATTTCCGTTGATCATAGAAGTGGAAGTGTTTATGTGGCACAACTTCATGCAGTGGTCTGGGCAACCTTTGCTCCTCCAATTCAGGATAAGGTCATTGATCAGAGAAGCCAATTCTATTGATAGATTTTAGTAGATTTAGTTTGGATATTAAGGAAGAAATTCTTCCCTGGGAGGGTGGTGAGGCCCTGGCACAAGTTGTCCAGAGAAGCTGTGGCTGCCCCATCCCTAGAAATGTCCAAGGTCAGGCTGGATGGGGCTTGGAGCAACCTGCACTAGTGGAAGGTGTCCCTGCCCATGGCAGGGGGTGGCACAGGATGGACTTTAAATCCTTCCAGCCCAACCCATTCTGTGATTTTATCCAAGCTGAAAACCTTGGATTTTCTGTTTCAATTTTTTGTGTTGCAAAGTTTCCAGTTCTTCTGGGCAGCTTTCCACGTGACCTCTCTCTAAGTCAGCACTTGTCCTAATGGATCAGGGGTGTTGTGCTCTGGTTTTGATTGGGTTTTGCCCAGCCAAGGAGCCGTGCTGACCTCTGTGCTGTCCTTGCAGGCTCTTTGGCCAGGACGGGCTGTGCGCCTCCTGCGAGAAGCGGATCCGCGCCTACGAGATGACCATGCGGGTGAAGGACAAGGTCTATCACCTCGAGTGCTTCAAGTGTGCCGCCTGCCAGAAGCACTTCTGCGTGGGGGACAGGTACCTGCTCATCAACTCGGACATCGTCTGCGAGCAGGACATCTACGAGTGGACTAAGATCAACGGCATGATCTAGCACGGACGCGCCTGGCGCTCTGGGACAGACACCTCCCGGGCCCAGCTGCAGCCAGGAGATCATCCCTTGGGCTGTGGGCTTTGGAACGGGGGGGAAACGCCACGCGGTCGGCCCTCAGCAGGCAGTGCTATCTAGAATGTAAACTACACCCCGGTGAAGGAGGGAGAGCAAAGCAATAGTAGCTAGACTGACTCATGTTCACAGCACGGACAGTAACTGACATCAGCTGGCAGCTGGGGACAGACACAGCACCATAACCCATCCTCCCAGCTGGAACAGAGTAGGGACTTCTGTAAAGAGATGTTATGACGTTGTCACCTGCAGACTAGGATTGTGCAATTCAGTTTTCTTTCTGTCTTGTTTTCATTACTGAGTTTAGATGACAAGCTCCCACAGTAGGCGTGATGAGGAATACTGGAAGGAAAGAGCCATCCCTCACGTGGTCATTCCATATGGCCTTACACTTTGGGTGGGAGTTATTTTTGCATGGATTTTTTCTTTTTCCTTTGAGAATGAACAGTGCATCCTCTAGTCCCAGACTCTTCTTTTAAAAAACCCTGCTGAATAGTTGCTTTCGGGCACTGCTGTCTCAAGATGAGATGTTCCCCAGATCATTTCTATACAAATATAAATCTAAAGAGTTGTTCAACTATTTTATTAACTTAGATTATATCAATAAAATATTTGTTGTGTGTAGTAAGACTCTGCAGCTTTAATAAAAATAATGAAAGATTTGAGTGTTGTTCTTTCTTTTTTCTTTTATTTTTGAATTGTGCTGGATTTTTTTTGTTTGTATTCTGAATTTTATTTTTTGGTAGCAGGGTTTCTACTCTTTGCTACAGCTGGATCCACTTCAGGTTTTGTTTCAAAGCACAAATGTGAGAACACCAAGGGTTTAGTAAATCTTGTGCTCTTCATGCTAAGAAATAGGAGAAATTAGTGTTGTGTGACACCAAGGCTCTTTGGTGTTTATGAGGATGTTTTGAGGCTGGTTCTGGGTGCTTTGCAACAGATTGCACCTATCTGATCTTGGAAATCAAGTACGATTTGGGTCTTTTAGAAAGGTAGCTCATCCTGATTTTGCTCTGCATTAGGGAATCCAGGATAATATAATGAGATCAAATAAACCTATTTAGAAAGAATTCATTGCAGTCATTTTTAAGGTCCCTTCCAACTCAAACCATTCCATGATTCTATGATATCATATTCTCTCCAACTTATTTTTCCTGAGGTGAATAGTCTTAAGTTTCTTCTTGCCTGAAAGCTGTTTCATGCCTCTGATAAAGTCTTATTTCTCATCTCTGATTATACATTATTCTTTCTGAGAGTGGGACTGCAACTGCAAGTTGTGCTGAAAGGCACTAAAAATTAAAGCTTTTCCCACAACTGAGCAAGTCTGGCACCCACCCAGAAGGTGCTTGGCAGGTCCATTCACTCCATCCCTAGTGACACATCAGGAATAGCAGCTTAAACCTGTGGATATCCATTTGACTGTTCATCACCCAGGGGATGTGCCAGCCACTGATCAATGACAACGTTCTGCATTTTACAATGCATACTCTGACACATCTTTTCTGGCTTTTGCTGTCACAAGGAGAGTTGGGAGCAAACCCTTTAAATCTTGTTATCAGTGGAATTGGAAACTGCACCTAATGAGAAGAACTTGGAAAGTATAGTTTGAGGACGCTGATATTTAGCTACTTTCCAGTGATATGCTGACCTCTGGAGGCCACAGGCAGATTATAATTATAATTATTAGCCTCAATTCCTGCCAGCAGAGGCAAGGAAAGACAAGGAAAATACAGCTGTCAGCTCTCTCCATTGACAGTGGCTCCTTCCAAATATTCTGTCCAGCAAGAAACAAAGCCTAAAGTCATTAATGAGTTCATTTACAAAGCTTGGTGGGTGTAGCCAGGATGCTGAGGTAGGGTGGAGGTGCACAATGGTTCTCCAGGTCGTGTTACACATACACAGAGTGTGAGCCATAACAGGGCTGATTTTCATGATTTCACCTCACAGAACCTTTGACTGAAAATTTAGGGCACGGGGCCTCATTTACATCTGTGCTGAGATCAGGGAAGAGTGTTAATAGCTCAGGGAGACTTTGTAGGTTTGCACTAAGTATACCAAGACTTGTGTTTTGTTCTCACCTCAGAAAGTGACTTTTGGCAAAGTAGTTCAATATTTTGCTTCTCATTTACCTACTCATAGAATGGAGATGTTATCATTTATTCCATAAAAGTTGCTATACAAACACACTCATTATTTTGTGTAAGGTCTAGTTTACACAGGGAAATATATATATTTTTAGACCTAAATGTATGTATTTGTAAAGGAAGGATCCTTTACATCATTTTTTATAAGACCACCAGCATCGGGTATCATTTTTTGTAAGACCACCAGGTTTATTTAGTCCATGCAACTTCAGAAAGAGCTTAAGCTGAACTAGAAAGTGCCAGAAGAGCCTCCACTTGAGCTGCAGTATTGCTCTCCCCAAATAATGATCCCAATCTGTTGCTGGACTTTTCCATGACAAATTCCCAATGCTTGCTCTCTAAGTCCAGGAGAAGAGAGCAGATTTCTCTTGGAATTAGTATAAGCAACACTTTACCTCATCTCAATTATGTTCCTTACACTAAGGACTCTCTACTGCAAAAACAAGAAAATAAAATGTTCCAAAAACAACAGCAAAAAAGAAAGCAGAGCTGATTTAAAGTCCTAAGCAAAAAGCTCAAAAATCTGAATATGACTTCATCACTGATTCTCAAAGGCGTCGTCCTTTCTGTGTTTCCGCTATCAGCAGTATTTTAAAAGGCGTATCATCCGTCAAGATTCCCCTTCTTTGTCCCCATTATTCAGTGTCATGGCAGGAAGATGAGAGCATTACCATCGATATCACTTTTTTAATTCCCTGCCCTTGAATAAGGGCAATAAGAGCCCTGCATAATAGAGTTTTCAGTGGAGAGAGTAAATGGGAATCTCTTGTTAATTCAATCCAGGATCCAGAAGCCATCTCTCCCTTCTCTTTTCTCAAGGTAATACTCTGCCTCCAATTGTCATTATAGCCGAGAATGAAATTATTTGAATTCTGGACACATCAGCACAAACCCCAAGAATCCCTGCCAATTTTGTTGCCTGCTTGGAAGAGAACATCAGAGAGCATCACTCATTTATACGACTGCCAGCCTGAGACTGTAAATTCAGAAAACAAGGAGGCCTCAGGTGCTGCACTTTAACAGGTCTTTCTGCTCCTGAATCACCCCCACCTCACACACAAGGTAACATTTTATCTCTGAAAGGCAAAGCTTTTAAGCATCTGCCAGAGCACACGCTCTGTACAACCTGAATGTGAATTGAAAATGAGACTATTAAGCTTATTAATTGGTATCAGTGACTTAAGGCTTTGAAGGAGATTCATGGCACTCGGGAAAATAATCTATAAAGATTTTTGTTGCCCTAAAAAGACAGTGCAGCATCAGCTTATTTCACTTGCAGCAGGTTCATCTCTTTTATGGAGCACATACTGCACTGGAGGCACAGAAAAATTTAATGGACACTGGAAAAAATTATCTATTCCTCTGTCCCACAACAACTTAAAAAAGCATAAAAAGACAGAACTGAGAGATTGAGATACGCTATCACGAAACATTTAAGGCACTATAATTAAATTAAGACTCAGAAGTCTGTCAGTGAGATGAAGATTAAACTGGCAGAAAGTTGAACCGTGTTTGAAGCAACTTGTTCCCTCCTGCTGAGGGTTGCTTTGTACCAGGCTAATGAGAAGGTACATCTCAGAAAGGTTCTAACAAAGCAGCAGATCACTGACGGTAATTAATCAACGTGGTTTGCAGGAGCATACACCATGTGCCATTTTCAAGTGCCTCACGAGCATTAATTAATGCATTATTGTATGTCTGGCTCCTGTTTTAAGCCACAAGCTCTGCCCCATAGCAGGCTGTGCATGACAATTTTTGATTTTTTAAAGATGTCTCAGTGAAGAGATGTTTCTTTTTTAAATGAAAAATTGAGTGCACCTTTTGCTAAGTGCTCCATGATTGCCTCTGCTCTGTATCTGGCATATTCTGGTTACATGTACAGCTTGGCATAAGGCAGCAATGCCTGTAAGCCAAGGGGGAATGGACTGCAAGAAGGTTGATTCCTGTGGAGGTGCTGGACCTGGAAGAGAGGGAACAAGGAATGTTGTAACAGGAAGTGACCAGAGTGACGGAAAGATGTTGCTTTGCAGTGTTGAGAGAGAAGTAACTTTTGAAAGCTGTGACCCAAGAGAAATAACTCCTTCTGTAGTCCACCAGTTCTGTGCCAGCTATGTTTCATGTGATTCCTGAGATGTTTCCTCTTCAGAGCTGTGACTCGTTGGGTTGGTTGGTAAAAATTCATAGGGTTTTGGTTTTCTCCTCTCTCCAGGTGTGTCTTGCATCTCGTCTCAGACAACTTTACCAATGAGTTTCATAACTGCTCTGATCTGGTTTTGAGATACAGAAATGCTTTACTTATTTACTTATATTTTAAAGAAACAAAATGAAAGTGAATTTCTCCTTCAATAAAGCACATAGTCTTCAGTCTGGCATCGTGACAGCTCCCCAAACCAGTGCTTATCATGTTGCTATCTCATTAAAAAGATCCAAGACCTGCAATTATCAACCTAAAGATGCTTTGCAACACCGGGAAACTCCTGGTGGGCTCTAAGATAAGGCCCCACCACGTGGTGGCTGTGATTTTTTGCAGCCCATGGCTGTGATGAGCGGTGATGCAGCCACCCTGGAATTCCTGGAGCTGGCCCAGCAGCAAGCGTGACCCACCATGCAGGAGAAGCGTGCTGTCCAGCTGATAAGGGAGCGTGCATCAGCAAATGCGGCTTGTTTATCCCGTAAAAACCGCTCTGGAGGAGTGCAAGCAGAAAGAGCCTGGGTCTGCGCTGCACAGATAAGAGCTCTGACCAAAAGGACGACCAAAGGTCGCACCAGGCCTCCTGGAAACTCCCAAAGAGAAGCTTTCAGTGGGAATGGATGACTAAGGGAATTGCAAAGGGCTTCTGGAGGCTTTTATCTGTGTGTTAACCTCTCCAAATGCAGCTCAGCACTTCAGTCAGTTGTTGTTGCATGCTCTGATGAATGTGCTCTGGCTCGAGGAGTCAGTAGCCAAAAAACCCCACACTGTAGCCGTGACCGACTGCCTGCCTCATTAACAATCTCAGCTAATGACCTAAGAACACTGTGTGCAGCTGAAAAGTGAGCTGCTATCTGGGTCATACATATGTTGGGTTTTTTCAGGTCAGGAAAGGCTCAATAGCAGTTTCCTGCAGGGAGGTCTCATTCTTCTCTATGTTCCTCAGATAAAGCAAGGTCTCCTGAGCTCCCACACAAAGCAAGCAGGGTCTTGGCACTTTCCATGGGATCATGAAATATTCCTGCAGCCCCTTTCTGTGGGGTCTTTCACACATCCCTTAGGCCATGAACCACATCATGGACTGGGAATGGCATGCAGTGAAACCACTGGAATTGTGTGAAATTAGAAATACTCCTGAGGCAAGAATCATGCCTTTCTATGCCATCCATGCTCTCTAAAGTAAATAAACTTTACTTTTTATGCTTTCCCAGGTAATGTTTCCACTTGTAGTAGTATCTTTTATTTATGTGAGAGGATTATCTGAATTGAAAACCAACTTGGAGCTAAGCTAGGCTGTGAAAGAATAAAACTTGGCTACAGTTTGTGTCAACATGGAATCTTTGATCTGAGGAAAAAAGAGCAGTCTATCAACATTGCTCTCCAAGTGGGATTCCAAGCTCTCCAAACATACATTAATCTTTCAAACCCGTTTTGGAGCTAAGAATCTGAGACAAAAAGATTTGCTAATAACCAAAGACAAGCCTGAAGCCACCTTGATGCAGACCTCAGGCAACTGATGCAGGCAAAAGCATCCATGTGGCAGATGGTGCAGAAGGATGAAAGCTGGGAGTAGACTCCAGTTGCCTTGTAAGCACCAGATGAAGTCCATTGGTTGATTCTTGGAGTTTCCTTCTGTAGGGGGATAGAATATAAGTAAATGAAGGTAGTATAGAAAATAATCTTACCCCCTAAAAGAGGTGCAGCTGGGTTAATTATTAAAGATTAGTAACAGGCCTGATTTTAACAGGCCACAGCTGTAGCTGATAATAAGAAGAGTGTTATAAAAGGGTGGATCGGTTGGTTGAGGGGATCTGGAGTCAGTTGGCTACTGCGAGAAGAAGGAAGAGTCAGCGCTTGGAGGGGCTGCCTACAGGAAGCATCCAGGAGGTACAAAACTCTAGCAATATGGAACCTTTGCAATATAATGACAACATCCCTCGACTTCATTTGACTGTGGAGCTGCCAAGGCTAATTACCCTGTGTGAGGTTTGGGAGGGGTTTTGTTGGTTTATCCTGGGTCTATTTGGCTGTAATAAGGCAGGGTTTTTTTCAGCTGTTGTTTCATTGTGTCGGGAGGCAGCTTGAAGCTGGCCTTCATCAGAGATCCCATTTGTTACTAAAATGTCCAACAAGCTCCCATGCAATACTTAGCTCATTCACATAGACATTTCCCTGAAGTTCTGGCTCTGCTCCCACCCTGTCATCTCTCACATCTCATCTGAGATTCACTCTTGTGAAGCCTGAAGATGCGATTTGTTATCAGTTCATATGTAAATCCCCCACTGTTCGAAGGCCTGCTGAGCTGTCTTTATGTTTGTGTGGTTGGCGTCACCGCAGGGTCTTGCAGCTCCTGTTCTGAATTCTCCTACCCTGCTCCTTCTATGCTCTTTATTACAGTCACTCCTTGTGTTCTGGTTAATTTTACATGATCAGATTTCCAAGCCAAGGTCACTGCCTGGTTATTTCTGGGAAGCCCTGACCTTATTGCATTTTTGCTACAGCAAAGAACAAACCCAATAAGAACAGTATAATAACAACACAAATTTTCTGGACCTGAGCTTCTTTCTTGCTACCAATTCCCCAAGCGGCCTCCTCCCCTCAAAGTCTCAGTTTTGCCCACGTATTATTGTCCACTTAGAGCACTAAAAAGCTGATCTTGTGAAGAGGAGCCCATTCCCCAAAACCTTAGCACATTAGCTGAATTTCCAGAGACACTCAGCACCTGGTGAAGATCCCCAGTGTGTCATTTTATTAGATTTTCAAGAAGTAAAAATAAATGAAGGATGCTAAAAGCCTCATCATCTCTCAGAGATTAAACACTGGACACGCAGAGCAATCTGAGCAGTTTCCAGCCTGATGAGTACCTCTGATCTATTTGGCCATTTGGGCCCCATGGCCGGTGATAATGGAAGAAAAATTAGGCTCCATTATTGAAGTGGAAAAGAACTTTTATGTCTAGGCTGAGCTAGGAAAATTCCATGATCACTTACTGGCATCACAGTTTCTGCAGCTGTCAGTTATTTGATGGAGGATGCAAAGGCTGCTGTGGGTAAAACATTGAAATACTACAATTTCAAATGGATTTATGTTGGCTTTTAGTTCTGTGGGTGTTGGTTGCTTGCTTTTTGTTTAGTTTTTTTTCCTCCAGTCTCAGCAACAGATCTTTGTTTTCCTATGTTTTTGTTTAAATAATTGTTAGGACATCCATTAGGAAGGTAAAATGCCAGCCATTTCTGCAATTGAAGAGCCTCCAGCCTGACCAGGGGTGATAATCAATTTTTATAACTAATTCCTATAGATCCTCCACCTCCATCTTCGCCACTGCCTAAGCCCTTGAGCAACAGCTTGGATCTATGCAAGTGCTAGAAGCAAAACTATCCAGGCTTTTGGCAAAACCTGAAAGACACAAAGAATTATGGACCTTCTCTTGGCTCTGCATTATTAGATTTTCATGGGCCACAAACTCAAGGACAAACACAAGTAATATCATTTTATTAGCATTTCAAATATACTTCTGGTATTGTGTTTTCTTCTCTACAGGGAACTGTACGATTATAGAAATTATAAAGGACAAAAATCCCCCCAACTGCTAGCAACAGTGCAGTCATAAAACCACTCCCTTGTTCCTTTCCAGTTCTTATTTGAGCATTGTTGCTAGGACAATGAATTATTTCATTAAAATCCTACTGATACCTGAAAAAGAAGAGAGAAAAGAAAATAATTTCTAGCATAAAATCATGCAGAAGAAATAACTCCTTCTTTCATATAACGATATTTAACTCACTAAATGTGAGGGGCATTAAAAGAGTAGCATCTATTGCTTGTGCAGCTGTCGCACATCGAGCGTTCTTTTCCTATAAAATGTGATCCTGAACATGCAACACTTTGTTTTGTTTTGTTTTGATGATATTCAACTCAGTAAGTTTATTTTCCCAGTCTCAGTTTTGCCCACTTATTATTGTCCATTTAGATCTCTAGGAAGCTGATCTTGTGAGAAGCAGGCCATTCCCTGACCAAAACCCCTTGGCACATGAATTGAATTTCAGGAGACCCAGGGCTCAGTTCTGAGGGACGAATTCTCAATTCTAAGGATTGAGTTCCGAGAGTCGAGTTTTGAGTTCTGAGGGCTGACAGCTGAGCTCTGGTTCGGAGTTCTGAGGGCAGATTTGGGAGTTTTGAGGGCTGAGTTCTTGAGGGCAGATTTGAGATTTGGGAGTTTTGAGGGCTGAGTTCTTGAGGGCAGATTTGGGAGTTTTGAGGGCTGAGTTCTTGAGGGTAGATTTGGGAGTTTTGAGGGCTGAGTTCTTGAGGGCAGATTTGGGAGTTCTGAGGCTGAATTCAGAGTTTTGAGCGCCGCGTTCTGAGAGCAGATTTGGGAGCTCCAAGGGCTCAGCTGGCACTTCTGAGGGCAGATCTGGCTGCTCCGAGGGCTCATTTGACACTTCCGAGGGCAGATTTGGCACTTCGGAGGGCACATTTCGGAGCTCCGAGGGCTGACTTGCCCGCTCCGCGGACGCCGCGGAGCCACCGCCCCCGGGCGGCGCTGCTCGGGAGGCGCGGAGAGCGGCGTGATGGGCGGCGCGTCCCTGGGACGTCTCGCAAGATGGCGGCGCCCCTGGACATGGAGCTCTCCCCGAGCCTGAGCCTGGAGCTGCTCCCCACCGACCCGCTGCTGCTCATCCTCAGCTTCCTCGACTACCGGGATCTGGTGAGGTACGGGCAGCCCGGGGGGATGGCACGGGCGGCCCGGGGGCATGGCAGGGGCGCGGCGGGCGGAGCGCTCCCCGGGCTGTGCGGGGAAAGGGCTTGCCTGCCTCTGGAGGAGGCGCTGAGGGGAGGACGCAGTCTGAGCACCTTTCCCTTCCAGCGGCACCGGGCTTTCCCCACTTTTACCGTCATCTTTCTAACAAAATGAAATGTTCCCTCTTACTGAGAAGGTGGTGAGGCCCTGGCACAGGTTGCCCAGAGAAGCTGTGGCTGCCCCGTGCCTGGAAGTGTCCAAGGCCAGGTTGGACGGGGTTTGGAGCAGCCCAGGCTAGTGGAAGGTGTCGCTGCCTATGGTAGGAGAACTCATTGATCGTTAAGGTCCCTTCCAACCCGAACCATTCAATCAATCTGTTTTTCTCTCCTCCTTTATGTATTTGTACCTAAAGGAAGCAGTAAGTAAATTTATGAAATCTCTATTTCGCCGAAGCTTGTGTTTCAACGGGCCAACAAAGGGTGGTCTTGCTGCTAGTAAATGTATTCCACCGTTTGAGGAACCCAGACGAAATTAAACAGGGTGACTTTTCAAGGGAAAGAAAAAAACTTGGATGAAAGTGGCAGGTGCCTCTTGGGCTGAAGGGTTATGAATCATACAGAGAAGATGAGAGCGTGGTTTTGGGTAAAACCTCAGCAGTCAAGTGCAAGGTTTGGCAGTGATTGAAACCACAGTGTTTAATCAAAGAGGGAGGAATAAGCATAAGAAGAAAACAGAGTATTACCAGGAATTTGGGGGTTTTGGTTTTTTATTACCCCTAATAAATATTAGTCAAGAATGATAAGGATATCAGGGAGAATTCTGTTAGGATATCAGCAAAAAAGACATTAAGCATAAGCAAAAATGATAACAGTTGTTATGGTGGCCCTTAGATATTTGATCACGTACAACTTCTCCATTGTTTGTGTAATTAGGGAGAATGGCTGATATTTCATTTTTGTCATGTTTGAAGCCACATGTTCCTGTGGTGCTGTGGTGATTTACTCCCTTACAGAAATTACTGTCTTGGTTGATAAACACCAGTACGATAGATTTCTGCAAGAGCTTTTTTCCATTGGGATATTTCAGTTCACTACTCCCTAAAAATATAAAAAATCCCCGTGTCATAAAATTTTTGCACAGCCAGATGTCCAGGTGTGAATTGAATGTGTTTGTGGGGATGTGGATGGAAAGGGTAATGTCAGGGAATACAGGAGAATCACTTTGTTGTGGTTGATTTTGTGATACTGATACAATTCTAGTTTAAACTGTTTATAAAACCCCAAGAAGCAATAACTGGAACCTTATTTGATACCCTCATTTGGGGTTAATCACAGTCTTTGAAATGCACACGTGGCACTGTAGACCAAGCTACCAGAGGAAGTGATGTTGCCACATCTAAACTGATGGTGTCTTTTGGAGACTTTCTTCAAAGTTTGTTATTTAAACAATTTAAAGAGGAAAGTAAGTTTGTAATACTCAAACTGTATGGTTTCTGTAGCTTACTGCGGAAAAGATATGGCAGAGCTTGACCATCCAGATAAAAAGGGATTTAAATCATAGCATCCTGTGCTACTGGAATGCTTTCCACTGGTGGAGTGGAGTCATGCTGGAATCTTTCAGGCACTGTTTACTCTGGTGTAGGTCTGCAGGGTGACCTGCTTTACAAAAGTACTTAATTGCTGCCAGTTCTTTAAGTGTGTGGAAAAGTAGTTCATGACTTACACAACTGTGATGAAGAGCTTTAACCATTGTAAGTACAGCTCTAAAAGGACAGCCAAATCATTTTCAAGCTCTGCATTTTTTTCATGAGAATGTGATGTGTGATACAGCATTTCTGCCTGTTTGTTTTGCTGCAATCACATTTAATGATTTTATATTTATAGTTGCTGCTATTTGAATAGAAGATTAAATCAGCTGTCAAGCCATGACCCACTGTGGAAAAGACACTGCAAAAAATACTGGCTCATTTCAGAGTAAGTGGGATTGTTTTAAGCTTTTTTTTCCTATGAAAATGAATTTCTAAAATATATTGTTCAGCCGATTTTCAGTCCATCTTACATCCAGCTCATACTCTCAGCTTCTCCGTAGCTGAGAAAAGCTGAGTAATGAAGGATGTGAATTAGCTTTTCACCAGCTCTGAGGTTCACTAGCAGACAGAGCTCTGTTCAGAAGGCACTCTGTGTGAGGGAGTATTGTTTCTAAATTTTCCCCTAAGTAGCCCAAATGTTTCCTAATTCTGTTCCAACTTGCTGTTGAATAGATGCTGGAATTAATTGAGTTTGTGTAGCTTCACATGGCACAGAGTGTTCCTGGGTTAATGTTATGCATCCTGTGCCTGCCAAATAACAAATTCCAACTTCTTGGGTTTAGTAGTCTCTTCAAGCTGCCATTTGAACACATGTTCTCCATGTGCCCTCAGGGAGGAAAAAAGCAGACGGAATCAGAGCTGGAGAGCCATCTTCATCAGCACCTACTCTGATTTAGGAAGGTACATCCACTACTATGCCACACTGAAAAAGGCCTGGGATGACCTGGAGCAGTACCTGGGGCAGTGGTGTCCGCGCATGATCAGCTCTTTGAAAGGTACCTGGCACACCTGGGAGTAGCTTGGTACACCCAGCCCTGCCTGTTATTAGGCCTCATGCTGCTTTCATGAAAGGTGTGTGCTTTAATTAGCAGAGTCTTGAAAGTCAGGTAGATGTGCTTTCCCTTCCTTGCAAACACAGGCAGAGTCCTTGCCTTGTTCGTGCTGATCCAAAGATTCTCTGAAATCAAGGTGATTTTTTTCTAGTGACTGCTCTGTCTTTTATCACACTTCTAGGTTGCTATGACCTATTGTTTATTTTTTTAGTGTAGTAACTCCATTGCTTTGAGGACCTGCTGGTGAGATATTATTTGTGAGATTTTTGTAAGACCTCATTAAAACATTGTCACATGAAAGCAGACATTCTGATCTGAAGCCAAACAAAAAGAATGTTGTTGAGTTTTATTTTTTTCTGTAGGTCTTACAGTGGCCCAGTGGTGTAACATTATTTTTTCCTTTTTGTTTTTACTCCCCTCCTAGATTCTGGTTTCAGTTTCAGTTTCTATTTTAATCCTTGAAGTACTTCCAGTGTTCTAGGTCGTAAGTCACAGCTACAGTGAGTTTTGGCTTTTCTGGTATAGGGGACAAAAAAGCTTTTACATTTTCAACTGCATTTCAGTTTTCTGTATAAAGTTGACTTTTAAACCATGATGTGTAATTTAACCTGTTCTGTAAAGTTAAGTGACAAATGATCTCTTAAGAGACAATATTAAGAGACAGATTATCTCCTTCCCATTTAAATTTTGCATTTTCTTGGTTTGCTTGGATAGTGCTGGATTCTTACATTTTGCTAAGTATTTTTCAAGACAGAATGTGAAGCTTTTATTTATGTACAGAAAGACGAGTTTCGAATTACCAATTTCCACTCTTACATAATGATGTCAGGTTTTGGATAAAATTTAGCCCTTTTTCATACCATTTGTAAGGGATGCTGTTTCCATGAATTGTTAATTTATGTCCTGGTAATGAAACAGGTAATGAGTATGAAAAGGGTTTTAAGAAAATGGATTGGAACAGACCAGTTTTTGCTGGAAGTGAGGGTGTTGGAGCGCCCCTGAAGTGCACGTAAGAATAGTTCTTCTCCACCCGTTTGTGTTATTGACTTGAAAATCCCCCTTTTACAACCCATTTATTGCTTCAGATTCCAGGTGAATGGGGGCTGCAGCCAGCATTTCTGTGTCACTGATGGAACTGGAAACTGAAAGAAGCAGCCCTTAGGGTGATGAAAGAGTAAAATCAATAGAGATTGAGAGCTGTAACTGGGACTCAGTTGTGGCAGTGTTGTGGGGGAAAGGTTCATTCCACTTTATAAACATTTGCTGCTTTCAGGCCTGTGGAGGTTGCACTGGACTGGGATTGGTGCTGTATTAAACAATCAATTAGAGTCATCATTTTCCTTTCCTTTTGTGTGGTACTCATTGTGTACCACCCAACACACAGTGAAGCCACCAGATACTGACTTGAGCCCACACTGGTTGGATGAGGGCATTTACAGATTCCATGCTTTGTTTTTGAAATACCTGCACCATCCTTTCTTTTCCAGAGAGTGTGAGGGAGGAAGATCTGGATGCTGTGGAAGCACAAATCCGCTGCAAACTCCCTGATGACTATCGGTGTTCATTCCGTATCCATAATGGGCAGAAGTTGGTTGTTCCAGGGTAAGGACTGAAAGCTACTTACCAAGTATTAATTCCTTTTGTATTTCTTAGACACTTCACTTACTAAAAGATGAAATGTCCCCAGAACAGGATAAATGAAGCATTTAAATGTATTGTGACTGAGTCACCGCTTAAGTGACACTTTCAGAATTGGCTGTCTTCTAATCTTGGAAGTAATTGGAAGCCCAGCGTGGTTTTCTAATTGCTCAAATTATTTTTACACTTCCCCTTTTCTTAATGAGAACCCTTGTCAGTTTTTTTGCAACAGCTCTAAACTTCCAGCTGTTAGACTTTGAATCATAGCACTGCAAGTTGCTCCCCTGAAGTTTGGCTTTGTATTACAGAAATAAATTAGCCCCTTGCACTCTTTAAGCTTCATTCTTTAGTAATTCTTTTATTCTTTAAAATGGTTAGGGAATGACTTAAAACCAGTTAGTCATATTAAGGTAGAATCAAATTTTCAGTTTTGCAAATTAAATTTCCTCCGTAGAATATTTTACTATTTTATGCAGTTTCTGCAGAGCAAAACTTTCTTTTACATTATGGTTAGAAGGCTGATGACCAAAGTTTCTGGTATTTCCACTGTAGAAAAATTAGGTGCTTGAAGCACCTGATGAAGTGCTGAAAACAGAAGAAAAAGATGGAAAACTACAGCAAATCTTTGCAATGTCTGTAGGGAGGAGTGCACTCATATTGCTCTGCCGAAACCTTCACTCATAAAGGAGGTGCAACTTTCTCCAATTGGAGTGTTTTATGTGCAGAAGGGATTCAGGAAACTGTTTTATGAAACCATAAGGATGATTTCTAGTTCTGTTTTCTAGGAGAGACTTAAAAAATTTTTTGAGAGGAGATAGGTGCCCTAGTTCTGTAGATTTCAAATGGTGTTCTGCAGCCATTTGCATCCTCTCTTCCCACTATTTCACTCCCAAAAAGCCTCTACTGTAATGATGTGGCTATGGAGGAGCTGCAGGAGCAGACACAAAGCTCTGGGGAAGTCTTCCAGCTCAGAGAAAGACTTCCATGGGCCTCCAAGGTGTGGTCCCATGGGTGATGAATACTGGGAAGATCAGAGGTAGGCAGTGGAAGTTTCTGCAGCAGAAACAGAAACTATGTAGGACTTGTCCTTGTTGGGTGCTTCAGGTTTCTGTGTTGGCATGTTGGCAGAGCTTCTGTAGAATGTGCTAATTCCAGGCCAGACTTCCTAAGGAGAAAGAGGAATGGAACCTGTTGCCCAGGATGGGATGAGCTTTTAGCATGCTGACATGTGGCAGCTTGCACCTGAGTCACTGCTTTCATAACAGCATCTGCTCAGCATCTGCAGGAATTTGCATCTCATTTGCCTTTCCCAGGTGTTCCCAGCTGGGAGTATGGGTGTGGAGTGTACAGTCAGGTTTGGGTGATGCTTCCACAAAGCCAGGGTGATGTGAACTAATAACCTGGTGCAGCATGTGGATGTTCAACTTGGATTTCTGTGATGGTGTTCGCAGGGGTCCCAGGATGAGGGAAGAGATGAGAATGTTGACTCCATGTTTCAGAAGGCTTGATTTAGTATTTTATGATATATATTATACTAAAACTATACTAAAAGAATAGAAGAAAGGATTTCATCAGAAGGCTAGCTAAGAACAGAAAAGGAATGATAAAGGCTTGAGACTGACCGAGACAGTCTGGACAGCTGGGCTGTGATTGGCCATTAATTAGAAACAACCACATGAGACCAATCACAAATCCACCTGTTGCATTCCACAGCAGCAGATAATCATTGTTTACATTTTGTTCCTGAGGCCTCTCAGCTTCTTGGGAGAAAAAATCCTAAGGAAAGGATTTTTTGGAAAATATCATGGCTACAGATTTCAGCTCAGTCTCATACACATCTAGAGCCTTGAAAGAAGCAGTTTCCAAAAGATGACCAGCCAGCTTTGCCTTGTGAGTGATGTCTCCTTGGTGTTTCCTGTTTTTGTTGTTCCAGGCTGATGGGCAGCATGGCCCTGTCCAACCACTACCGCTCCGAGGACCTGCTGGACATCGACACGGCGGCCGGGGGCTTCCAGCAGAGGCTGGGGCTCAAGCAGTGCCTGCCCCTGACCTTCTGCATCCACACTGGCCTCAGTCAGTACATGGCCCTGGAGAGCGTGGAGGGACGCAATAAATACGAGATCTTCTACCAGTGCCCAGTAAGGAAGATGTGTTTGTGTTCCCACAGTGCTTCTGTGCTGCTTGGTAGTGCAGGTGCCTTGGTGGGAAGTTGAAGCTGTAAATTCAGTGGTCATGGGAGCACTGTGAGTTTTACGTGTCTGAAGATCTGACTGGGACTACAGTGGTATGTCAAGACTTCAGGTTTAGTGAATATAGGGAAAGTGTTATTTAAATTGTACCCTTGAAAGTCCAATGCTCTCTAATATATCCTTAAACTTCTTTCCCTTTCAGGAGCAAATGGCTCGTAATCCATCTACGATTGTAATGTTCATTACAGGTAACACTTCAGATTAAACATTCAAAATAAAATAGTCAGTGTGGGATCATCCAACATATTTAGAAATATTCTACTTGCATAATCTTGGCTTACCATGGGGTGGAGGGGAAATTCCATGCGCAGCATTTCTCTTAGCATTTTAAAGGTGGCAGGTAAATAGATCCACTTCCTCCATTCAGAGCTTTATACAAGGTTTACTTTATACACAGTATACTTTATACAAGGTTTGCATTTTGTGGATTAGTGATAGAAAGGAGGATAATAAACCTGGAGCCCCTTAGCATTCCAAAAGATCAAAGGACAGCGCACACAGCTCATGCTCTGAGGAAGAAGGGGTAAGTACGCTTAATCTAACAGGAGTGGGAGTACTTGATAACACATCAGGGAAGGCAAGGATAATAATTTCTTGGTAGCTCAGCTTCAATCCAGTTTTGAATCACTAATATTGACAAACAGTTGAACTCTCTACTTTTCTATTGAACTCTATATTGCAATGCTTGGAAGATTTATGGCTGAGAAATTCCTGTGCAGAGAGCTGGCCTGTAAAACTCTCTTCTTTGAGAATTAAATGTGACAGCTTGAGAGTGTGCTTAGCAATCAAGCTGTTCCATAATAATGGCTGTGGGTGTTTGAAAAGCTGCTCTCAGACAATGGCTGCAAGTGTACAAAATCCCAGAATGACATACAGCCTTAGTCTTCTGAGGTTGTAGAGGAGTGCAGAGTGTGTCTCTGATTTATCCCTCTTTTAAATGAGAGGAAATGATGCAGTATTCCTTAGAAGATTTCCATATGGATCCAAGTGATGAGACCCTGATGATAATGTTAAATACTTAGCTAAGAGGTTCTTTTTTGGCTGTGTCATTCCTGAACTCTTTAGTTTTTAATTGGTTTCTCCAAATGATCCTTGTTGGTAGAATGATCTGGAATATTGACTGACTCAATAAGCCTGAGAGTTTTTAATAAAAACAATCAAAGCTTTAAACTTTTTCCTTGAAGTATTCACTGTAATGTGCTTAGTGGTAAATTTGCCCATCCTTAGGAATGTTTTCCTTCCTTGCCATCTAGGTACATCTTACTTGGAATGGTTTACATCTTATGTAAACAAAGTTGTCACTGGAGGTTATCCTATCATCAGAGACCAGATTTTCAGGTATTGTGACTGGGATTTGTAACCTCAGTGCCAGGTTTTGGTGCTGCTTCTCTGCACGCTTACCTCTCCCCAAGTAGTTTCGAGTATCTGATACAAAAGCTGGTGATGGGGAGAGGAGAAAGCTCATGAAACTATTGAAAAAAAACCCAGTAAATCAGAATGCTTAAAGCAACTTTATTTTTTTAACCAGAATCTTCAGAGCTTGTAACTTTGCATTAATCGGACCAGAATTTTCCATTATAAGTTATCTGAAGTTTAGCAAACAACATGATATTTATTCTGTGTGCCATGAGTGTGGTTTTGCTGCAGGACTGTTCTGAGTTAATAAAAAACCAAATGTTTCAGCTAATTGGTCTCTTGAATATGTAAATAAGCAGGACTTGTTCTGGTGTTTGAATCTTCATGCACTTGCAATTTCTTGTAAATACAATAAAGAACCTTAATTCTGTCAAACTGGGATGCTGTAGAACCAAGTCCTAGGATCTGTAAATAAATTTGCTGCTAGAGTTTCTAGGTTTTCTTTTTATAATGACACATCCCTATTTAAACAAGTGTTTTTATTAATATTAATTATTATTAATAATTAACCACTTTTTGTGTTTAGTTTTCTGTATTGAATGTGCAGAGCTGTTTGCAGAGTTAATGCTCTCCTCTCTGCAGGTATGTGCATGATAAAGATTGTGTTGCTACCACAGAAGATATCACTGTGTCTGTGTCCACCTCTTTTCTACCTGAACTCAGCTCTGTACATCCACCACATTATTTCTTCACTTACAGAATCAGGTAAAAATAACTGACTTAATTCTTCCAATGCAGGATAGACCTGTGGGATGTTCAAAACAAATTTATGCACAGCATCCAGAAATGTTCTGAAATGAACAGGAGGTGCACAACATGCTGTACTTTCTAATAAAATAATCCTGATCATTACTTGGTCAGGTACACAAAGTACCAGTCAAATTGGTAATTGCTAAAATACAGTGATGGGTAGGGGAAGGCAGTTACAAGCAGTTTTTGTGATTTAGAAAAGGGTAAAAGACAGTGAAGCATGGAGATGGATCCTGCCAACTGATTTGGGCTACTTTAGTGGGTGTTTTCTTTTCCCAGTCTGCTTGGTGATCCCAAGGGCACTAAAACATTTCTTGAAAGGAATGTATTAAGTATGTTCTTTGGCTTCTAGAATTGAAATGTCCAAAGATGCCCTTCCTGAGAATGCCTGTCAGCTGGAGAGTCGATACTGGAGAATAACAAATGCCAAAGGTGATGTGGAAGAAGTTCAAGGTCCTGGAGTAGTTGGTAAGTGAAAAATTACTGGAGAGAGTATTTAATGTTCTTGTTATTAAAATTCTGTTATTGCCTGTTTGTTGGATTGTGGGCTTTGTATCAAAATCAGAGAAAAAGAGATGTGTCCCTCTGTTTTGGCTTTCAAGTTTGTAAGGGGTATCTGAACATCCTTTTGCTTAACCCTCTCCAGTTTTTTATATCAGTAATTGCTGTGCATCAATTCATGCATCCACTAGAATACAAAGTGATCTGCCTGAGTCTGCTGTGGAGTGCAAGTCTTTAGCAACTGCTAAATGGTGGTTCTCCATCGGTCCTTACTATTGTGATGTGATATTTTGCCCACAGGAGAGTTCCCAGTTATCAGCCCAGGGAAAGTCTACGAGTACACCAGCTGTACCACGTTTACCACAACCTCTGGATACATGGAGGGCTACTACACCTTCCACTGCCTCTACAACAAGGACAGATTCTTTAATGTCACAATCCCTAGGTTTCATATGGTGTGTCCAGCATTCAAGGTGTCCACAGCATGAATGGTAAGCAGAGGTGCAGTTGGCTAAAACAAACCCCAAAATTATAAAAATTACAGTGCTGAATACTGTTTGTATTGCTGATTCCCTACAAAACATTCCCCACAATTCAGAGCTCCTCACTGGTGCCTGCAGGCATGGCATTGCATGAACTGCTTGGGTTTCAGAGCTCTCTCCTTGGTGGCAGAACACTCATTAATTATAGCCATAATAATATATCTCTCTATTCAGACATGCTCTACTTAATGACAGTTTAAAACTGTAGAGCCTGTGATGTGAATTAGTTCTTGCTAAAAGTGCATTTCATGAAGTCACTTAATGACTTTGCAAATCACCAAGATACTTCACTTGCTGTTAATTATAATGTAGTTTTAGTTTGGAGATTGTGGGTTAATTATATAATTTTCCCCTTGTCTTTGCCGTATTTAGAGAAGAGCTCTTGATTTATTTTATCCCCAGTATTAGTGCAAGCACTGAGGAGCTGTGAGCTTTCCTCAGCAGCAGGCAGCTGCTTGCACACTGTGACAGATTTATCCCAGGATTTCAGACACTCATTCTCAGTGGCTCTAAGAGTAGGTGCCAGGAAATGTTGTGCTTCTAACAGAAAATGACATCTCTTAACTCTTGCTCATGTTTTTACGAATTGTAACTGCCTTCCTAACTTCCTTCCCTCCAGTTGATTGGAAAAGTAATTTGCTTTTCTCTGTTGCTCCACTCCTATTTTAAAAGTAGTAATGACCCTTTTCTTTTTAAGATACTTTAGTAAAAGACAGCCTAAACCACCAAGAAAATGGGTACAGCTGAGCTACTGGACTGTGGCTTTACATAATTTAGGTATGGAATGTTGAAACCCAGTGGATTCTTAGGGAGTGAAAGGTCAAGTAGTTTGGCAAAATGACCTCTGTTGCAAATTATCCTTGGTTTTAGGAGATAGATCATGTCTGCTTCAGCTAATGGGTGTGATAATGCAGCCCACATTTTTCCAGGCAATTGTTAGTGCTTTCTTAAAATTAACCTAAAGGGAAGATTTTATTTAAACCTGGGTGTGTTTTGTATCAGGCAGCAAATCCCAGTGAATCTGCAGTGGATGAAGATGAAGATTCCACAGGCATTGATGACTCCAGAGATCCACGCACAGTGTTGGACATTCCTGCACCCTCTGGATGCTGCCGTTGGGATTTTTGCCCAAGCATAAGCTGAACTCTTCAGGGCTAGTGCATAGGAATATTTCTGACTGTTGTAAATGAACTCTGTTGCACATCAGGGCAACTAGCATGAATGTTGGTGCCAGTTCTCATATTCATTAAGAGTATAACTTCTATTTCCTTGGTTTGGAAGTGGGGGAAGAGGGAGGAAAACTGGGGGAGGAAGAGGAAGGTGTTTGGGCTTTGTTTACTTTTTTTGGAAGTGTGAAACAGCTTGATAGTCCAAGGTACTCATATCTCACATTTTTAAAGTATTGCCTACTTATGATCATACTGCAAATATGGTGTAGGGATTTGGTTTTATACAAAGCATTAGAAGGGTGTATCCTGTTGTCCTTTCTCGTGAGTTTCTGCTCTGGATAACTGCTGCTAAGAATGAAACCTGCAGTTTGGTCTGAATATCCCATTTGGGTGAGATTAGGTGCTGTTATGGTATTTTTTTTTTTGATTAACATAGTAATAGCAAAAAATTCTGGTCATCAAAATGTATAAATTAGGAGTGAAACTGGCCTTATTTATAGACAATCTGTTTGTCAGTTGGATTTTATGCTAAGTGACTCTGACTGGAGAATGCCTCTGGGAATGTAGTGTCCATGCATAATCTGCCACTCGTTAAGTAAGGAATTTCTCAATGACTACAGAGTATGGATTTGTAAATATGTTTTGAGGTTTTTTTTCTGTTACATGATGTTTGCTGTTGTCATAGGTGACAAATTTATGTTATGTATCATGTTTTCCTGAGCCCTGGATGAATTTTTGTAACTGAATAAAAAAGAAAAAAAATAAATAGGAGGCTGGCAGAACAGCAGATGGCTAGAAGATTTATATTTAAAGAAGTATCTGTTTGCTTTATCTTTTTTTTTGTTTCTGTTGTCATTAATAAACAACTGCCTCTTTTGTTCTCAAGTGCTACGCGGGACTGTTTTTGCTAAGACTTGAGCAATAATTTTGTGATCAGCACTGTTGTAGTCAGTTCTTTCTTTTGACAGCCAGATATTGTAGGTTTATGAGGTAGACTGGTATATTGTGTTTCCAACTCAAATTTTCCATTATTGACTTATTTCCAGATTTCTCTTTTTTTTTTTGCAAGTCCAGGTATTGGATTCTTCATGTGCTCACACCTTTTCCTGGTGCATTTTCCACAGAAGCACAAGGTGGAAAAACAAATATTGAGTCTGATCCCTACAACAGTCATTAGGTGAAACGTCTCCAAAAACAAAACCAGCTTGTGTCGTCCCTCACAACACTTGAGTTGCTGGAATGCTTCCAAAACACGAGGATTTTTGAGGATTACCACACTATTACCTGTGAGGGGTAAGAAATTTCCACAGAAGTTTGGTCAAGGATCAGTACAAGAAGGTTTTAGTGGAACTAGAACTTGGTGCAGGGCTGTCAGTGCACTGTGTGTTTCCAGGGACAGATAGACCCTCATGGTTGGAGGCTGTTCTTGGGAAGTTTCCTCCCAGGATCTCTATGTTCTAGTGCAGTGGAATCAACTCAAGGGCGTGGGACTCTACACAACAAACACTGCCAACTCTTGGCAATTTCTCTCATTTTTGGGGAGTGGTTCTGAGCTGGAATTCTTGCTGTCTGTGGGAGAAGTCAAGACCCAGGACAGTGCTGTGCTTTCAGCCCCTGAGCACTGCCATGCTGAGTTTGAGGCCTGAGCTCTGGCCACAGCCGGTGGCAGAGGGGTCTGGAGTAAGGAGGCAGCCAGGCAGGGAATGGAGGGATTGCTGCTCCTGCCCTAAGCACCAGTGTGTTTGTGGCAGGCCAGAGGGTGTTGCTTTGCTTCAGGCAGCTATTTCAGCACTGGGTGTGTTGCCTGGAGCTGGCAGCAGTGCTGCAGGTCCTCATGATGTGCATTTGAAGTGGGGCAGAAGCCAGTGGCTCTCCTCACCCCTCCCAAGAAGTGTGAATCATGGAATCAATGTGAAATGGAAAACAAAGGAGTTTGTGATTGGCAGCACTGCTGGACTGTGGGAATGTTCACTGAGCAGCAGGAGAGAGCTGAGTCGAGGTCCCACTGCTGCAGACAGCACCTCACTGCTCTGGGTGAGCGCAGGTGTGGGGCAGGGTCACCGCAGTGCCTCCAGCTGCCCAACACTTCCTGTAGTCCCTGGAATCACAGCAATGTTCTTCCCTTCAGCCACCCTCCTGCAGGCTCAGCTGAAGCTCTGCCACCTTCTCCTGGCTCAGATCTGGTTGCTTGGTTAGGGCTTCACCTGGCCGGCTAAAAAAACCTCGTTGAACACCCGTGACTCAGCTTGTGGTGAAACCCTGCTACATCCAACACAAACATGTACCTGCTCTGCTCCTTCTTCTGCCCCTGTGCTGACAGTCTCCTTATAATTGTTCTTTAGGATTCCTTCAACATTTTTGTGGGATTTTGCTGGCTGAATGGTTTAATGGAGGGGACCTTTGGCCACGATTTCTTTGCCATCACTGCATCACAGACAGAAAAACAAGTGGTGCACCAGCCAGTGAAATAAAAAAAAACAACTGAAAGTTGCTGTGCAAGTTATTCCAGTGTTCTGGTGTTATTTTTTCTGTCACCATTTAATTTCTCAAAAATTATGCAAAGAATTTAAGGTGCAAAATTCAGGTCAAGTTTGAAATACCATTTATCTGTGATGATACAGATAAATGTGTGCTCTGTTGGAGGGACTCTTGCCAGATTTTGGGAAAGGAAAACAGATAAATGTTCAGCTGTGGCGGAAGTTTCTTGTTCCCAGTTCCTCAGCTAAGTGAATTAATGAGATTTTTTTCTATCATATTAATTGAGGGGATTCTCATTTAATAAGCTGCATCCAATAATTCACAAGCATCATACTCTTACATCCCTTTTTTATTTATGGCTTAAACAGAGGCAAAATCTTTTAGACAGAAACTAATAGACTGAGCTGATAATCAACACACCAAGAGAATCTGATGTAAATTCTGAGTGATTAGGATTTGCTTTAGGTTTAGTAAATAAATAGGCAGTTTAGGTGGGATAAAAAATAAATCTAAGAATCCTTTCAAATATAACTGGTAGTTTTACAGGAATTTCGTATTGTCCTCAAGCCAGCACTGAACCTTTTTTTCTAGATGGCATGCATCTAAGTATTAGTAAAATAATTTTGGGGTCCTCATTTCTGTTGCTGTTCAGTGTTTACCTGGGTTGTGAATGCTTAAATCTAGATTCAGGTACTTGTGGAGGAACGTGCTATTTCCACTCCTGGTTTTTCCTTTGTGTATTTTAAAACTCTTCACTGTTTTCATTTGTCTGTTAATTCATACTATGAGGTATCTGGGGAGACCTTAGAGCACCTTCCAGTACCTAAAGGGCCTCCAAGAAAGCTGGAGAGGGACCTTGGATAAGGGCCTGGAGTGACAGGGCAAAGGGGAGTGGATTTAGATGGGATATTGGGGAGAAATTATTTAATCAGAGCATGGTAAGGCCCTGACACAAGTTTCCTAGAGAATCTGTGGCCATCCTTGAAGTGCTCAAGGCCAGGTTGGATGGAGCTTGGAGCAACCTGGGATAGTGAAGGTGTTCCTGCTGTGAAAAACGCCAATCACTTGTTTTTAAAATTTTAGAAGTTTAATAGTAATAAAATGGTAACAGAAATAGCAATAAAATTAGAGTAATAAAAATTTGGACAATTAGGATTAGGACAATACAAGGCAATAAAAGAGTTACAGACGGTCCGGGTACCTTTTTCTGGGCAAAATAAGCCCAAAAAAGGACCCACGTTAACAGAGGATTAACCCTTAAAGCAATAGGCTGTTGCATATTCATACACCTCATACATGATGCATAAATTCCATTCAAACAAAGGATTCTGTCTGGTCAGTGTCAACTTCTTCCTCACAATCCTGATGGCATCTTCAGAACTGAGCGAGGCGGGAGAAGTTGGTTTCTTCTGATAATGGAACAGTAATTTCTCTTTCTCTGAAAGATTTAGGTGTCCTGTGGTTGCTATCTTGCTGCGAGTTCCTCATTCCTCTCTTAAAAAAATATCCCACCTACATAGTTTCTGTTTTAACATTATGTTATAAGCTAAAACTATATTTAACACACTACTTAAAAGAATTAATACAGCATAACTTTCTAACATTAACACATATAATATTCATTTTAATATTTGTGAAAAGCCAGTCATAAAATACGCATTTTTCACAACTACAAAACTACATTTACCATACTATTAAAAGGTTTAAAGGATGCTAATCAATACACCATAATACATACAGTAAATATCTGCGTAGAGCCATGTAATATGCACTTTTCACACCTGCTCATGGCAGGAACGAATGGTCCTGAAGTTCCCTTCCAACCCCAAAGTGGTGATGGCCACATGACGCGTGAGGAAGGGTGGTACACGCGTTCCTGCAGGCGTTCCTGGATCCCTTCCCGGCCGAGACCTCCCTGTCGCCTCCCGGCCTGCGGGACCGCTTCTCCCTCCTCGGCTCCATCAGCGGCTCCCGGCCGCCGCCCCGCCCCGCCCCGGAGGCGGCACCGCCGGGAGAGCAGCGCCGGCTGAGGCAGCATCGCCGCGCATCGCCGCTCGCCGCGCACGGCAGGATTTGCCCGTGGAAGGTGAGCGGGACAAGCCCGGAGCAGCGGCGGCAGCGCCGGGAGCCCGGCGAGGCCAAGCGGTGGCCGCGGAGGGAGCGCGCAGGTCCCGCTGCGGCGGAGAGAAGGGGGCAGAGAGCGGGAGAACGGCGGCGTTTCCCCGGAGCCGCGGGGAGCGTTGCGGTGGAAGTGCGTGCTCGGCCCGGGGCGGGTGGGCTCGGGCCGGGGCCGTGCCTGAGTCACTGCGGGCGGCCGCACCGCAGTGCGCTGCGCTGAGCGGGCCGGGCGCGGGGCCGAGGCACGGAGCGGCCGCGCTGGGCGGTGGAAGGCGGCCAGGAGGCACCGGCGCCTGCCCCGCACGGGCACGGGCTGAGCCGATCCTTTTTCTACTCATAACACTGCTCCTGGTCCCCTTCCCCCTGTCCTCTCCCCTTTCCCCCCATGCTGGCATCTGCGGTGACAGCAGCGGCGGGTCTTGTCCGCCTGCCTCCTCCCAGATGGGACTGCAGAGAAATTCTGTTTGACAACCGGGCACTGAGCCTTCCGCGCTGTGACAGTTGCTGTTTCCTGTCATTGAGACTGGCCGGATGCTTGACTGATTGGAATAATTTAGAAAATTCCGTTTAGAAGGCGTTTTTTTCTTTAATTTCCTCTGAGCCACGTTGTGAATCGTTGTTTATAGATATAGTAATTGCTTTTCAAAGGTTGGAATTTCCTGATTACACAATTCTGAAAACACACAACAGTTATTTTCCCAGAAACAGATGCATTGAATTACTACTGTCTTCTTGGCTCTGATGATTTTTATTCATCTGCCTTATATTTATGCTGGTCATGACTTGGTGTTGCTAAAAGGCAAAGCTGTTTTTGTCTGCTGACACATGGGTGACCGAGGACTCCTGGAAGATGGAGAGATTCCCAGGGCAGTTCTTTTTGCTGTCCAGAAGGGCTCTTGCTGTAACCACCAGACTTAACAGAGCTGCTGTAGATCCCCATCACTGGGGAACAACCCTCTGGCCTTGAAAGATGTCTTGCAAAGTTGTTTACCCCAGAAGATAAGCTCATCTTGCACATTATGGTTTTGTTTTTTATAGTTTCCCCTCTGCTCAACAGTAAGTCATACGTGGAGGGGGGGAAAGAGAGCAGGTTGTGGGGTTTTTTTAGTAATTGAATGAGTTTTCTTAAGGTTCTTTTGGATAAGTTTGGGTTTTTTGTTTGATGAGGTTTGGGATTTTTTGTCAGTAGAAAAATTAACTAAACTTAAGGTTGAGACGCATTTAAATATTTTTTTGCTGTGAACCCATGTTGTCAACTCCACAGTCCATGTCCTGGGAGGAAAAAGCTCCGTCTTAAAATGGTTAAGGTCTGCCATGCTAAAATCTTATAGCTGCAGGCAGAAGAGCAGTGACAGTTTTACTACAGTTTTATTGGATGTAAAACTTGTTATCTGAATACCTTTAATATTTTGGAACTTTGAATGCCACTTGGGCTTTAAAGACAAACACAAATCATGTCCTCCTAGCACAAGTCTGGTCCCTCTCTCGCTGCGGTGTCTGCTTGATGCCTCCTCAGAACATCCCCCTCTGCAGCAGCAGAGGTTTTTCAGCAGGAGCTGTAATTGTAGTGCAGAGCCTGCATGCAGAAATCTGCCTGAGAACTCCTGCTTTGGAGCTGCCTCTGTTTAAAAAATTCCTGACCTTCCCATCTCACTGCTGCCTACGGATTGCAGCAGCCATGGAGACCTGAGCCACTGCTGCAGGCACTTGGTGAGTTATTGCCTGTGTCAGTCCCTCAGTGAGAGGGAGAAATTTTGGGAGAGGAGAGGCAAAAGCTCCTGCAGAGCAGCCAAACCTCTTGCAACCCCATGAGGGAGGAGAAAGGAGAGCAGTCTGGCTCCAGGGTTACTGGGGAATTGCTAAAAGAGAAAAAGCATTTGAGACCTTTCTTTTTGTTAGGTGCATTTGTAACTGTGAGAAATTGGGAGGCCTGTTGAATGGTGTAATCAGAGAGGAGACCCATCTGAGCCTGTCAGGGCTCAAATATCAGTTCTGAAAATAAAAATCCTGTTCTCAGAATAAAAATCCTCCCTTGGAAAGTGCAGTTATTTTTCTTTCTTATGTTTTCCTGTTTTTCCTAGACAGTGCTTTCAGTTTTATACAGAAACAAGTTTTGAAACCTGGGTTCATCACCAGGCACTTTGCTTTTAAATAGAATAAACTTCTATTACCTCTTTATGCCCTCAGATTAGGGAAGAAGCATGACCAAGATGAACTGCATCCTGCTGACCACCTGCATTGTTCTGATTGCTTTTTGTGGCTCTGGTGAGTAGAAGAGAGGGACTTAGTGGTTTAATGTTATGGCAGAGGCTGAGAAAATCATGGAAAAAAATGCCAGAAGGAGGAAAAACAGTGAGAAAGGCCTGGATTAGTTAATACCACTGTGGGGAATGTCAGTAACCATCAAAGCAGGGCTCAGTTTCTCTTCTGATTGTCTTGGGTCAAGACAATCAGAACAGGAGATTCTCAGGAGAGAGAATCAGGGATAGGATGTGGTCCTGCATAACACAACAGAAAACTGGTATTTTGATGCTAGAAAATGGGATTCCTCTTGTGTGAATTGGAAACTAGTGTGTAGTATGAGAGGGAAAGGAAATGGAATTTTAAAAATGGATAGAAAAAACTCAGCTGCAAGTATCTGTCATTGCCTGGAAAAGGCAGTCTTCAAGAGCAGATAAAAGGAGCAAATGAACATCTTGTTCTGCAGGCAGATAATGGTGTTTTTAAAAGTGACATAAATACTTGCTTAAAATGTGCCTATCAAAATTGCCAGCTTCAATTGGTGCACTGACATAAGCTTGTCAATTTTAACTGAAGTCTTGAGTTTAACAATTTTAGCTGAAGTCTTGAGCTTAATAACCAGGCATATGTTTAGTGACAATTAGATACAGATAAGTGATTCTTCTGTTCTTTTTTTTTTTCTTTTTTCTTTTCCTTTTTTAATGCTGCTGCTGCTGTCTCAGTAGTTTAATACTCAGTGAAGATAAACCCTTGTTGTCTTAGGTTCTACCTTAAGATGTTACCACTGTGACAACAGCCCTACCCTGTGCAGGACCAACAGCACCTGTTTAACGACTGAAGACACTTGCTTGCAGTTAAGATTTGGTATGTACAGTGTCCCACAGTCCTAAAATAAACCCACTTGGATCAGCTTTCATTGCCTGGACACCTCTAATCTGGCCCTAGCATGCATATCTTAGCCTCACTCAAAAGGAACTTGCAAATTCTCTTGAAGGTCATGCTTATATCCAAGCAATAATGTAATGATTTAGATGTGTGAGTTGTAGCTGTACAAGCATGTACTTAGATAGCTGTATATCCAGATTTAAAAAATAAGCAAACAAACAAAAACCCACACAAGGGAGCTGGAAAAAAATAAAGACGGCATTGCATTTCAAATACAAGTTGTTAGTCTATGAAAACAAATAAAGGATGCGTAGCCCACAAAATAAAGCTGCAGATGAATGGCTCAGTCGTTTATGAATTGACACTATTAAAATAAATTCTCTTTTCCTGAGGGTGAAGTGATTTGTGTCTCAGGATGGACATCTTTAGCTAGATCAGGTTGCTCAGAGTCTGGCCTTGAATGTTTCCAGGGATGGGACATCCACCACCCCTCTCGACAATTTGTGCCAGTATTTTACCACCCTTATCTGCTCTTCCAGCTCTGTCTTCTGTACATTCTTCACTGAGAGCCTTGTCAAGTGCTGGCTCAGGCTGTCAGGGCAGTGCTGGAGTCTCCATCCCTGGAGGGATTTAAAGGCCATGTGGATGTGGCACCTGGGGACATGGGTTAGTGGAGGGCTCGGCAGTGCTGGGTTAAAGATTGGGCTTGATGATCTCAGAGGTCTTGTTCAGCCTAAATGGTTCTGTGAATGCAGGCTGAGCTGGCTGGTGATGCCAGGTATCACTCAGGATCCACTCTGTATTTCCCGGTGGGTAAGTAGGATATACACTGCAAAATTCCTAGTGGAAGCAAATTTGGAAACTTCTAAACACTTGAACTTAAAAAAAGAAATGCATGGCTGTGGCAAAAACAAAACTGTAGGGCTGATGCTGGGGGCACAAATGGCCCATGAACTGTGAGACACAAGACTTTACAAAAAGTGTCTCTTCTGGGGAGGGTGAGAGGCCAAGCCCAGTGATCTGTCCCTGAAATTTCATGTAAAATTCTCATTTCCAGTTTGCTACAAAATTGGGGGTACATTTAATACCTTATTAGCCAGTGCTGTGCAGAGTGCTCTGGGTGGGACTGTGGTCAGACCTTCCACTCTCTGCACAGAATATTTCTTGGTAGGAGGTTTGTGCTGGAACTGTGCAACCGTTCTGGGTGTGGAGTCGAAGAACCAGACCATGCAGCTTCCGCCTCTCTCCACTGCCCCTGATGCCATGGCAACACAGACCACCAGGCCTCCATCCAATTTCTGTGTTTATACCATGGGCCCTGACACAGATTGAGCTTTGCCTTCTCCTCACAGTTTTATTCTCTAACAGTGGCAGTCTAAGCACTGCTTCTCTCTCAGTACCAAAAACAGTGTTAACTGTCAATCTGCTCTCTTAATCTGTTTAATTTTTTTTGTTCCATAGGTAAATTGAGAACTTTCTCCTGCTGGAAGACATCCCAGTGCAATGTGAATGAAATTGCTGATTCCTTCCTGTTGGATAATTTTGAATTCTTTTGCTGCCAACACGACCTGTGCAATGAGAGTGCAATTACTGGGGTTAACAAAGCAGCCTTCAGTATTGCTTCTGTAATGGCCATGTTATGGATGCTCCTGTAATAATCCTGATTTGTAAGCTGTCCTTTCAAGATGAAGTTACACAAAACCATTAACTCTTTTCTATAATAGCATATTTTCAGCTCCAGTCCATAGGCAGAAATATTCCTGTGTAATTTTGTTTCCCAAGGTTCTGTCTGTTCTGTTCTGTGTGTTGTTATCACTTAGTGGGTGTTTTGATCTGTCCCCCTGCTCATGGGGAAGATCAGCTCTTGTGAAATCATATTACCTTGTGGAGAGCCTGGGCAAACTCCAGTGGGTGATGTGAAGGAGAAGGAACATTACAGCTTTTCTACTGGAAAGTGTAATTTTTTTCCTGTCCCATAAACTGTCATTTTTTTTAGTTGGTATTTCTGTGGGTTTTGATTTGTTTTGCTTTGGATCCTCCTTGTCACAAACCAAGCAGTGGATTTGCCCTCAACACAAGAAGTGTTGGATCATAAGTGTACCTTGCTGCAGTCTTTGTGATGAATATGGAAATATTCAGTTTCAAGTCATGTAAACACTTTGTTCCCATCACTGTACCTGTTTTTTTTTTTTTCTGCAAGCCAATGATATAACCTTGTCAAGTGCTGTTATTTTGGGAGAAAGCACCAACATTTCTTAAGCCAAAACCAAAATATTGCTATAAGTGAGAAACACTTCTCTCTTTTTTTTAAATATATATATTTCTGTGAGCATGTAGACAACATGTGATAGCTTCTTTTTGGATTTTCCTCATACATAACCCATGCTTAGGATTTTAAGTGAGCATGTGCTTTGCACTGAGTATTTATTGGTATACTGAAAATCAATTATAAAATGCTAAGGAGTTGAAATGGCACATGTAGTTTACTTCCTCACCTAGTTAGCTTTTGGGTTTTGTTGAAAACGGTGACATGTAAACTTAACCCTTCAAGCTTCCACCTAAGAGTATTAAAATCTTGCACAACTTTCTTTCCATAAATGGCAATGCACAGTATAGGTGTGTATTTATATAGCATGAATAATACCTGCTCCATCTGTAGGTGTGAGAGGTCAAATTCTGAAATACATTGCTCTGCTCTGTGGTGGAGACAGACCTTGGGACAATCTCTGGTACCTGGGGACCCTCTCAGTCCGGTGGGATGTCACATCCTCTTTCTTATTCTGGAGCTGCTGGCATATCCTTGCCAGAGTTGTGTCCATTGCCAGTGGGATATCCTCTTCCTGAGGACCCTCACTTGTGCTCGTGACACCAAGTGAAACCAGTCACAACAAGGGTGTTGTTCCAAATCCCTGATGTAATCCACAATGTACCTTTTGGTTGAGTTTATTGTAGCTATGAAAGTGTCCTGGGATCTTTCCCATCACTCTAAATACAGAAGTAGTCCTGTCTTTGATAAATAAAAATGTCAAAAAAGAAGAACGTGGAGTGTGTGGTGATTTATTGGTATTTATAGCTGGATAGGACTCCAGTTGTTTCCATGGGAGGTACATCCATGCTTCCCATCCAGAGACAGCAGGTTCCAAGTAGACTTCTCTCCTTCCTTATTTTTATTTCCCACCTGATTAAAAACAGACACTGGAAGACAGCAATTTCTGCACAATGACTTTTTCCATTGCTGCAGCACCATTTGTCAAACTCAGGCTCATTTCTGGTGAGAAAGTATTAAAGCACTGACTCAGTATAAATTGGGGGAAGGTTTGTAGGAGAGGTATCTTTTGTTGGACAAGGTGATAGATTCCTTATGCTTAAATCATCCTGATGGCAGCATTTTTCTCTATTATATTGTCACTGTCTCTTTTCTGATGGTGGTACTTTTAAACTTGTTTCATTCCTGTATGGCCTGCATACATAAAATATTCTCCTTTATTGTTAAGTGCAAAAAGAAGCTCTGTATTTTGTGTGACTAATCTTCGAGTAATCATTTTTACTATTTCTTTTTTGATAGCCTTGAACACTTTGTCTAAATTATACTTTGTTTCTCTTCTAGAAGCAGCCTAAGCAATGAGTCCTTGTGTTTTAAATGTGTTACTTTCTTTTTGTAAAGATCAACTGGAACATGATTTAATTCCTGTAAGGTTTGCATTTTCTGAGTCTGGCTGTGCTGACTGCCGAGCTCTCTCCTGCTGGTTGTTGAACAGTGGCTGCTCCTTGAACTTTGGCATTTCTCCCCCTGCTGCTGCTGTGTTATGCCCAGATTTGCTGGCCAGTCCACAAAGAGGACCATTAAAACCAAGAGGGACATGAAAACTTTAGTTCAAGTATTAAAATATTGAAATTTGTTCTACCACGACTCCCAAGTCCTCTGCAAAGCTGTTTTCCCCGGGTCAGCCCCCAGCCTGTGCTGGTGCCTGGGGTGATTCCCAGCCTTTGGGGTGGGTGTCACAAAGTGGTGCCTGAAACCCAGGGACTCCTGGCTTTGGGCCTCCCTCAGTGGGAATATCAGCCAGACATTTTGTGTCGTTCCGCTGTGTCCCTCTAAGACCCAGGACAATGCAGAATAAACTCCGGGTGAGCAGCTGTGCAGAGGTGTCTGTTGCCCCCTGCAGTGAGTGCTGGGTAACTTGTCACTGTTGCTGGGGCTGCTTTGGTTTTATTTTCTAATTATCTGAGTGGTTTGCTCTGTTCTGCATTAGTGGCATGACTAAAACTCCATCCTTTGAATGTGCTTTTTGTGCCACTACACGTCATTTATGTACTAATGATCATCTGATCATCCAAGAATATTCTTCCCTACATCTACTTCTCAGTTGCTCTATAACCAGCAGTCTCTTTTTTGGGGGGCACACACAAGTTCTATAGGAACAAGAAGGAGAAGGTAACAAATGGAAGCTTCAGCAACAGCAGGAATTCATTCTTGTGATCTGTTTTGAGCACGAATTCCTCCTCCAAGTCCTCATGCTGGTGACCAGGTGTCCTTTGCCTTGAACTTGGGCATGGAGAGAGCTTGGGAACCTCCTGGTACTGGTAGGAATGTGGGGCTGATACACCTGGTTGAGAAGAATTTGGCTTTATCCTGTGTGAAATCCTTCTCTAGTTTTACCATCCCTCATCAAAGATGAGGTGGGATGTCCCCATGTTATTTCAGGATGCAGGAAATTGTGAAAAGAAGCAGATTCATGGGGAAAAAACAGGCAGAGCAAGCAATTTCCTCCCACTGCTTTTTGGTGTAAGAGGAATGAGGAGGCTGACCAGTGAACGGCTTTACTTTGTAAAAAGGAGTAGGTAAGATAACACAATAGTCCCAGCAGAGAGCTGCACATTAAGTACCTCACTGTTGCACTAACTGGGGCATCTGGGTACTGCTGTAATATAAATATTAAATGCATTGAACAACAGTGGTGTTCCTCCAGCTGGAAGAAAGTTTAATGTGTCTGAATCTCTGTGTGTCTCCAAGGGCTTGGATCTCACTGGTAAATACAGTCAGTCCTAAGCTGGCATCACAGCAGGGGAGTTTGGCTGTGCCTAAACATCCAAGAAAGCCTTGTCTGTGAGATCCCCGTGTTTATTGAGGCAGAAACAAGCACACTGCACTTTCTGACTCCACACAAGGTGGATATTGCACTAACAGCACAGCGCTAACACCATCCTGCATTTTGGAGGGGGAGAAGGGAGCGACTGATTGGCTGTGAGATCCCCAAAAGAAGTGTGTTGTCATCTCCCCTCCTATCTTTCCAAGAATAATTTGTACATTGGGATAAAATGAAGACCTGCAGATGATATTATTTTTATGGGTATGACAACTTACAGCATAGGGAAAACTATCCTGGAGCCTAGGAAAGGGCAAAGTAAAAATACTTTTGCTTTCTTCCTCCTAAGTGGAATGAGTAAAAACAAAAAGGTTTGGAGCAAAGTTCCCCTCCCAGATAAGGAAATCTCTGCATGTGATCCAGTGTTGGTTCTATTTAAGGGATAAGCAGTCTTGAACTGATTTAGATGCTTCTGAACCCATAGCCCAGCACCTTGTGAGTCCAGCTGAGTTATTCATGGCACACTAGTGCTGTTCAGGAGTGCCAGCTTCACCATTCCTCACTGCACAGGGCTGGTTTGGTGCTTGATACAATTCAAACCAGCCCCTCACACCATTTTGGTAGATAGGGGTGGGAGTGCAGCACCTGCCCTGCTGTTTTCTCCTCTCTCACAGGTATTCAGAGATGCTGCTGTGGGACAGGTTTGGAGAAAAGCTATGGAGACACTGCAGGATGGAGATAAAATCCCAAAGGGTACAGGTTGAGAGGATGGATGTTGTGGTCAGAGTCACAATGGAGGTGGTTTTGGAGACTGCTGCAAACCACAGAAACCTTATTCTGCAGAGCATCCTCCAAGGAGTGCTCTGTGCCACATGCAAGCCTGCGGTTCTGGAGTTCACTCCATGCTCAGACTCCTATTTCCAGAGATGCTAAAGTCTTGCAGGGATCTTCAGGCACCCATCATCATTAGCTGTCATGTTCCTAAGTGCTCAGGGCTTGGGTGAGAACATGCACAGTGTCGCCATTTAGCTTGCAGCTGATAGGAGCAATGTTAAGAGTGTTGCACCAGGAGAAGATTAAAGAGATTAAAATGACATAGCCACATCTTGAAATCAAATGACTTTTAAAGTCTGATGTGTTTCTTCTTTCCTGCTCTCAGTCATGGTAATGCTGTAGGATCCTGTGAATTGACGTTTACTCTCTGTTCGAAGTGATGCTTGTCTGGGGAGTGGTGGGGCTGTAGCCCAGAACCCAGTGCCAGCTCTCTCTGGAAATCTGCAGTTTGCACACAGATAAAAGGACTATCTAAAAGATTACAAAATGCAAAATAGCAATGCTGCTGCTGTCAGATACAAGGCACAGCTTCCTTTTGTACCTGCATCTTTTACCCTATAGCAAGCTGGAGGTGGTTTTCTTTTTTTCTACTTAGGAAAATGATTTTCAATCCATTCCTCTCCCTGAAAGTGAGATCAATACAACCATTGTTATGAAAACTCCCTTTCCTGATAATACAGCAGCCAGTTTTTCTAGTATGAAAATATTTTAACTTAGTTTATAAATATCTCTTAATTACATTATACACTGCAATGTACTGAGGTGGTGGAAGTTTACTGGAGACTTTGGCATTGCTCCTGTGTAAATGTAACAAACTAAAGGAGAGTTTAACCTGGAACGGAGGCCTTGGGGCAAGGGCTTTAAATTGAAGGAAGGTGAGCTTAGAGCAGCCATTAGGAAGAAATTCTCTTCTGTGAGGGTGGTGGTGAGGCGCTGGCACAGCTGAGCAGTTAATAAATACGTGGTAATGTGTAGGGAGACGCATGTCTGGCTTGTAGGTCCCCGATTCCTCATAGAAAAATGGGAAAAAAGTTTGAGAATTCGGGGAGCTCCGGCGGCCTCCGGGCCGCAGCGCCGTGAGGGAGGCGGGCGCTCCTCCGCGCCGCCAGGGGGCGCTGCCAGGGGGCGGGGCCGCTCCCGGTGGGCGCGGCCGGGGCTCGGGGCCGCAGAGGCGGCGGCGTCGGGGCCGCGTCGGCGCTGAGGGGGCTCGGCGGGCTCGGGGGCCGCGGCCGCCCCTCCGCCGCCCCGCAGGTGAGTGCGGACATCGCGGCCACGGTAAAACCCCTGCCCTCCGCTGGCAGGCCCGCCCGGGCCTCGGCCGGTGCGAGCCCGCCCCGTGGAAGCCCTGAGGGGGAAGGCGGGGGAGGTGGGGGGGTCGCTCACTCCCATTGCCGGGCGCTGATGGAGCCGGGCAGGAGGGGTTGGGAATGTGGAAAAGGGTGGAAATGACTCTTTGGAGTTCTCTACGCCCCACATGCACCTGCGCTGCTCTGATCTGCGGTTTCTCCACTGGATCACTCTTACAGAATAGTGCTTCACTTGTATTAAATATATTTATATATAATATATTTAGTATGGAAAATAAGTAACAATTCATATTAATATTTAAATGTGGTCAGTGTGACTAAGAGATCGTGTTTATAATAGGTTCAAGTAATAGCTATATGATGTCTCAATATATTTTTACAGGGTGTGTGTGGTTTGGTTAACACTGCTTCAGTTTGTGCTGTGTGTTCTATGTTCGTGCAGATTTTGGCCCAGGTTTTGTCCAGGAGCTTTTAGTTCATATATGGCACAGATCTCTTGAAAACAAATTTGTTCAGCAAAAGAACCAGCATCTTGGTGGGTAAAAGCAAAAGTGTGCAGTTACTAGGAGAAAACAAATAAAAATGGTTTTCTTTCAGTGGATCTATTGCCAACGCCAAATTATTTCGGGGAATGGGTTTAAAATAATATTAGGTGTAGCTGAGTTGTTACACAGTTTGTTTTTGTGCTGTAGGCCTGTGGCAGAGAGGAGGGAGGGGATTGTCATCACCCTCCTCGGTAGTGAGAGCTGAAATGAGCTGCTGCCCAAATCTGTCATGTGCCCCTGGTGCTGGACCCTGTGCTCTCTGACTCAGGGGACTGAGGAGGCTGGAAAGTGCCCAGATGAATAATACGAGATTAGGGGTTTTTTTAGCTGGATTTGGCTGCAGCTGGTAGGGGATGATTTTAGGCAGGCAAAGCTGCCACTGGGGCTTTTCTTTTTGGTAACATTCGGTTGTGATCAGAGCTGAAACCTCAGTTGTACTTTGAGCATTTGGAGAAAGTTGTTTTGGAAAATTAGGCAGCATCTGTTGTGTCTCGTGGAAGTTGTGGAAGATAAAAGAGTGGAGGGATTGCAGGTTTAACTAAAGATTGCAGCTTTAACTTGCTATCTGTACCCCAGAAAAAAAGTAGACCCCATCCTTGGTCGATTTCATGCCGGGTAGGAAAAGCCTGATCAGTTTTGTTTCCCAACTTGATTTGGAAAACTTGTCAGTGTTTGGTGTCACTGATGTAAAAAAAAAAAAAACCACCAAGAAGGAGCAGTTGAGGTATTGGGGTAGGAATGCTGACAGGTGAGACCAGCAAAATGATTCTGTCAGTCAGAGCTGAAAATGAGCTGAAATATTTACAAATGCCCGACTGTGTTCCGTCTAGTGAGTCATTCTGGCCTCTTTGTACCTGGGTAACCCTTTGGTGTGCCTGGAAGTGAGCTTTTCACTGGGAACAGGTTTGGTCTTACAGCTCTGCAGTAGTTATGAGAGGAGGATTTTACTCACAGGTTCTTCAATTCCCATCCCCACACCCATGACTTGTTTGATTTTAATGTCAGGAGAGATCCTTAGGAGTATCCAGTCTGGAATTGTAGGTGGTGTGGGTTGCAGTCTGTGATTCCTGGGTTTAGCTTTGGAGTGGTGAACTGCTTTAAAGGCAGCCTCTGCTGTCAGGCTGCATTCTTTCAAAGATAAGCTGTGTGTTAGTGCTTACTATGACCTGCTTTCCAAAGTCAGGCCTGCTCTGTGGATGTGTAGTTCACAAGTCTGTAATAAGAATGGGAAAGACACATGATTTTCCTCTGGGTATTGCTAATTGAGGGTGACAATTACTGAGCAGGTGCAGTGCCGGTTGTGCTTTTCAGATAAGCAGCAGTCACAGCAATTCAAGCAGTTTGATGTTATTTAGTGGTTTTAGCCTTAATGTGTGATTTTTTAGAAATCTGTGTCGATGTAATCCCTGCTTTCCTGCAGGGACAGGCAGTGTTTAAGGTCAGGTTAAATATTAGCAAACTATATGTGGTTTGTGTCTTCTATTTATATGTTGACAGCTGTGCAGAATAATACTTCATGGCATTTACTCTTTAAAGACTTCTCTGGATTATTTTTGGAAGTATTGGCATTTTACTGACTGGCAGTTTTTAGAAAAGGCATGTTATGCATATTTTGTACATAATGAGAAGTGTTATTTCTCAACAACTGGGGGTATGGTGGAGATCAGAGGTGCTGTCAGAACTGAGCAAATCGCTCTCAAGCATTTCACAATGACATACATAGAAGTATGAATTAATTACAGTTATTTGAGTCCCTGATACTTACTGTGGTATTATTTCATTTATTTTTCCATAGCCATCGTGGAACTATGTGGAAATGGGGTAGTGGAGATGATTCTCCTTCCAAAACAGCAGTAAGTACTGGATTACTATTAATATCCTTTTAAGACTCTCTGACACAGAGAATATTTCATTTTTTATACACTAACTATATGTATTTTCTCTTTTATAAAGCAGTTGTTTGACTAGTTTTACCATGACAGTTCTAGGGCTCTAAAAGTCAGGTTGTGTCCTTGTTTCTTATCTCCTTGATGTTTAATCTCTGTGCCTTCCACAGCTGTTGTGCCTGTCCTCACTCTGCTTATCCTGCCTTAAGGAAACATCTGTAGGAGTTACATAAGCTCCATCATCAGGGTATCTTTGGGTAGAGTAGGTTCAATATCAATATTTTATGGGTATTTATTTTATTCAGCAGCACTGCTGGCTGTCACAACACAAATCAAGGGAATGAGGAAGTTCAGGTGTTCATACCTAGAATGCTTGGATGATTTTGCTGCATTTCAAGCCAATATTGCTAAAGCAGCTCATAAGGTTTAGAATTCCATGTGGCCTGGTAAAACCAGCCTACTGTAAGTATATATAACCCATGGAAGCTTTAGCATTGCATTTGCTGACCGTTGTAGTGAAGTGGGACACAAAGTGCAGGCATGTGAGGAGCAGTGCAATCCCATTTGACTTTTGGGAGGCAACCTGGATGTCGCCAGGCTGAACATTCCCTGGGTCTCTGCAGGCTGCAGGCTCCAGGGACGTGGGAAGCGCGGCAGTGACGGATCTGACGGAGCAGCTGACGAGCACCGAGCAGCTGCTGGCACAGCTCAAGGAGCTTGTCAGGGAGAAAGATGCTGAGCTCCGGAGCAAAGATCTTCAGTTAAAGGTACTGAGCGTGTGTTCATGTCATAAGCATTGTTTAAAATCCCCCTTCGGTCCTTTTTGTGATGTTTTGCAAGATTCTAGTCTGTTACAGCAGCTCTGGGATGGTGACAAGGAGCTATTCTGGGGTCTGGACATTGCTGCTTGTTCCCAGCGTGTGTTCTGTCCCAGGACTGAGCTAAAAGGAATTTATATCTAATATCTTGAAGGCTTTTTTTGGGGCTTGTTACTCTTTTTTAAAAAGTCATAAGGTTGATATCTTCCTAGGAGAGATTTCTTTCTGCCCTTTATATCTGTGGATGTGAACAGCCAAGTGTTAAAATACTGTATGTTTTAAAACTCATTGTATATTGAGTTCTCTAAAAAAAAAGAAATCAGATTTTACACTATCATGAAGACGTCTGTCTTTTTGCATTTTATATTGTATTTTGTATTTTTTATGGAAAAATTTGTATTTTTAAATGAAAAAATAATTCTTGTATTTTTTATGAAAAAATAATTCTTGTACTTTTTTATGAAAAAATAATTCTTCTCATTAAAAAGTCAAACCTAGAATTTGTATTGCTATGAAAAAAAATAGGGAAATTTATATAATAAGGTTTGGAATTCTATATAGTAATAATCACCATGTGCAGAAAGTTTAGATAAAGAATATTTAAATAATGAAAATGAAACATTGGAATGTCTCTTCAGGGAAGATATTTTTTGTTAATCACTTCAGATTTCTCCCTCTCTGATTTTTTTTTAATGGAAGAATTGAAGGAGGCAGTTGTCCGTGTAGCTAATTTAGTCTGTCGTGACTTTGATGTTTGTAGGAGGAGAAGGAATCTGCTGATGCCAAAATTTCTAAGCTGAAGCTGCAGAACAAAGCCAAGGTTGCATCATTAACCTCGCAGCTGGAAGAACTTAAGAAACAGTTACCAGTGGCAGGAGGCTTAGAGGCCAAAGCAGAACCAAAAAAGGTAAGGTGTTCTCATATTTGAAAGCAGATACAATTTCTGGGGTGCTGTAGGCTGTTTTCCGTGCTGGACTCAATGGGGAAATTAAAATTTTGAGCTGAGTCAGGTTAGGATCAAGGTAGACTGAGTGGGTGCTGTCAATTCATCTGGGTTTCTATTTAATTCTTTTATTTTTCAATAGAAATCCAGAAAATTGCACATTCCCTTCAAATTGTTTTAGTAAAAATTTCTCACTCCTTCATCTTATTAGCAACCCAAAGTTTTGACACATGTAAATCAGGCAGATAAGGTCTGGAGAAGAAATGAAAACAAAACCTGTCTTGTTCCTTAGGAAAAGTATAACTGTCCTTACTAGCAAAATGTGAATTAAGTGCTGGAAAGTGACAGGTGTTTTACTGTTAACAAGAGAGTCTCAGATGTGTTTGCAGTAACACAGTTGTGCAAGTAGACTTGTATTTCTTCAGAGCAGGACTTCATATGGCTTCTAAAATAACTTTAGTGAGGCTTTGGTTTTTCAGGGAGATTTGCATTTTAAAGCTGTGCTGGAAGGGAAGGGTAACTTTCAGTTTGTTGCAGTCCCGTTTTCCACAAAAATGTGCAGTGACTATTTATTCTTCTGATCTTTTTTTGGCTGACAAAACGTGCTTAGCAATTGGTTTCTTGTAATGGCAGATAATTTCTATAAAACAACAATTACAACTGGGGAAATTTTGATTAAAAGCATGCTTGGGAATGGTTGAATTTCTTTTTTTTCCCCCAGTAGTCCTGTTTTCCCTCTGATATGTATGGACTACACTTGCCAGATTATTTGAGTGTCAATTGCCAAAGAAAGTGAATCTCCTTGCTACACATTCCAGTCCACTTTTTAGCAGTAATTATCATGAATAATTTAAATACAAAGACTTTTATAAGTTTAATACAAATTCTGTGCCAGCTTCTCCATGGAATATGAAAAATAGAAGAGAACTGAAACAGAGTCTGCGAGTAAAATCTGCTTTTTTCATCAATATTACCAGACTAAGTAGAGGTACAGAATCCAGGAGTTACCTGTTCATGGAATGCAAACCTTCCTGTTTTTGCAGGCATCAAAAGATGGAGACCAGGAAAATGCTGCAGCAAATCGAGGGAAAATATTGGTGCTGAGAAGGAGAATTGAAGAGCTGGAATCCCAGATCACACAAAAAAATGAAGAGTTACAGAAAAAGGTGGTGTTTTATATGACATGACTTTTTACCTTTGTGGTGTAGGGTTATGTTTGAATATGTTTATTTAAGTATATATTTAATTCTGTGCTACTGAACAGCCATTCTGGGAGTTTTCTGTTGAGGAATTGTTATGTTACAGCCTCAGCAAGGGCAGTGGGAATTCTGTCATTGTGCCTTCAGTGAGCAGGGAATCCTGGATGAATGGAGAAGGATACACAGAGACGAGCTCTGTGGGTCAATGTTGTATTTAAATCTTGCATTTTGAACGAAAGTACTGGTTTGTTTCAGTTTTCCTCATTGAAAAAATAGGTCATAACAGGAGGAAATGTAGGAAATTTCATGTTGTGGTGTTTTATGGACATAACTTCCCTGGGGATGGTGGCAGGAATAGGAATGCTGCAGAATTTGAGAGAGGAAGGTTCAGTAAATAATGATTACACTTGAAACAGATCCAGTTATACATCTGATTGTAATTTTTGGAGTAGTCTAACACAGGCAGTAAGGAAGTGATGCAGACCATTCTTCTGTGCTGGAGATGGAAGCACAGAGCACAACCAATTCTGCCTTTTCACCTCAGGATGCTGAGCTGGAGGCGCAGCGCGGCCGTGGGGCTGACATGGATGCTATGCTGGCAGAGAAGGAGAAGAGGCTGGCTGAAAGGGATGCTTACATCAGGGATTTGCAGGTGGCCTGTGGATCCAGTGATGCTGCCAATGAAATATTCCTGCCCAATGAGGAATTGAAGGTATGTTAGCAGCTCAGTTATAAAATCTCTGTAGAGATTTCAAGGAGCCAATGAATTGTGATGTGTTATGTAGTCAGTCCCTCTCTGAAATACACTTAATTCATGTGACTAAAAGTTCTTTATTGACTATCTTAATTTATATATATTTACTTGCTTATTTTGTTCTTACCAGGGAGAGGCTTCATGATTGCTGTATCATTTTTCTGCTAATTGTCTTTTGGTTTGCATTGTAAAGAACCAGCTGGCAGCTAAAGAGTCATCACTGCAAAGCATGGAGATTCTGGTGCAGAACCTTACCAAGAAGGTGGGAGACAGTGAGGAAAAATGCAGCTTGTTCCAGGAGCAGATTGAGAGTCTGAAAAACGTTCAAAGCAAGGAAAGAGAGCATTTCCAAGGAAAAGAAGCTAAATACATGGAAAATGTAAGTAAATGCAAGATTCTAAAAGTTATATCCAGTTCTTAGGAAAAGTAGAATGCAGGTGTTTGAGGAGGAGGATGTCGTTTGGGCTTAGTTGTTAGAAACTTGCTAGGAATGAACATAAGTGACTAATTAGTGTGTTTAATGTTACTGGAAGCAAAATTCAGACTTAATTTGGAATCCATTATCTTTCTGTACCTTTAGTTAGACAGTTCAGTGTGGTTTTACTATAGTTTGTTGGCTGGTTTCATATTTATTTTCTTCTTGGTTTTAGATACGTATGTTTCAAAATATTATCCAGGAAAAGGAAAAGGAGCTGGAGGCACAGAGAGAAAAACATGAGCAGGAGCTTTTTAGATTAGCTGCTAAATCTGATGCAAGTGCTGACCTAGAACAGGTATGTTGCTCTGGAAACTCAGCAGCTTGAATTGGGAGTCATGTAATTACTAAACTCTGTGACACAGTTCAGATGTCTGGCTGGGAGAAGAAAAATAAGTCTTTTATAGATTGCTTGATTATTTAACTTTTTATTTTTGGTAGCTACTAAAGGCTTTGAAACAGAAGCTCCATGAAAAGGAAGAAGTCATGCTGGGAAGGACACAGGTGATCGATGTCTTGCAAAAAGAGCTGGATGCCAAGGACCAGCAATTGAAAGTAAGAAGTGCCATAAGTAGGAGTGCAGGTATAATGTTTGACAGTGGTAGGAAAAATACTTTGCATTGAAATTATAAATGGTTTTTGTGGTTTTTTTTTTTTAAACAGGAGAATAATGAAAACCTGAAACGTCTTCTGTCTGAAAAAGAAAACCTCCAGTCTAAACTGGATGCTGAGAAACATGTAATGAGAGCCCAATTAAAAGACATGATGGAGAAACATGAGCTTGAAATGACAAAAGTTAAGGCGAAATACAATGCTGAACTGCATGAAATTCAAGAGAAACATGAAACTGAGCTGCAAGAGAAAGACCAGGCCCTAGTTCAGCTTCAGAAACAAGTGGCAGAGTTGAGTGCTGGTGGACAGAGTAATTCCAAAGAAGTCAAAGATCTGGAATCTGTAACCAAAGAGAAGATGGAAGAATTGGAAGGTATCCTATTTAAACAGTTGTCACTAACAGTATTAAAGGCTTCTTTGCCCCAGACCTCTATGTGTTTTGAGCCAATTTCATACTTACTGCAATTAGAACTACATGAAACTTGATGGAATGTTATTGCCACAGTAATTAAAGGGATCAAGTACTATAATAATGAGGGTTAGAGGATTACCACGATAATCACGAGCTGTAAATTTGTCACTGTGTCTAATTCTTATGTTTTTCTGTAAATGCTGTGGTCTTGTGTGTGTAACTTCCAGTTGCTAAAGGAATTACACACAAGGTTTGTATTAATAATCTCTCTACAGTTTAAAATAATTCCTGCTTCTTGTTTCTTAGTCCAAGTGAAATTGAAAACAGAAGAGGCCAGCAAATCTGAAGCCAAGTTTTTGAAAATGAAGGCTTGGTCTAAATCAAGAATCAAACAGCTGGAGGATGAACTGAAAAATGTATGTGTAGCTTTGTGTTTAAGGCTCTGTGTCTTTCTCCAACTACTGTGCTTGGAGTTTTGATTGAAAGTAAACTGTGGCATAAATAGAATATTAAAATAGTTTACTGTAAGGTAAATTACTTTTAATTTCATTCAAACCTAAATTAAGGTATGAAAATGGAATGGACATAAAATGTTGATACAAGATGTAGTTTAAATAAAAAATAGTGCAAATTGTGTTGCCAGCATTCAGGCATCCCAGCATTGTTAGAGAGAGCTGCTGTATTGCACTTGAAATATTAGAAAAACAGCTATTCTAGATACTACTAAAGAATAAGAAAAAAAAGGACTTTGCTGTGATTTTGCTGTGTTTGAAACCTCCATAATTGTAATTTCTTTCAGTTTTCCTCAAAAACCAATGATGTATCTGCCTTAAGCAATCGTGTGTCAGAATTAGAAGTTGAAAATGAAGAACTGCAGTCAAAACTACAGTCATTGCATGAAATTGGAACTCAGAATGGTAAGAGAAAATCTTTTGCAGATGATCCAAAGTAGAGACAAAAATGAATTATTTGTGTCCTCACGAACCAAATTTGTTGTTTTTGTAGAAGAACTGCTGAAAAAGCTCGAGCTCTATGAAGAGCAGCAGAGGAAGCTGCAGGCTGATCTTGACCAAGTTACAAAGAGAGCAGCTTCACAGGTTAACTTGAAAATGGATTTGCATGAGTTACTGATTAATGGTGTTAATTAGACTTTGAAAAGTATGTCAGCTGGATTTTGGAGCTGAGAATTAGTTTATTGATAGATGGAATTGTCAATGGCTATTCAGTTGGAGAACACGATGACAGGTTTTGAATTACTCAAAAAGATTGATTTCTACCTACTTCGCACACACTTTAAATTACATTTTTCCAAGCAGTTTGCTGTTTATTTAGTGATGTTTAATGTGAGTCATCAAAGTGTGGCTGTTATTTTGTAGACAGAATATTTTTAGTACTTTATGAATTTGTGGGACTTGTTTTTCACATAATCTACAATATCCACAATCTGCATTTACCAATTTCATAGATTTTTATTTGAGTTAAATGATGAATTATGGTGGTTTGCCAACTTACAATGTATTTACATTTGCAGAGAGGGGTGGTAAATTTGTTTTAATACAGAATTTCTCTTGTTAGGCCAGTGAATCAGGTAGTGTGGATGAACTGCAGAGTCATCTCTTGGAATGGCAGGAAAATGTCCCAGAGTCAGAGGAGTCCCGGGATCAAGTCCGAGAAGAGAAATCTGCCATGGCCTTGAGAATGGCTCAGATCGAGGAGGAGAGAGAAGGTGAATTATTTTATTTCCAGTCCAACAATCCTGTTTTTATAGATCTGTGTGTGTCTCTTGTGCTTCAGACCGAATTGATAGCACACCACCATGACTCATTTCTGTGGTCATAAAATATGTGTAGTTAGTGAAATTGCTGAAATTTGCAATTTCTGCTTTTTCCTATTCCCTCAAGTTTGTTTCTCATATATTCATCTTGTTTTATATAATTTTTATTAAGTAGATGTGCTATTCTGTTTGCCATTTGAGCTGCTGCTTTGTAAGACTGCTTGACAGGCTTATTGTCTGCATATAGTAAATGATAAAAATGATAAAAAAATAATATTTTATCAATGATAAATAGTTCCCCATTGAAATATTAAAGCTGCCTGCATAGAGAAGTGGTGAAAGTGTGGGGGACTATAGTGTTGGTTTGAATTAGAGGAATGAAGGTGGTGCTTAAGCAAAATGTACCTGGCATGGAATTTCTCTTTAGGAAACTTCTCATTAATTCTGTTTAGGATATTTAGTGATCTGCTAGTAGGTGCCACTTGTATAGACCAGCTGAATAATGCTCACTGGCAGTGGCTTGGAGGTGGTTAAAAATATCAAATTACCTACAGAAAATAGCATTTCAAGTAAAGTCAGGTTTTAGAGCTTGCTAAATTATTAATTAATCAGCTGATGAGAAACTGAAGTAGCTTCTATTAAAACTTATGAAAGTCTGGTTAAATTTTAGATAGCTTTTACTGCTCTTTCCATGCCATCTGAACTAAATTGCCATTTTTGTCCCCTTAGTTAACTGCATGGGGAATAATGGCAGATTTTAATGCACAGGACCTCCCATCATAATTAATCCAGTTAGTTAATTTGAGCCTTCTCTTTTCAATCTGCAGCTGAATTATTTTTCATTTCCATGATCCATTTGAAAGTTCAGCGTGTAAGCACAGAAATGTTTAAGGGTCACGTCTCTTCTTTTTGAAGGATTTATGCTTTGGTTTGAAAGGAAATAATACCCCTCCATCAAATCTATCTGTTAGCACATCTGTGCTGGCCACAGAGCCACATGCAATATTAATAACACTTGTAAAATTTCCTCTGCCTCGGTCCAGGTTTAATTTTGCATTTTTTTTCCCCTTGGGAATAGCATGATCTTTCTGTTTCTTTTTTTCCTGCCGTTCCACCTGGTGAGCCCTGAGCGTCCCTTCCCCCTCCACTCCTACCCTCCTCTGCGATCTGGGCAGCCAGGGAGAGCAGTTTCCCATCAGTTTTGTGCATGCAGGTTCCTGCAACAATGGTCCCTTGCAATGTACTGTTGCTGATTTCTCCTGCTCTTGCTTCTTGTGGAGCAAATTGCCAACAGTACCTTGCAAGGTTTGCCATTGGTGGTTTGTGGATTTTAGCAATATGTGTAACAACTTCTGGGTTTTAACTCAAGTTTCTCCTGCCTTGCACTACCTGTTTTCTTCTTTTATATTAATGAAATCATCTTCATTTTTTCACTGTAGTAACAGCTGACTCCATATTTATGTTTTATCTAGAGACAAATTTCTTGGCTTGCCACAAGTGCTTGTGACTAAGTAAGAAGCAAATTAATTCTTAGTACTATCTGAAATTCAGTAGTATTTAAAAAAATAATATTCCATGCCATAAATTGCTGAACTTGCGTGCATTAATATTAACTACCAATATTTTAAGCCATGTGAAAGTAATATGTAGCATCAGTAGTGACTCAGGGAAGTACAGACACATCATAATTTGTTATATGCAGTGCATATCTGAAAAAAGGTATTCTGGAAAGTTTTTCAGGTTTTTATGTTAAATAATTGCAACTGAAAAGCTTCCTAAGCTGCTGTAAAACATTAGAAAATGTATGTAATTACTAGTTGGTCTTAAAGCAATGCTCCATTTAACTGGAAGTGTTTTATCACTTGTCTGAGTGTGCTAAATCATTCTAAAGCTCCAATTTCTATCCTTCCATTATTCTTGTGACAGTTGTAATTTCATTGTTTTTTTCATCATCATCACATACTTAGGAGCCTAAATATGTTGGGTTCCTATATTACAGTGTCAGAAGAGGGGTTAAATTTTTACCTGGAATAAGTATTATTCTTTGAACCCCTTAACTGGCAGTTCCTGTCAACAGAGCTTTAAGGCCTGTGATCAAAAGTCAGCATTTAATTTTACAGCCTTGAAAAAGTGTGTATAATGATAAAAAGAAGTGTAAAATCTAGAAAATACACAAGGGTGTTTAAAACACTTATGAATTGACAGTGTAAGAAGCCAAAGTATAATTGAAATCAGAAGTATAATCCAATTTATCAAACCCACGTGAAAAGGGTCATTGTTTTTTTCTTTAGCTTTTTTCCCCACTAATCTTTTCTGACAAGACATTAGGGGTGTAATTTTGGAATATTACAGGAGGAATTTAAATCTAGCAGGTGCAATGGAATTGTGAATTAAGGAAATCTGTGGTATAAGTAATTCTTGGCCAACTCAAATGAAAGCAAGGTATTCCTTGTAGGGTTGACTCTCCAAATTGTTCCTGTTGTTGACCTCACAGATGCATTGACATAAATTCTCTGAGTTTTGTGTGCTGTGAGGACAGCTGTGGATTCATGTGGTTAAACTGAAAGCCAAATTTCTAATTATCCAATTAATGTAACTTTCAATTCAAATATGGAGTCACCTTTACTTGCCCTCCCTTTCCCTGGCTGTGCTGTTGTGTCTGCTTTGCATGGAACGTGTTGTTTCCTAATCTTTACCGCAAATGTGTTTTGTTGTATCACAAAACAGATGGGAATGCACTTCAGATGACAGATCATTTCTAACAATGAACAGGATGCATACCTAAGCTGTCATATTCTCAGTTTATTCAGTGTGTTTATTTACTAGTGATTCTATATTTGTCCTGAAAAGAATGATGTTACTAATTTATGATAAGATGGTTTGATGCCAGTATAACATGTGCTTATGACTTCCTCAAATGATCTGGCTTCAGAGCTTGTACTAAAATTAAAGTTTTTATAAAAATGAATGTGATTGTTGAGATTAAAAAGTCATCAGCTGAAAAAGCTATGGTTTTTATCATACAAATTAGATATATTTGAACCTGAGAAATTGAATTGAGATGTAATTTGGCATTTTAATTGATTGGCTTTCCTTCTTAGCATGGTATAACCTCACCCTTTCCACCCTCCTGTATAAAGTCTTCTTTAGAGCTGATGAAGAAGTGAAGTTAGACTTTGGTTTGCTTCTTCTTAGTGAGATACTCAGACTTTATGTTCTACATAGCAGTGTTGGAGGGAAATCACAAGGTGAATGCAGTTGATTTTAATCTTTAATCTTGTTCCTGTCAGTCATTTGTAGGGACTTCACCCTGTCCCTGGTCTCTTTTCATGTAGTAGTGTCTGATATAAATGTAAATGCTTTCCTGTGGCACAAAACTGATTGAGGATGACTGGTTCTTTCCTGGCTGCTCCGATCCAGCCATAGTCTCAGGGCAGCAGGAGCTGGAGGAGGAACTGGCCACAGTTCAAGGAGTGGGCAGGCTGCAGCAGGCAAGAAGAAAAGGCAGTCAGACCAGCAGGAAGTTGCAGGTAGGTTCAAAGAGATGTGAGTTTATTTTTGCCTGTCTATTAATAAAACTGTGGAAAGTACTCTTATTTATGTGGTGCTTTAGTCTTTAAAACATTAGGAGATTAAGAACGTAGATTGGAACTGAAAACATTGATAAATTTAATGATCATGTACATAGCCAGAAGATGAGAAATTCGCATAGCTCTTACTTCCTTCCACTGAAAAATCACAAGGTTCTCTCTGGAGTAATTCCCATGCCTGAAGCCATGTGCATGCTTCAGATGTCAAGGCTGTTTTTGACCTCTATAAAATCTTTACAAATCTCTTTGCTGGTGGAGCTTTACTGAATAATTAGTGCCACTTCATTCAGGTGGACTTCTAGGTAGGTGATGCTGCACCTTGCATGAAAAAATGATAACTTTTTTAAAAATTAGAATGTCATTGTCCCATTAACAGACCCTTGGAAGAAGATAATTAGTTAACTAATACTTCAGAGAACTCTTAACTTCAGAAATCAGGGCACTAATTAAGATATCCAAACATTAGTATCCATTAGCTTCTCAGATAGCCAAGGGTGTTTTTTAAAGGCTTGCAGGTATCTTAAAAAACCGGTGGGAGACTTGGCTTTTCTGGCAATAATAGCTGGAAGCTGCGTAGACCACTCTAGTTTACAGCAATCCCACATACTTGCATTGAAGTGCCCGAGTCAGTGCTGAGTTTTGGGATTTTGGATTGAAACTGTGGTTTTAGTAGCTGAATTATCTTACCCCTACTTGCTTCCTTCTTTGAGTTAAACTTCTTTCTCATGTTTTGTGTGTAGGAAGGATTCCCCTTCGATGGCAAACAATGCTTCCAAGAGCTGAATGTCACCTTGGATAGCACTGACTCAGCTGAAGGAGAAAACATGGGAGGTTGGTGGCCAGAGTACCCTGCACCCAATGCAGGTGTGATAGCGACTAGACAGTTGATGAAAGCATGCACACAGCATCTGCATTTTGTGTCTATTTTTGTTTTCAAATTCAGCTAACAGCCCATTTGTGGTGTATTCTAATCTTAGTTGGATTTTTTTGGCTTGTGTTTTCTTCCTTTTCGTTTCCAAGCATGTGCGTGCTGGATGAACTGCCTAGTTCTGGCTCACAAGTACAGCATCAATATGGCTGAGCACTGGAATTGGATGAGCTTTGATGCCCATCAAATATCCCATGTGGCAAGATCATGTGTTTCTTTTAAGTTATGAGTTGTTCCTGTGAATGTGTTTCCAGTTTATATCACAGTTATGTTGCAAACCAGAATTCTGTTCCATTGCTGCTTAATTTAAAAATACCATTCTCAGTTTTTAATGCTGATGATTTTATATTAATGGCAAAGATTGCAATTACATCTTATTGTTAAGATGGAATGGGCTCACTTGCAAATTGTCAGTCCAGACCAGTTTATTATAATTACTTAATATATGATCCTGCAAGCACCTGATCAACTTGTGGTTAATGTAACACCACAATAGTGGTGGCTCAATATTTGAATATTTCTGCTAGGTCCTGAGTTCATTAGCTCTGCAACTTATTTTGGTTTTCCAGCTGTTAAGGGTACTTTTGCCATCTAAATTTTGGGGATGTAGTGCCTCAGGCATTTCCACTAGAAGTAGGTGAGATTTGTTTATGCCTAACACTGATGAGAACTTGGAATAAAGAGCTGCAGCCATTTCTAGACTTTGGGTATTTTGGTGGTCTTCTCTTGAAAGAATTTTCCTTCTTTGACCTGAGTAGGTTTACGGAGTGTGGTTGAAGAGCTGGAATTGGAAAGAAACCAACTGCAGGAACAAATACTTTTTCTGGAAGAGCGTTGTCAGGATTTGGAAGACAGATTTCAGCTTCAAGGTAGAATGGAGGCGCTCCAGGTGAGCTTTGGACTTGTGTAAACCTGATGATACAAGAGAATCATTTTATGTTCTTTATATCACAGCGTACACTAAGCTAAACCCATCAATTGGCAGCTGACAAAAAATGGCTGAAACCCAATTTACACTCATTAATTATGTTGTCAGAGAGTGTGCACATCCTGTATTATGTTTTGAGGTTGAAGTCTGTTGCTTTTGTTCAGCATGTGGAGAATTATGATTAGGATTAAGCTT